>NC_090438.1:715666559-715969589 GCF_031143425.1 Pleurodeles waltl
TAACAACAGCTGAACCCACACTGCTAATATCACTCAAACCATCATCAGGAACACTGGAATCTAACAACTTCAATCTCTCCCGTTAAAATCTGCAACCTGCCTCATAGAATATGAATCTGCATCTGCCTCTAGAAAACTCCTACCCAGGTTGTTATACTAATCTTTAAAAAGCTTATGATTGGTCTGTTCATGAGGTGGTTACGTTTCAACCAATAGAAATTTGAATTGATAACCTAAAATACGACATTGCATTAACTAAAATATTTTCTCAACACTAACTTTTCCTCTTCCGTCTCGTCGGTAGCTCCATTGTTCCATCTCATCTAAACTTCTCTTCTCAGGAAGTAACTTTTTCACTTGTAACATTCAACTCCATACTTAGGGAAGAAACCACGTATTAATAACATTCTCAAACAATAGAACATTCAATTTATTCAAGAATTCAGTTAAACATGACCTTGTAAGACATAATGCAGCAATCCACTAGGGGTAGCTGTGGACACATCTATTAGAGCATTGAATACACTTTTATGTAAGCAAGCATTAAATTATGGGAAATAACCACAACATTTATTTAGAATTTTGCTCAGTTAGGAACAGAAATGAACTGTGGCGATCATTTCCAAATTTCACCCGTTTTACACGTTAATTCATTATACATTTGATATACCAAAATCATTAATAAACATGGTAGAAAATTCACACTCTCACACTCCCTCGTCTGACGATTATTTATGTCATCACATCAATCTATAATAAATTCATTTATTATCATCCATTTTTCAAAATTTGGTCTCATTTATTTATTTTTGCATTATTTTTTTCTCCTTTTATTTTCTCTATAAAATTTTGTCATTTGTACGTCGAATCTCCTTCTATTCTTTTCCAATTTTCTTCTTTTTAAACATTTTATCATTTCATATGTTCCCCAAATTCTAATTAGACAAAATACAATTATTGACACCCATTGTGCCATTGTCATAATAATACCTTTCCAACAGCTTTAATTCCATTGCCAACTTTTCCCAAAACTGTAGTTTCTGTTAGTTCTTTTAAATCTTCTTTGTTAATTGTTACATTTTTAATCATCTCTTTAACCTTTCCTGAATTATCAGGTATAAATGAACAACAATGATGCGAACCAAGTAATTTACAAACTCCGCCCTCTTTTGCTAAAAGAATGTCTAACGCAAGACGGTTCTGAAGTGCCATAGCTCTTGTAGCTGCCAAATCTGTGTCTAGAAGAATAATAGCTCCATAATATCTTGTCAACATGTTATCCACCATTGTAGACAACTTCTGTATTTTGATTGAATTCAAGACTACTCCCACTGATGGAATTATATCCCCAAAAATGTTTCCTACAATGCTAGAAATTGATTCTCGCTTGTGTCTTGTTTGAAATGTCATCGTTTCAGGACTCTTATTCAAGTCTTCCAACGGATAGATTTTCAGAAAGACTATTCCCAAGTAGCATGTTCCGTACCATCCTCTAGGAAGATGGTAATATGCATTTCTCCCACACATACAGTAAATTTCAGGTAATGGGTCCTGTCCATTCATCATAAAATCCCACTTACTCCTGAACATAAAAACATGTCTACACTCACTCTTTCCTTCAAACACTCTATCATTCTTACTCCAGGGTCTGTATTTAGAAAGCCTTCCCACGTGTTCAGCATCTATTGTTAGTTTTCCTTGTTTAGTAATATCAGTATAAGCATAATCAACTCCAAGTTTTCTACTTATTCTGCCCTCATTTATCTTTGCCTTTATTTCTCTTCTTCTATCTTCTGTGTTATCTAAAAAGTTGTTTCCTACAGGACTTAGTAAATATGTTAAATTATTCCAGTGAGCGACTGCTGTGCCAAAGGTTAGAGTAGGCTTAAATAAATCTCTCATAATAACTGCGTTATTATCTTTGCCTATTCTATTCAAATAACAAATGACAGGTACACATGAAAATAACATGTAAAATTTGAATAGAAATACTGGATATATTCTTGATTATAGAAACGTGTTAATAAAAGACTGCAACTTATAGCATGAGTAGCAGGCAAACTTTGGTAAGTAGTCCCTTCCTCCACTGAAGTCGGAATCTCTGTACATACATAACAATGTTTCACGTCTATCACCGCAACATACTCATGCAATAAGCTATAGAAAACATTAGAAGAAAGCTCTTTCTCTTCATGTAAGTATTTAACATCTATTCTAAATTTATCTTTTGTTATTTATGTATCAGATGTATCTAAAGAACTATCAATCTTTGTAGTCTAGTTGGCTCCATTCATCTCATAAACAGACACCCCTACAAACAACTATAAACACATCAACACACTCACTACTGCCAATCCAATACCTAAAACTTTACAACTAATTCTACTGTTTTGGTTACGCAAATTTCTCATATTTTCCATAGTCTAAAAAAATTTAAATAACAAAATGTTTACAAAATTTTCAAAATTCAAAACAAACAATCAAAAATCCCTCCTACATTTCTTTTCCAAAACTAATTCACTCTGGACAGTTTCCTTGTCAATTTCAGTATAGCAGCTTGTCAAATACAGTTATTCATTTGTCAACTCCAGTAAGTATTAATTACCAGGTTCTTAAAAATGCACTCTTGGATGGTCCGGGCTTAACCACTGAACAGTACAGACTTAAGTCCAGAGACAAGAAAGGAGTCATCACAGGCCTAGACAAACTTTGTAGACTGTTCTGTGAAGGCCTTAGAAAGTTGTTTACACGGCAGTAAGGTGACTGATTATGAAAGCCTTCATAACTTAATTCTGAGAGAGCATATCTTGAATAATTGTGTGTCTGATGTGAATAGTGTGAATTGGGAAAGAAGGCAGACCAATGGGTCAGAACAAGGGTGAGCAGAAAAGCTCATACGGGGGTGACAAGGATGGCAAAAAGAAAGATGGTGAAAAATCTCAGGACAAGCATGGGGATAAAAGTAAACACAAAGATCCTTCTTCAGGTCCAAAACACTCCTCTGGGGGTGGGGATAAAACTTCTTCATGTTCTTCTAACTCTTCACACAATCAGAAAAAGCCTTGGTCCTATGTGTGTAGAAATAAAGGCCATTAGCCCGGGATAAATCCAGCACAGGTAAAGCCCCTGAGCCGACCACCACTAAAACATCAGACTCTAGTGCCCCAGCAGTAGTGGTAATTGTGGTGGGACTACTGCCAATAGTCAAACTAAAGGTGTAGTTGGGCTCACATTTGGGACTATAATAGAAACTGAGGTAGACATTCCCAAGACAGTTTCTGTCACACCTGGTGGTATTGGCATTGCCACCTTGGCTGCTTGTCCCCTTAACATGGATAAGTACAGGCAGTCAATCTTAATAAATGGTGTTGAGGCCCAGGCCTACATGGACACAGGTGCCAGTATCACTCTGGTGACTGAAAACCTGGTGTCACCTGCACAACACCTCCTTGGACAGAAGTACCAAGTTACTGATGTCAATAACTCCACTCAGTCTCTCCCCTTAGCTGTAGTTCAACTTAGTTGGGGTGGAGTTACTGGCCCTAAGCCGGGGGTGGTATTACCTAGCTTACCTGTGGATTGTCTCTTAGGGAATGGCCTAGAGGCATACTGTTTGGCTGAGGTAGAGTTTAGTACCCATGCATCCATGCTGTGTATCCCTGAGGAATTAATTCCTCTCATTTCAGGTAAAATGAAACAGCAAAGGAGAGAAAAGGCCTGAAATCTCAGGATCCCTCTCCCCCTACAAGTAAGAAGGGTATCAAAGGATCCTTTCCCCACCCTGCCACTAAGGATACCATTCCTGTGGTGGGAGAAACCTCACTGGGGGTGGAACCTGTTCCAAAGGAACACACAGGCTTCTGACCTCCTGGGGCCTGGGCAGCCCAGTCCCAGGAAGGCAGAACAAAGCATTTCCTCTGAGAGCAGGGTGTTACACCCTATCCCTTTGGAAATAGGTGTTACAGGCTGGGGAGGGGTAGCCTCACCCAGCCTCTGGAAATGCTTTGAAGGGCACAGATGGTGCCCTCCTTGCATAAACCAGTCTACACCAGTTCAGGGACCCCTTCTCCCCTGCTCTGGTGGGAAACTGGACAAATGAAAGGGGAGTGACCACTCCCCTGTCCATCCCCACCCCAGGGGTGGTGCCCAGAGCTCCTCTAGTGTGTCCCAGACTTCAGCTATCTTGCTGTGCAAGGTAAGGGGGGCACTCTGGAGGGCTCTGAGTGGCCAGTGCCAGCAGGTGATGTCAGAGACCCCTCCTGATAGGTCCTTACCTGATAAGGTAGCCAATCCCCCTCTCAGGGCTATTTAGGGTCTCTCCTGTGGGTTCTCTTCAGATTCTGCTTGCAAGTTTCCTTCAGGAATTCTCTGCAACAAGCCTGCTCCAAGAAATGCTGTAACTGCAACAAAGTGTCTACAAGAGACACTTTTATTCAGCAACCTCAGCTCCAAGTCAGGAACTGCAACAGTTTCCATGGTGAGTACGCTCTTGGGGCTCCCTGTCTTCATCCTGCATGAGAAGAACTGAAGAAATCTCCAGTGGAGTGATGGAGTCACTCCCATGCCCCAAGCAGGCACCTTCCAAGATGACGACCAGTACCCTGGGACTCCTCCCACAGCAATGAGCATGCTGCTAAGGACACAGAGGGTGGACATCATTGACATAGACTGTCCTGAGGTCCTGCTGATGCAATTTGGAGGAGGTAAGACCTTGCCTTCCCCAAGAACGACAGTACTCCTTTGCACTGTGTCTTCTTCACCTCTTGAGGTCTCTGTGCACTCTTTGCAAAATTCCTTCATGCACAGCCTGACCCAGGACCCTTGCACTCCACCCTGTGATGCTCAACTCGCTGAGTTGTTCTCCGGTGCCGTGGGACCTTCTTTTGTTGTGCTGCATCAACTGCATTTTGCACCTCCTTTGAACTCAGATCCTGCAGCTTCTGGGGGTGCTGGCTGGCATCCTGAGGGCTCTCTAAAGTGCTGAGAGCCCCCTCTTCTTCCTCACACAGAGTTGAGGCCCCCAGGTCCCTCCTGGGTCTATCCAGTACCATTTCATGAAAAATGCACTTTTGCCATTAACCAAGGCTTGTTGGCACCTTCCAACACAAAATCTCATCTGCAATAATCTTCGCGCCGTGGGACATCTTTTGTATTATGCAGACACCTGCAGGGATCTTCCTAGGGTGCATTTCTGCAGTCTTTGACTAACTGGGGACTCTTCTTTTGCACCCTCTTCTGTGTTTGCAGGGACCTTCTGTCTTTCTTGGAACTTCTTTCGACTTCTGGACTTGGTCCCCTTCCTTTGCTGGTCTTCAGGTCCAATAAACCTGCAGTTGTTCTTTGCAGACTTGGTTGGCTGCAGCAAAATCCCCAAAACGAGGTGTAGTGTGTCCTAGGGGAATTTGCAGTACTTTACTACTGCTTTTCTGGGCTCTGGGGTGGTGTCATTTACTTACCTTTACTGTATTGTTACTATCCCAGCGATTCTGCACACACTACACTTATCTAGGGGGGAATTTGTGATTCACATTCCATTTTTTTAGTATATGCTTTGTGTTGCCCCTAGACCTATTTTCTCCCATTGCATTCTATAGGATTTCCTACTGTTTGCATTGTTCTATGACTATTTGCTTGTCTAATTTTGGTGTCTCGTGTATATATTGTGTATAATCCTTACCTCCAGAAGGAGTATTGTCTCTAAGATATTGTGTCATACAAATATATACATTTATTTTTGGCAACACTGAGTATTGTCTTTACTTGAGTATAAGTACTGTGTAACTATAGGTGGTATTGCATGAGCTTTGCATGTCTCCTAGTTCAGCCTTAGTTGCTCTGCTATAGCTACCTCTATCAGCATAAGCTGCTAGAACACTACTACACTTCACTAATAAGGGGTAACTGGACCTGATATAAGGTGTAAGTACCCAAGGTACCCACTACAAACCAGGCCAGCCTCCTACAGTGAGTATGTATGGAAGTATGCATGTTTGAATTTGTGTATGCCAGTGTGTGTATGAATGCGTGTCTGCCAGTGTGTGTATAAATGCGTGTATGCCAGTGTGTGTATGAGTGTGTGTATGGCAGTGTTAATGAATATATGTATGCATGGTGCATGTGGGTGTCTCTGTGCATGTATGTGGGGAGCGTAGAGGTTGAGGTGAGGGGTGCTGTGACTGTACAGGGGGTGGAGTGAGGGGGCGATGTGTGCATTTGTGGCTGTGGTGGCAGTTGTGTGGTGTGTGCGTGTCTGCGGCTGTGTGCATGTACGGGGTGGGGCTGTGTATGTTTGAATGGGAGATGATTGGGGGTGTATTTGAATGTCGGGGTAGAGGGGTTAGTGTGTGTATGGGTGTGTGTGAGGGGGCGAATTTGGATGGAGGGGGAGTAGGGGGAGTCAGGTGAGTGTTAGAGGGGCGGGGGAGCTGCCTACTGGTGACAGGGAAGGAATTCCCTGTCACTGGTAGGGCCTACTGCAATGGTTTTCGTGGCATTGCTAACACCACGGTAACCATGGCGATAGGCTGACTCATAATGCCATGGGCGGTACACTGTTGGCTGTAGGGCTGGAGATGGACCCCTACGGTCCAGTGGCTCATACCACCATGGTGGTATGAGTGGTAAATTGGCGGGTTGGCTGCAGCCAAGCTGCCTATCTCATAATGTGACGGTATGCACCGCCAGCCTGTTGGCAGTACTACCGTCAGAAGACTGCCTGGGTCATAATGAGGGCTCTTATGTTTTATTTCCTCATCGCAGACAGGTTCTAACACCAGAACGCGCGTACGATCAGAATATTAAGCACCTTGTGATCATGTATTAAACATGTTTAATTGGTTTATGTTTAATTACATTATTAGAGGTGAATAATTACGTCACCCTATATACTTCCTACGAAGAAGCAACGATCCCCTTTAATCAGAAAGCAGGCAGGAAGCTGGTGAGTTTCAGCCCGTTTACGGTGTCTGTGTACTATTTCCGTGATACAGACAATGCTCGGAATCCCACACACTATTTTTCTACGAAATCACTGAGTGAAAACTACCTGTTGCATACATTCAGCAGAAGCCTTTATTTTATGAGCTTTAGTTTGGCAGGAGGAGCGTCAGGCATGTGAATGCCGGAAGAAGCACGGTGTCCATTCTCAATTTAAAGCTTTATCATGGTTGACGGCCAAGTTAGAAAGGTAAAAAATATATCAAAACTGAAGAACAAGTGTGTGCAAAGCTATTAAAAGAAGTGAGCAGTCAGGCAGCAATTTGCACCTGCTGAGGCAACATAATAAATATATAAATAAATAAAGTAAGTACACAAACACACATACATAAATAAATAAGCAAATAAATAAATAATATAAACATTTTTTATATAGCAGATGGGCAGCATCGGGGAGTGAAAAGAGCGCACAGCGGGGTGCAAAGGGAAAAGTATGGGGAAAAGCAAGGAAACAGAACCATCTCCATGCAGTGCTGAATTCAAACATTTACAAAAAAAATGTATGCAAGTATGCTTGCAGTGAAAGGCTACAACTCATTAAATCAGAAGCCTGAGAGATCAAAATGCTCCTGGGCATAGCAAACAGAAGAGTAAGGATGAAAGCCATTGAATCAGAAGCAGACAATTAAGATGGACACCAAAGCCATCCAATCACGACCAAATGGCAGTAACAGATCCCACTATAATATGTTATGGATTGGAAACAATAGGTCTGCCCACAAAACAGAGACCTAAAAAGCAGCTTAGATGTAATGAAGGTGGTAAAAGCTGAGTTGTGTAGAGTTTGCCAAGGAATGATAGGAAAGACCATTCCAACAAAATGATAATTACCAATTGAGAAATTCAATTTAGGAAGTGTAAAACGGTCTTTTTGCAAGTTAAAACGTGCATATAATGTAAGGAATAAAATACCCATATTTTAACACTTGTAATGATATCATAAGCCACCTCAGAGTTGTATGACCTTATAACGTGCCTTGGTCTGTGGCCTTGTGCTTTTATGTGATCTTGGAACTTTTTGGTCATTTCCAGTGTATTTTATTTCCCCCTGATGCACTGTAGGGGTTACTTTAACCCATATGTAAGCTAAACCATTAACTATGGGCCCACTGCCAATGACTATGCACAATACCACAAAACCATACAAATAATCTGTACAAAAGTGTCTATATACTTGTAGTGGGGAGTGTTGTGGACGGTTGATGATGCTTCAGTTTTCAAAGACATGCCAAAGCTTACCTGACTTTTTAAATAATTGAATTTTTATTTTGAAAGGGTACGCTTAATGACATTATTCCTGACAACAGAAGAACCATAAACGTGTTGGCCAAATGGTCTGGTGCACCTGGCATGAGGGAGCATGTGGCTTCCTCATAACCCTTTCTCATAATGCTGACCTAAGATTCTAAGTTTAGTGTACTATGCCACATGTCAAAAGGCGGAGCAGGGCAACCCAGGAGTAGTACTTCTCTATCTCCTTCACATTTCAGATGCCCCATACAATTCAGCATCCTTGTGATTGATACAGTACATAAAATGTTAAAGTACATGCTCACCTACATAATTATCATAACTAACCTTGCAGAGTTGTGAAGATACAACTGTTACTTAGAAGTTACTGTGCAATCAACAGTTTTGCTAGATAACAGAATATATCAGAAAACATTAAACAGAATACTACAAATATACTTGGTTGCTACCAAGCTCACATTAGTAGCAATCATAACAATAATCAATCACAACCTCCACAAGAACACATTAGGCAGAACAGAGCACATACATCCAGCACAGTTCCATCATAGTTCAGGGGTACAAATTATTTGGATATCACCGAGCTTCCAATATTGTTCCAGCAACATAGCCCAAAGAGTTCATAAAACATGACATCAACACCGACAGCTAGCCTGATTTAAAGGGATATTATGGACTGTAGTAAGACACATTATACACATACCTCAGATGGCTCCGCAAGAAACACAAACCACACTACCACCAAACATACATGAAATATGCACATTGTACATGTACAAAGATTAGCCCACTCAAACAGAACATAGATTTAATCTGTGACAGGACACTCAAGATCTGGGCATGATACTAAAGGAAGCTGAGATTGCTGATGCCAGAAATCTGGATCAGAGGGTGCTAGGGCAGACAGGGGGTACTGGGCCAAAACTGTAAAAAGTGGACAACAGATCCCATTGGTGTCCTTGGGCCCCCATACAGTGGAATCACAAACCTGGAACAAAGTACTAGAACTTGACTATCAGGGTAGCAAAGAAGAGCAGTTCAAGGCAATTGGAGGCTTCTCGGTCCGGTTGGCTAAAGCATATTCTCAGCCAGGCCACCCCTGTCTGGGGTAGTCAAGTGCACCTGCTAGATAACCTGGCTAACCCTTGGGTAGCTTGGCACGGAGTAGTCAGGCTTATCTCAAAGGCAATGTATAAAGCAACATCACAGCACGTTCCCACAACACCCCGGCTGAACAACCTTAAAAAAAGACTTCACATGGTTTGTATGTATAGAAAAATTGTATTCAACACACAGACATGATTAATGCACTTTTATTACAATGGATCTCAGCGGAAATGTCAATGAGCACACAACACACAATAATATGCCATGTAAGCTCGGGCATAAATCTCAAGGAACAACACACATAATAGTAATAGGGCCAACTGCATTAAACATTGATCACTGTATATACATTTGAGGAAACCATACATTCCCTCCCGCCCCCGCATTTGGTGGCATCCCACTGTCCGCACTAGGCCCACCCTCATGTTACCCACGATCAGTGTAATACATGCAATCCAGGTTATGCCCTGGGGCTGACATTAGCAGCACAATGTACATCACAGCATAGCCACACTCACACCTAGACCCATGGCCTCAGCCGTGCTAGTAAAATGTGATGTCAGCCTTTTGAACTCCTCTGCAAAACCAGAGTACCCAGCAGCATCACAGAGCTGCCCCAGCACTCACTCTCTCTCACTCAGACTCACTCCCTCACATCCACCCTGCAGCTGAGCAAGAGACCCGGGAATCAGTTGTCACTGGTGATGACGCAGAAAAAGAAGGACCAACATATATTCATATATCATGTAACCAAAATCGTATAATGTAGTGTGATTTTAGCAAAAAAATATAATGCACGTGGGAAATTGTGCCCTCGGAGTAGTTCGCCATTATTATAAACAAGCTTAATTAATCATGAAGAATTGAAAAATGTAGTAATCCGTCATAATTGCAATTGTGTTCTATGATTTTCTTGTTGAAACTGTTTTATGCTTAGCTTAAATTTAGTAGAGGCTTTGGCCTAGTCGCCTGGTCTCAAATTTAACTGCGTGGTTTTCACTTTTATTAACAAAAAGACATTATTCTGTATTTTTCCAGTAGAGATGACTAATACAGTTATCTCCAAGGTTTCGTGCTAGGCCGGTTTCATCCCCTTTGATACAAGGTCAGCTCCTGCAGGTGCAGACAATAAAGGCTTTAAGATAAAATTAATTGGCAAACTTTGTTGCAACTTGTGTTCCAAGGCTCCAAGGACAATGTATGCATAAATGAGTACTAGGAGAAAGACACTATTCATTGGTCAAATTGAAGCCACCCTATGAACCCTCCAATGGAAGACCCTGCAGAATTTGGAATGTTTCTTACTTAAACCCACCGGACAAAGAGAAGTCAGCCATTTTTCCTTGATGCCATCTTTGAAGCCAAATGCCAGACGCCATCTTGGATGACATCTTGATGCCCTTTTCTCTATTCCAGAGAAAGAGACTTTAAGAATTCTCACCCTAATTTGCCCCGTCTTGCCCATGCAGTAACTTTGCCCCATTCTCCTTGCTGCCGAAGGAAACTTGCCCTTAACTTTGCCCCCTTGAAATCTGCCCCATGCTGATCGAACCGGTACCTGAAGGACAAAGACTTTCTTGAATGCTGATTGTATTTGGTAATTATGAAAGGATAATTGTATTATGCATTGTGTTTTTCCTTTTAGGTACCAACTGCTATTTTGATAGGGCCCAAGCTAGAAGTTTTCTAAATGTGTGTTGACTAAATTAGTTTTGCATGAAGCCCCACATGCCAATGCTAATTAGAGGTTAGTTGAGGTATTCATTTGATGCACCATGCTAAATTGAAATCTTGTTATGCTGACCAATGTATGCAATTAGTCAAATCCAGTTACTCATATTAGTGATTTGCATTGCTATAACTGAGTGTATCATAATCCAGATTTTGCGTAGATTGCGTTTCTTCCGCCGTTATGGACAGCTGGTAATGTTCGTATACATATATCATTTGATTTTGTGACTCATATATATTGTGTTAGCTTTGTTAATATAGGGAAATAAACTCATTAACTTTTAATAAACTGGTGTGGTTATTCATGACTGAAAGGTCATGGTGCGTCAAAATACTGATTGTTATTGATTCCTAATGTGTTATTTTGATCTATTAATTAAATATTGGGTATCGATTACAATAGTTATTGGTTATCGATTTAAGTGATCTGACTATTTTAGGATGAGGAGAGCCCAACTCGGCTAAAAGGTTCACCGACCTCCAGCGTGTCCAAGTACAAGTAATTTATAAGGGCTGGACGCGTTATCACTGGTATGCACGTATACATTCTCCTACACACCTGTGAACTTCCAGTGGCCCCTGACAGGTTTGTTCCAACATACAAAGTTCTCCACAAAAAGAGGATACTGTCAGGGATCCAATGACTGGGAGTTCCCAGATGGCACCTGGTTTCTTAAACCAGCTCCTAGTATTGTATCCCCCTAGACAGGGTACACTTGTCTAATGTGTGATGACTTGAACTGCTCCAGACCTTCCAGTTCCACTTAGGACTTAGGGCCACATGTACATACCATATTGGTCGCAAAACAATCGCAGTTATCACCAGTGTCACACTGGTGCTAACCCATTCGCAAATGGGAAGGGGTCCCTGTGGGACCCCTTCCCCTTTGTGAATGTTGGTAAAAACATTTTTATCACTGCCTGCTCTGAAAAAATTAAACTAAAACATTTAATTTTTTTTTTTTTTTAAATGTATCTTGTTTTCCTTTAAGGAAAACGGGCTGCATAAAAAAAAAGAAACTGCTTTATTTAAAAGCAGTCACAGACATGGTGGTCTGCTGTCTCCAGCAGACCACCATTCCTGTGAGGGCCGCCATTCTCAAGAGGGTCGCAAATTGTGACCTACCTCATGAATAGTCATAAGGTAGGCATTTGCGACTCCCTTGCGAGTCTCAAATAATGTCATTGACACCATACAACATTCGGTTTTGCGACTCGCAAATTGCGAGTCCCTCTGACTCACAATTTACGAGTCGCAAAACCAAAGTTTGATACATGTAGCCCTTGGTTTCTATAACTCTCTAGGTACTCTGCCCAGCATGCTATGACCTTAGCAGTACTGGACTCTCCAGATGAACACACTAGCCACAAGTTTCATTGCGCAATACTAGGCCACGTAAAACACTCCTCCGTTTGTACCCACGCCTCTGTAGGTTCCAACTTAGAAACGGGCACAGCACACATTGAGCATGCAGCCGAGGGTCACACAAGAGAAATGTTTCCCACTCAGACTCACAGTGCCCCCAGCAGGGTCCGGCAACAGTGATCCATTCACTTCACAAGCTGTCTCGGGGTGCAGTGGTCCCCATGATGAAGGGACGCACACCAGTAATGCAAGCAGTACATTGCTACCCCGCACCTGGTGCGCCCAATCTCCAGACTGAGGGCCTGATTACGACCTTGGCAGAGGGGATTACTCTGTCCCAAATGTGACAGATATCCCGTTTGCCATGTTACAAGTTCCACAGGATATAATAGAACTTGTAGTACAGTGGGCGGAATATCCGTCACATTTGGGACGGAGTAATCCCCTCCGCCAAGGTCCTAATCAGGCCTTTAGTTCATGGTCCACACGCAGACTGCTCCTGCCAGGTGAAGTCTGGCATGATATACGTGCAAACAGAGGGCACCACTCCCCATATATTACAGATCACGATGTAGGACCCTTTCAGGAGGTCTTTGCTGTCCCGAAGACCTTCACTGAGAACAGGGGTCAGCCAATCTGCCCTTGGTGAGCCACTTCAGGATGCCACACCACAGCAGGCAATCAGCCTCAGATCAGTCTCAATCAGTGTGTGGATCCCCTTCCCTGGACAGTTATCCTCCTGGGCACCCAGATTCCTCTGATAGTGCGCCTACGCAGTCCAGCCACACTGCTACTCAAAGTTGCAGACTTTGAGTACCCCTACTTTTACTAAGTAAAACCATGGAAGTGGCAGGTAGTTCGAAGGGTATGCCCTTGAACCACAGATGTTTCCCCTAAAGTTCCTCCTTTGTCAAACTATTATTATGGGCTGACTCAGAGAGAAATATGATCAAAACCCAAAATATGGGAAAGAGTGAAAAATATGGCAAACTTAATATTGTATTTGTACTCAGGACCTTTATGAATCCGTAGACACACATGTTAAAAGTCTCTCTTGATTGAGCTAATGAGAAATTATTATTTTGGTGCATCTTTCAATAAAGTGTGACTACAGTAAAGCACTACAGACTTACAGCAAACCACTACAGACTCACATTTCAGTTCAATAGGAATGGGGCCATTTCTTTTATAATGCCTAATGAAACGATAAGATCTCCACATGCCTTAAAAATGTATTAGAAGGTCAAATCTGTGACAGGCCATCTATGCGCAGATAAGGGACTTAGGGCCAAATGTATGAAAAATGCCCTTTGCTAATCGGAAATAGCGAATTTTAAGAAATCGCTATTTCTGATTAGCAAAATGCAATGTATCATATGTGCGATTCGGTAATAGCGATTTCTTAAAAATTGCAAATGTTATTACCGAATCGCAGATTGCGATACAGCCCCCATTCGCATCTATGGGCCTGTCGGCCCATATTTGTGAATATTTTGCATGTCCCAAATTGCGAATTTCTAACTGGAATTCGCAATTTTGGGAAATGCAAAGTCCCGGGTGCTGGGGGCCTAAGACCTCCTCTGCTGCAACCCAAAAAAAAATTTAACATGTAAGGTGCACACATGTCAAAAGGGCATGTGTGCTTTACATGTAAATTTTAAAAATGCATTTTAAATGCATTTTTAAAATTTGCACATGGTTACCACCAAGTTCTACTTGGTGGTAATAGCAATTCCTTAATGCCCAATTCGCATTAAGGAATTGCTTCATACATGTGCTTTAGAAATCGCAAATAAGCATTCCTTATTTGCGATTTCTTATTTAGAGAGTCGCAATTTGTGACTCTCTAAACAGGGTCGCAATTTTAAGGAATCGCTATATTAGCGATTCCTTAAAATTGCATTCAGAACGCCTTTGATACATTCTGAAAGGGCTTTTTGCATTCGCAAACGGGCATTCGCACCTTTTTGCGAATGCAAAAAGCTTTGATACATCTGGCCCTTAGTTTCAATGTAGTCACACTAATGCTGTCCACAAGCCTGTGCACACATCACCTGTGCACAGATCATCCCAGGCACCCAGCCCGGAACCTCTTACCCCAGCAGTATGACCATGGAAATTATTTTAAAAGGCGGAGTCAAGCATTAAACAATTAATTAAGGCGTCATTCCCTTGGCTGAGCAATGGCATTTCAAAATTTTTAGCTGCATCCATGTGGAAAGAAATAGTTCCTTGGTTTGATGGTGGATGGTAAGTTTTGGTGGTTTTTGGAGTTTATGATGCTATGTTTTGGCTGACATAGATAGAGAAATGGGTAATGTATTTACTTAGCTATCTTCATACACTGGGCATGATCTTGTGTCATTCATATTTTTCCTCTACACACTGCATTATGGGGCAATGAGTCAGCCCATTTCAGACATTGGCTAACTTCAATGTATCAGCATTTTCCTCATTCACGAGGAGCATGTATGCACACAAAATGATTTTCTTCCTTGTTGGAGGAGACTACTAAAGTATGATCTGGAGTTACTTCGTGGTGCCCATGTCATGGGTGCTCCAGATTAGACACAGCCTAAGTGCTACCTGTCCTGAGAAGCATTGGTTTACACAAATTCACTAAAACAGACTTGTTCTCCTTCATTCCACCTTTATTATCAGAGAGCATGAGAGACACATCTCTAGCATAAACACTGAAAGTACAACAACCCTGTTTTGTGTTTTTCTTCCATTGGTTTTAATGGGAATATGAAGTCACACTTATGTTAACTATATTTACCCACAAGTGTCAGGTGTGTGTGTTAGAACTGGTATTCTCATTGCCTCCAATGATATTGAAACACATGCAAATAATAACATTTGTTTCCACAGATTTGCATGCAGTCTCAAAAAGCCTCCACAATATCTCTAAAACCCTTGCATAAAAATTTACTTTGACATAAATGTTCTAGTTCTCGACTCTCCTTTTTCTTTCAAATGCCTCTCATATTCCTTTCCATCCTCTGCATGCCTCCTCCCTCTGAGCACAGCCTACTCTAAATAGCATGCGTTTGCCTTAATCCCTATTATTATATATCTGTAAATTGCCGACATCTTATTTCAAAGATCACAACTTCTGCTTTATAAGTCATACCCCTGCAACCTAACAATATCTAATCTCCTGTAGCTCATCTAACAATACCGCTAACAAATTAATGAATTCACCTGTGCCCATTAAGGATCACACCTAACTCCTATAAATTTAATCTGACCCAAAGAAAATGGAGCAATTGTATGGCATGGTTTCTTTAAGAGCACATAACTAATCCCAATGACAAACAATAACTCCAAAATAAAAAACTACTAACCCTGGGTTCTAGGGCAGTGTGCTGCTGAGTGTAAAGTGCTAAAATACCTCTTTAGGAGTAATTAGTGCTATATTGTGCAACTGCAGTGCAATACAATATGCAACACTCCTGCCTCATACTAATACTAATTCCATAATACTCATCGGTCTGGCAGTTAATTGTAGTTCATACAAAACTACACAATAGTTTCCTTTCACTGGTTGGCACTCTCTTGCTCACATAAGACAAAGCTGCATCCCGTCATGCCCGTCACCCAGTACAGTATCAGCCTGCAGCAAATGAAGCACCCATAACCTGCTGAACAGCCATGGAATAACAAAAGAGATTTGTCACATGCTGCTGACCAGAAGAACACATGATTTAGTCCACCACTGCAGATCTCAACTAGCGACATACATTGATTGGTTTTGACATCTCACAATGCCAAAAGGATATAGGATGCTAGTTACAAAGTCCATCCCAGGAGATCTTTGATCCAAGCCTCCCTCCAACCTGTGTTTGCTCAGGACAATAAACATTAAACTTTAAACAGGATATCTCAGAAAGGACAACCCAGTGCAGTAACCAGCTCAGCGGAATATGAAAATGAGAAATACCATGAGGGTCCTGCAGAGCTGCTCAAAGTTGCCAACTTGCTAAAAACCACTAAGCTGAGTGCCTGTCTCTCCCTCTGCTTTATCTATCACACTGCTAAGTACTGCATCCCACAACAAGATAACAGAACCTCGTGGTCATCTTGCACAACATGGAAACATTTCCCACATAGGATCAAAATAAATACGTTTTTCCAACTACACACCTTACACGATGTAGCTTGGTTTTATGTAGGAAAGTGCTTCAATGCCCCACGTAGGGGCAGTTAGCGCTACATTAATGATACAGTACAATACTATACCATACAATTCACAAGCTAAGAAAAATGGTACTACATGACCCAATATTGATATCAAAGCAGCCATCTTGGATGGGTCCTGTCTGAAAGGGGTCCTGCCAAAGATTGCTTTGCTCAGTGTCTTGTAGGAGCAAGGTATTGAAGTCCAGCAGCTGAGACACATTCACAAAAGGCATGATGAGTATGCAGTATCCGAATAACTCAGTCTCTGGAAAACATCTTAAGAGAAAGTTGACAGGAGTGTTTTTAATGAACACGTTTTATTGTTTCTTTGGATTTCTTGGTAAAAATAGTAGGAGACAAATGTGTCAAAACTAAGGAAAAGAGTATGCATTTTACTTTTCTGAAATAGAAGCTCACAGCACTTGGGGCTGCTCTTTGTGAAGGGAAAATAAATAAAAACAGCCCTTTGTTAACAGGTGTTCTGGAAAGTTATTTGTGTATCACTCTTTGGAAAAGAAAAGGCTTAAGGCAAAACATCAGTGGCAACTGATAATTTGAGCAGGTGGGGGCAGACAGGACATACACCTACACATGCACCCTCACTCACACCTATGAATTAAAGCACTCTCATGCACACACTCTGACCCATTCACAGCACTCACTCACAAATACACACATATTCATGCATACACATGCACACATGCACCAAACATAAAAAATAATTCAACTTACCTGGCTGGAGCTTTGATCTTGGGTAGTGGAAGGTAAGCCTCTGTGGTTCCTGATGATTGGGACTGCTGCCTCCTCTCAAAGGCTGACCTTATTATGGATCACACATTGAGAGGAGGTGACAGTCCCTACCTAGTCAGAGAGTGGGATGGAGTCAGTAAAACTGCTGACCCCACCCCAATCTGTGTCAAACATCACTGTTAGACACTCAGACCTGGGCCCTTCAGGCTTAAAACTGAAACACCCAGGTCCAAGGCTATCAGTGATGCTCTCCCTCATTATGAGGGGAAGGACCAGCAAGTGATTGGAGGGCTAAGGTGCTCATACCCACAGGGTGGCAAAGGTCACCTCAGACAGCTGGGTGTCTTTGCATTTGGCACAGATACAGCACCCGGCTGCCTGACTGAAACATGATGAGTATCTGTCAGGCTGACTTTTGCTCACCCTGACAGACACTCTTCATGTTTGAAAAGAGGTGGGCCCTCCACGATTAAGGACTGGCCAGCACTGTGAGCTATTTATTTACAAGTATGAAAGTAGTTGTTTATTGACCAGCATCTGCTTGTAAGAGTGTGAGTTTCGATTTAGAGCTACGGATGCAGAGAGAGAGTGTGTAGTGTGGAAATTCATAGAGACATCATTCTTTTATGCACCAACAGAGAGAGAGACTTTATTAAAATTCTCAGTCAATAATTTCTTTCTGATTTTAAGGAGAGAAAACTATGCTTTACAGGTGAATATTTAAAACAGTAACACAAGAAGTACGGTTTCATGTATTAATGTGTTCTATCTAAATCTTCACATGTCTCCTTCCCTGTAATTCCCTATCCCAAATCCTTCCATTTACCAGCCCACTCTGATATTCTGTTTAGCTTAACTCAGAGCCAGTGGTGCCTGATTGTGGCCCTTAGTTAACATCAAACCAACCCTGAGGTTGAAGGAGTTGAACTCCGGAGCTGACAGGCAGGTACTGGTGGTTAGCATATATATTAATTTTACAAGAACTTACAGCGAGAGAGAAACAGTGATGCTCACTCACAAAAGAGATTTAAAACCCAAATGTCCCAAAATCAAAACATCTAAGAGTGGTGGGGGTGAAAGCGGTCAAAACCCCCTTTCTTCATGCGTCACTATAGAGCTCAAATTAATTTTAATATAACATACTGAACATTTTGCTTACGCATTTAATGACTGGGTTCTTAGCGCAGGGGAATTAAAATTGGGTGGATTATAATAAATGAAGAATCTGCTCTGTGGATATAGACAAAGTGTTTGCTTTGCTACTATTACCTCCACGAAATGTCTGGCACAATCACAACTCCAATTCAGCCTATTTCTAAAGCACCACCCCTATCTTTTAAATAGTGACTGTCTTCTGAAGAAAGTATCAAGTGCTTCTATCACGTGCCCCGGGATGGATCCTCTATGGTTTTCCAGTCAGTTGTTCAGGTCTAGGTGGCTCAGTCAAGGTCAAAGTTTGCTTGAATATTTTATGTCATTCTCTATATATTACATTTACTGGCCTATCCTAACAGGACAGCATTGAAGGCAGCTAATAAGCCTCACAGGTCTCCTAAAGTAGGCATTGGAATTCATTGCCAGGAGAAATGGATACGATGAGATCAAGACCATCTGCTAATAATTTTATATAGGATTCCTTTCCGTGTTTTTATGGGTGACCTACCAATTATTTTAATTGGAATGCATGTAGTGTTTTTATTGTGCAAGAAGCATTTGACATAAGTACTAAATGAATATAATGTTTTAATGGAAGATGAGGAATTAATTTATGCACACTGTCTCAACTGGTCAATGCACTCATTTCCTCTGGATTTGTTTAGAAATTATAAATCAGTGCCAAAATACGGCCTGATTTAGAACGTAGCGTATGGGTTACTCTGTCAAAACGGTGATGGATTTCCCATCCACCGAAAACAAAATACCATAGTATTCTCTCGGATTTAGATTTTGGGGGACCATCATTGTGATGGAGTAACCTGTCCGCCGAGTTCTAAATGAGGCCCATACTATTTGCTATGTTGAGGAAGTGACTCGAAGTATGCTCCTAATTGAAGACCGGTCCCTGGTTGGAAAGGCTTACATTTATTTGCTGCTTATCTTTTTTTTCTACAGAACACCGTTACCAGCTTATGTAGTGTGTGAAGTTACAAAGTATTGTGCTTCACAATTTTACATATTTTTTTCAAACGAATGCCCGATTGCACAGTTTGCAGGTCTTGCAAGTGTTAAGAAAATAAAAAAAATCTGCAAATTGATGCCATTTAAATTATAGTGTGAAGGTGATGATACTGAGAATGTTAGAGAAGACGCCTATATGAAACACGGACATGAAGGTCAAGAAGGCCTCACTCTGTCTCAGGTACACAGAACGCCACTTGACCCATAATAACACGGCAACTGGCTCAAACCTCTCCTAAAATTTCATCACTGGGATCTTGGCATTTTCAGCTGCCAATGGCTTGCTTAATTTATTACTTTGAGGGTGCAAGGTGGGGTAGTGATCCCCTTCAAAGCCACAACACTTTGGTATTAAAAATCAACACTGCAAATGCATTTGTGGGTGCTTAAGAAGAGAAAGCAACAACAAACATCCAGTGAAACCTTAAATCGTGCTGGGCTAGTGGACATCCTGCAAAATCTCAACAAGAGACCCATTACCTACTAGTACAAGAAGACCCAAACAAGGCAGAGCCACCTAAAATGGGGAGACCAACAAGCTCTCATGAAACAGGACCTCAAGTCATGCTTAGCTGAGTTGAAAAAAAAACATTCATCAAGACTTTGCCTGAACAAATACAAACCATCAAAACAAATCCACAAGTCACCGGCAGATTTTATGAGGGATATCCAGGGCTGGACTGGGAACCCAAAGCAGACCTGGCAATTTTGTCAGACCAGCCCTTGCATGGAGGCTGGATACGAAATTGAGTGGATTATGCTGGCCTTCTGCTTTTGTTAAAAGGGCTAATATTGCAGCTCCATTACAAAACCAGCACCCTGCAATCAGCACCAGCAACAAATTCGGCCCCACTCTTCTAGCGTCCTAGGGACATCCAGGTGATAGGGTAATGTGACAATTTGTAAAGTGCCTGAAGAGATGTAAAACATCAGAAGGAAGTGTGAAGATCTTGAAAACAGGTCTTGTGTGGATAGTATCAGAGTTTGTAATGCTAGTGAATACATGAATGGCTCAAAGCAAGTGGACTTCTATGCAAGACTCTTCATCTCTTTTGTGGGCTTTGAACCACTAGCTGACATTGGCATACTTAGGGTTCACAGTGTGGGCCTCCCTGTCCTGGCCTGGACTTACAACCTAGAGACCTGTTGGTCAAGATATCATCATTGAACATGAAATACAAGATCTTGAGAACCACCCACCAATTGGATACCACTGAATGTAAAAAATGCATCTTTCACATATTCCAAGATTAATCCCAGGCAACCATGGAGAGATGGAAAGCTCTAACAGAGATTACAAGGGGAGCTTTAGAAGAGACAAATCTAGTATGCCAACTGGAGGGGAAAACAAAAGCAATCAAATCTCTGGAGTAGGGGAGTGAGCTGTTGGGACTTCCACTTCCTTTCAGAGACCTGGAGGCCCACTCCACCTCCCAAGAGTGGCAGACCGTGTCTGAGAGGTAGGACAGGAGAAAGAGACAGTTCACAAGAAGTGTAAGAGAGAGATATACTGCCAAATAAAAGAGCAGCCAAAACATGTAGGTGGTAACAGCACACACATAGACACCCTGTCACAAGATATGAGACTGGCCTATGGCTGGTAAGGCAGAAGATGGAAATGCCAAGGAGGCTGCAGACCATGAGTGTGATTCTCCACCACAGTGATGAATCGGATACTCAAAAGTTAGATCTGTTCATGTTAGGTTTGGTCTTTCTGCTAGGGTTGGCAGCAGGGACTGGCCAAATGCTTTGCACATCAGGGGTTTGGCTCAGTTGTATCATAATAAGACATTATTTGACGTTAAGAAAATCCATATAAATTCACTGAAAACAAATTACGTTTAAAGTAGAGCTATACATGAAAAAGGTAGTAGGATTTTAAACTAAGGCCCATATTTATACTTTTTGATGCAAAACTGCGCTAACGCAGTTTTGCGTCAAAAAAATTAGCGCCGGCTAACGCCATTCTGAAGCGCCATGCGGGCGCCGTATTTATTGAATGACGTTAGCCGGCGTTAGCCGCCGGCGCCGTCTGGTGTGCGTTAAAAAAAACGACGTACACCAGGCAGCGCCGGCGTAGGGGGATATGGGGCTTGGGCGTCAAGAAATGGGGCAAGTCAGGTTGAGGCAATTTTTTCGCCTCAACCCGATTTGCGCCATTTTTTTTCATTCCCAACCCCCTCTTAGCAAAGACAGGAGTCATGCCCCCTTGCCCAAAGGCCATGCCCAGGGGACTTCTGTCCCCTGGGCATGGTCATTGGGCATAGTGGCATGTAGGGGGGCACAAATCAGGCCCCCCTATGCCACAAAAAAAAAAAAAAAAAAAAACTTACCTGAACTTACCTTAATGTCCCTGGGATGGGTCCCTCCAGCCTTGGGTGTCCTCCTGGGGTGGGCATGGGTGACAGGGGGTGTCCCTGGGGGCATGGGGGGGCACCTCTGGGCTCCTTCAGAGCCCACAGGTCCCTTAACGCCTGCCTTTTGCAGGTGCTAAAAAACGGCGCAAAAGCAGCCGTACGTCATTTTTTTGGACCCGCCCACTCCCGGGCGTGAATTTTGCCTGGGAGTATAAATCCGACGCACATGCCTCGGAGTCGATTTTTTAGACGGGAACGCCTAACTTGCATATAATTAACGCAAAGTAGGTGTCCACGCTAAAAAATGACGCTAACTCCATGGACTTTGGCGCTAGACGCGTCTAACGCCAAAGTATAAATATGGAGTTAGTTTTGCGTCTAAATTGCGTAAAAAAAAACAACGCAATTCCGGCGCAAACGGAGTATAAATATGCCCCTAAGTTTTAAAAAAACCTTTAAAATTCACTGAAAAATCCATTACACTTCTAAACCCAAAAATGCACTAAAATTCACCAGTTATAATTAATTGACATAAGTAAAACTTCCTTCTCTGTGATGCACTGCCTATGACCTCACATATTACATCGCTGTTGATGTCTGAAATGTATGACAGTGTAAGTTATACCTGTGTGAGTTACAAACAACTCGTGAATTTCAGTGTTTTTTGTGTTTCTGTTTATACCATTGCATGAACTTGTTGTATAACACAGACATCAGTGTTCAAATCATAAATTAGAGAAAGGAGAAGTCATGCATTTGTTGCTTACTGAGCTTGCTTAAAGAGAAATACCTTAGGGCATCATAGGTCCATGGTGTTGGCACAGTTAAACCCACCATCTGGAATTACAGATAGTGGGGGATTAGGTTAATTTCAGGGGCAGTGATAACAGGAATCACAGGTGGAATCCCGAGGTTCAGCTGAGAGATGAGGAGTTTCCTAGGGAATTGGTAATTCCAGATCTAATTCCTATGGTAATTTCTCAGCTCCCTCCCAACATGGTTTAACTAGAGACTCATGGAGTCTCCAGGTGAAATATCCCTGGTCTTTGGATTTACCTTGTGATTCCCCAATGGGGCTGGTAACTGTATTTTTGCCAGTCGGGAAGTTCTGGGACCTTGTAATAGGTTGTTTGCTATTTTCTGTATAGAATGCCTCATGTTGTAGAGTTTCTGCTCTGTCACTTCAGTAGCTAGGGCACTACGGGCAAAGACAATGAACCAGGGTCTTGTATGGCACTATATTTGTCAAGTATCGGATTACCTCATTTTACAGAAACACCTGCCGCTTTATAACCACGTTTCATAATAAAAACACCCATGCTTCGCAGCGGCTCTGTATACGGTAGAGACGAATTGCAAAGTGCAGGTGCCTTATACTGTGACAATGAGGCTACTTGAGCAGACATCTGTATACATTTGCCTTCCCACTTCTTCTGAGGCGCCTGGCGCAAGGTCTTTGATTCAACAGGTGATGTGATAGATAGGGAGGATCATGGGAAACGTATATCTTCAATTACACGGATTAAACTGGGAAAAGGGAAACCCTCCTCTTTGTAAATTACGATATCAATCAATTTGTATATACTAGAGGGAGATCACGTGGGAAATAGGTTCAATGGTATACCGTTTAAATGTAAGTTAAGAGAAATAGGGCTGACTGCATGTGAGAAAGTAGCCTCTTTCTAGCCTTATTACCCCCACTTTTGTCCTGTTTGTGAGTATATTTCAGGGTGTTTTCACTGCCTCACTGGGATCCTGCAACCAGGGCCCAGTGCTCATAGTGAGAACCCTATGCTGTAAGTGTGGTTGTTATGTGTCACTGGGATCCTGCTAGCCAGGACCCCAGTGCTCATAAGTTTGTGGCCTATATGTATGTGTTCCCTGTGTGATGCCTAACTGTCTCACTGAGTCTCTGCTAACCAGAACCTCAGTGGTTATGCTCTCTCTGCTTTCCAAATGTGTCACTAACAGGCTAGTGACTAAATTTACCAATTCACATTGGCATACTGGTACACCCATATAATTCCCTAGTATATGGGACTGAGGTACCCAGGGTATTGGGGTTCCAGGAGATCCCTATGGGCTGCAGCATTTCCTTTGCCACCCATAGGGAGCTCTGACAATTCTTACACAGACCTGCCAGTGCAGCCTGAGTGAAATAACGTCCACGTTATTTCACAGCCATTTACCACTGCACTTAAGTAACTTATAAGTCACCTATATGTCTAGCCTTCACCTGGTGAAGGTTGGGTGCAAAGTTACTTAGTGTGTGGGCACCCTGGCACTAGCCAAGGTGCCCCCACATCGTTCAGGGCAAATTCCCCAGACTGTGAGTGCGGGGACACCATTACACGCGTGCACTATACATAGGTCACTACCTATGTATAGCGTCACAATGGTAACTCCCAACATGGCCATGTAATATGTCTAAGATCATGGAATTGTCGCCCCAATGCCATTGTGGCATTGGTGGGACAATTCCATGATCCCCCGGGTCTCTAGCACAGAACCCGGGTACTGCCAAACTGCGTTTCCGGGGTCTCCACTGCAGCTGCTGCTGCCAACCCCTCAGACAGGTTTCTGCCCTCCTGGGGTCCAGGCAGCCCTGGCCCAGGAAGGCAGAACAAAGGATTTCCTCTGAGAGAGGGTGTAACACCCTCTCCCTTTGGAAATAGGTGTGAAGGCTGGGGAGGAGTAGCCTCCCCCAGCCTCTGGAAATGCTTTGATGGACACAGATGGTGCCCATCTCTGCATAAGCCAGTCTACACCGGTTTAGGGTTCCCCCAGCCCTGCTCTAGCATGAAACTGGACAAAGGAAAGGGGAGTGACCACTCCCCTGACCTGCACCTCCCAGGGGAGGTGCCCAGAGCTCCTCCAGTGTGTCCCAGACCTCTGCTATCTTGGAAACAGAGGTGTCTGTGGCACACTGGACTGCTCTGAGTGGCCAGTGCCAGCAGGTGGTGTCAGAGGCTCCTTCTGATAGGCTCTTACCTCTCTTGGTAGCCAATCCTCCTTCCTAGGTAGCCAAACCTCCTTTTCTGGCTATTTAGGGTCTCTGCTTTGGGGAATTCTTCAGATACCGAATGCAAGAGCTCACCAGAGTTCCTCTGCATCTCCCTCTTCACCTTCTGCCAAAGGATCGACCGCTGACTGCTCAGGACGCCTGCAAAACCACAACAAAGTAGCCAGACGACTACTAGCAACCTTGTATCGCTTCATCCTGCCGGCTTTCTCGACTGTTTCCAGGTGGTGCATGCTCTGGGGGTAGCCTGCCTCCTTCTTGCACCAGGAGCTCTGAAGAAATCTCCCGTGGGTCGACGGAATCTTCCCCCCGCAACCGCAGGACAACAAAAGACTGCAGCACCGGTCCTCTGGGTCCCCTCTCAGCATGACTAGCGTGGTCCCTGGAACTCAGCAACTCTGTCCAAGTGACTCCCACAGTCCTGTGACTCTTCAGTCCAAGTTTGGTGGAGGTAAGTCCTTGCCTCGCCATGCTAGACTGCATTGCTGGGTACCACGTGATTTGCAGCTGCTCCGGCTCCTGTGCACTCTTCCAGGATTTCCTTCATGCACAGCCAAGCCCGGGTCCCCGACACTCTAACCTGCAGTGCACAACCTTCTGAGTTGTCCTCCGGCGTCGTGGGACTCCCTTTTGTGACTTCGCATGGACTCCGGTTCACTCCTCTTCTAAGTGCCTGTTCCAGTACTTCTGCAGGTGCTGACTACTTCTGTGAGGCCTCCCTGACTGCTGGGCACCCCCTCTGTCTCCTCATCCAAGTGGCGACATCCTGGTCCCTCCTGGGCCACAGCAGCATCCAAAAACCCTAACCGCAACCCTTGCAGCTAGCAAGGCTTGTTTGCGGTCTTTCTGCGTGGGAACACCTCTGCAAGCTTCGTCACGACGTGGGACATCCATCCTTCAAAGGGGAAGTTCCTAGTCCTCTTTGTTCTTGCAAAACACCAAGCTTCTTCCATCTGGTGGCAGCTTCCTTGCACCCTGAGCTGGCATTTCCTTGGCTCCTGCCCACTCTCGACACTGTCGCGACTCTTGGACTTGGTCCCCTTGTCTTACAGGTACTCAGGTCCGGAAAACCACTCTTGTTGCATTGCTGGTGTTGGTTTTCCTTGCAGAATTCCCCTATCACGACTTCTGTGCTCTCTGGGGGTTGTTGGTGCACTTTACACCTACCTTACAGGGTATTGGGGTGGGCTATTTTTCTAACCCTCACTGTTTACTTACAGTCCCAGCAACCCTCTACAAGCTCACATAGGTTTGGGGTCCATTCGTAGTTCGCATTCCACTTTTGGAGTATATGGTTTGTGTTGCCCCTATACCTATGTGCTCCTATTGCAATCTATTGTGACTTTACACTGTTTGCATTACTTTTCTTGCTATAACCTGCATAATTTTGGTTTGTGTACATATATCTTGTGTATATTTCTCATCCTCATACTGAGGGTACTCACTGAGATACTTTTGGCATATTGTCATAAAAATAAAGTACCTTTATTTTTAGTACTTCTGTGTATTGTGTTTTCTTATGATATTGCGCATATGACACCAGTGGTATAGTAGGAGCTCTACATGTCTCCTAGTTCAGCCTAAGCTGCTTTGCCATAGCTACCTTCTATCGGCCTAAGCTGCTAGAAACACCTCTTCTACACTAATAAGGGATAACTGGACCTGGCACAAGGTGTAAGTACCTCTGGTACCCACTACAAGCCAGGCCAGCCTCCTACACTGCACATTTGGGTGATTGTGAAAGAACGAGCCACCAGCAGCATCTGTCAGACACGGGGTTCAAATATATTCAGCTCTGCACATCTGTTTGCTCTATTTTGATTCGTTGACTTTGTTGCTATCCTCCGTGCAGTAAGAAGGCGCGTAAACACGAGTTAAGTATACATTTCAGTGTAATTATTTGGTAAAAAACAAACCTCGTCTAGCAATTGTTTAAGGGTCTACTGGGCAAAATAGGAAGAATAACGAATGTGTTTAAATTGTATAAACTATATTTCCAAACCAGCAACGGCTATTAAATGAAACAATAATTCTGGCCTAATTCCCAGAGTCTCTCAAAGGATGGCAATTTTATGACAACCAAGCCCTGTCACCACCCCTTGAGCTGCAGAAATCACAAATGCAGCTGTCCCCCCAGCGCTGCCAGGCCAGCTGCCTTGTTACCATACCTAATGAGCAAACATGTCCCATGGGCCTGGAACAACATGTTTTAATTTTCACCGAGGAAGGTAAATACTTCAAATGACCACATTTTGTCTGTGCAGAAAAGATCAAATAGACGCCACAAAACCTTTTCATTTTTTTTCAGAATTTGAGTCTTATTGTCTTGTAAAAGTGTCAGGTAAACCACAGCATGCAAAGAGAGAAACCAGTTTCCGTTTTTTTGTTTGAAAGTTTTTTCTTTTCATTACTGTCACATTTTGCCACGCAGGACACAGAAGCGATAACCTATTCAAGGGTCGTATCATAAACAGCTGCTCTGGCATCTAGCAGAGTTGAGTGCCTGTATTCCTGCAAAGCTCGGAAACAGAGGGAGGCATTCGCAGTTCTAGGTATCCCAGCGTGCATTGCGCAGTTCATGCATTAACTCGGAGTTAAATATATTGTTTTTATAAGGTCAAACACGAAACCAAAGGCGCTTAGCTCTACTCTGAGCCAGCGCAGCTGTTCATGATAGGGCCAAGACTTCATTACTTCTACACTTTTTAGGGTCGAGTGCAAAGCGCTTTGTCCTTGTTGTTATCTCTCTATGGGTTTGTAACCACGCCCACGTCAGGCCTATCACGTTGGTTGGCCAACTACTGAAAACATGTGAGTCTCCGTGTTTTCAGCATGGTTTCTGCACTACTTTGTTACATGGATATTTGCACTTTTGCCGATTACATGGATATTTGCACTTTTGCGGGTTACATGGATAATTGCACTTTTGCCAATACGTTTCACTGTGAGCGAACGTCTGTTTCGTTTTTTGTGTTTGCTTTGCGCTCATGGCGGACGTCAGCTCGCTTATGTGAAACTCTTTTACTTTTCAGCTTATGTGACAAGAAAAGTCCGGTTAGGAGTTTACAAAGCTAATAGCTTTAACTTGACTTTAACTTGAGTAAACGCAAGACCCATTGCATTGCAAATGCTTGTTAAGGTTTAGTCTGTGAGTGCATGTGCTAGTGCATGCCTTTCGCCTGCAAGACTCTGTGTGTAGAGTAAAGGGCATGTTGATCACCATTTGTTGGCGTGCGTGGCACTTTAGCCTTATAACTCATCCACGTCAGGTCTTGCGTCATTTCCATTCATATTTGTGGCACACAAATCAAGCACATGTTTATTTAACTTAATCAGTGCCCCGTAGCTCATTTTGTCTTCTAGTGCTCTGCAAACAGAAGGCTTGAAACCGGCCAGTAGGACAAACAAAATTGGAAAGATTTCTTTTTTTATAGCTAACTTTTTTTTTTCTTTCCAAGTCGTCTTTTCTTATGTTCCACTCATGTTTTATTTAGTTTTTGCTCGTGGGCCCTCTTTTCAAAAGATTATCTTGTTTGAAATATTGCCACACTACATTGTTTTTTTTTGTTATGTGTAATTTATGAAATTATGCTTTCACACAGAATGGTGCAGTCCACCCCAATCCACCCCACTTCAATCTGCCTCACTACAATCTACCCCAATCCAAACCTCTTTACTTCACACCAATCCACCCCACTCCGATCCAAACCACTTACCCCAATCCAGTACAAACCACCACACTCCAATTGGCCCAACCCACTCCAGTCTAATAGGCCCCACTCTAGTTCGCCCCACTCTAATCCAAAACAATCTTCACCACTCCAAAACAATCTGCCCTACACCAATCCAAAACAATATGCCCCACTCCAATCAAACCCACTTCAAGTCAAAAAAATATGCCCCACTCTAATCCAAAACAATCTGCCCCAATCAAAAGCAGTCTGCCCCACTGCAATCTTCTGCACTCCAATCCAAAATAATCTGCACCACTTTAATTCAAAACAACCTGTCCCAATCCAATCTGTACCGCTCCACCCTGTCCAGCTCCAATCCCAAACAACCCATTCCAGTACAAAACAATCAGCCCGTTCTAATCCAATCCACCTCACTCAAATCCAATCCACCCTACTCAAACTCAATTCACCCCACTCTAGTCCACCACAGTCCACCCACTACAGTCCAATCCAACCACCCCACAACATTCCAGTCCATCCCACTACAATCAAATCCACCCCAATACAGTCCAGTCCAGTCTACCTCACTCCAATCCAATACACCTCACCTCAATCCAATCTACCCTACTACAATCCAGTTCACTCCAATACAACCCAACCCACTCCAGTCCAATCCACCCACTCCAATCCATCCCACACCAATCCAACCCCCCATACTCCAGTCCAACCCACTCCAATCCAATCTACCTCACTCTAGTCCATTCCACCCACTCCAATCAATCCCACCCAACTCACATCCCATCCAACCACACCACCCAGTCCATCCCACTCAATACAATCCACATTGATCCTCCCTACTCCAATCCAAGCGAACCCACTCCATCCCACCTTAATCTACTCCACTTCAATCCAGTCCACCCCTCTCCAATAAATCCACCCAATTCCTATTCAGTTCACCCCACCTCTATCCAATCTACCCCAATCCACCACACTCACCCATTCCACCCCATCCCAACCCAATCCACCCCACCCTAATCCATCCCACTCAATCCAATCACTCCACTCAATCCAATCGTCTCACTCCAATCCACTCCACTCTGCCTCAATCCAATCCACCCTAATATGATCCAACCCAATCCAGCCCAATACACTCCAGTCCACACCAATCAAATCCACTCTACGCCAATCCAATCCAATCCAACCCAATCCAATCCACCTCACCTCACTACAATCCACTGCACTTGAATCCACTCACCCCACCCCAATCCAATCCAATCCAATCCAATCCACCCCACCAGAATCCAATCCATCCCACCCACCCCGTTTCAATCCAATCCACCACACTGGAGTCGACTCTACTTCAATCCACCTCACTTCACTTTAGCCCACTCCACTCCACTCAATTCTAGCTCACCCATTCCCTGTTCAGTCCACTCCACTTTAATCAAATCCAGCCAGCCTACCCAACTCCAATCCACCCAACTCCAATCCAAGCCACTCCGCCCCACCACTTCCAATCCACCCCACCTCAATGCAATCCACCCCACACCAGTCCACTCCAATCCACCCACACCCATCCAACACACCCACCCCATTTCAGTCCACCCCACTCCAATCCAATCCACCCCACTTCAATCCAGCCCATTCCAATCTACCCCACTCACTCCAATTCACCACACTCAACTCCAATCGATACACTCTGTCCCATTCCAAACCACCCCACTCCAATCCATCCAGCCCACTTCATTCCAATCCATTCAGAAAACCCCTCTCCACCCCACCCCACCCCACTACAATCAAATCCACCTGACTACAATCCACCCCATCCAACCACCCCACTCCACTTCTATCTACTCCACTCTTGCCCAATCCACCCCACTCCAATCCAGCAAATCCAAACCACCCCACCCCACCACACCGACTCCAATCAAATCGAATCCACCCTACTCCAGTCCAATCTAATCCACCTCACTCAATCCACCCCACTCAATCCAAATCCAATCTTTCCCACTCTAATCCAATCCACTGCAATATCTCAGTCCACCCCAACCAACTCCAACCTATTCCACCCTACTCCACTCTATGACACTCTTTGCCACTGAACCACTGAACCCTACTTCCCTCTACTCAATTCTACGACACTCTACTCCTCCTACTCCACTTTACTACATTTCAACAAATGCCACTAACTTTTAGCCATGCCGAACAGCAGCCACACTGGTGTACAACATGGCAAAACACATTGCCAAAGCCAATAGCTCTTGTATAGGGGCAACCTATTGGCTTTGCCAATGCTTGTTTCATGACTTGTACACTGGTGGGTGTCATTTATGGTAAATACTCCTGCAATCTATGGAGTGTAGGCTAATTCACGTCTGAATCAGGCACATTTGTTGTCCATCAATTGTTTTCTAACTTTGTAGCATGAGAGCAGTGTTGGCTACAGTGGTGCTGAAACAATTTAGCTTCACAATGGTGCTGCCATCAGTATTACATCACTAAGATCATATGGATTGCATAAAATCCAAGCATTTCACAAAGGCAAGTGTAGCAAATCTTTTCGCTGTTAGAGTGTCAAGATTGTACTATGTAGCCGAAGGTGCATTTTGAAGGACACTGTTGCAAATATATTACTAACGCTTAGTGTGGTAGCACACTGTCATTTACAGACTGCATGTTTTTAATTGAAATATGCACTACATTTGCACAGACTTAGTTTCATGGATAAAAGTATGATGCGCATAAACAAAATGTGTGGAAATCGGGTTTCAGTGAATATTTGCCATTTGTGCATCACAAAGTAAAATGTCTTGATTTATTTTGATTCTTTTAAAAAATTTGCTTTCATCACACTTCGGATTTATACAAGAAAGTGTTTCATCTGTGCTTTACTCACTGCTGGTATATTTAGAAATATTTCTACAGTTCAAGTTTTGTTGTGTGTTAGAAAAAAACTAACATCCTGCAGCCTTTCTCTGTTCACACTCAGCAAGATTGTCACATAGTTCACATTACAAAATCATCTCACTTTGCAGTCAAAGGAAGAAAATTAAATACCAATCTCCATTTGAAAAGAGTAAGCAGCAATTTATCAAATGACAGATTCTAACATTTGACCTTTACAACGAGATATAGGGGCATATTTATACTCCGTTTGCGCGGAATTTGCGCTGGTTTTTTTTACGCAAATTCGACGCAAAACTAACTCCATATTTATACTTTGGCGTTTAGACGCGTCTAGCGCCAAAGTTCATGGAGTTAGCATAATTTTTTTGCGTGAGCACCTTCCTTGCGTTAATGATATGCAAGGTAGGCGTTCCCGTCTTAAAAAATTACTCCGATGCATATGCGTCGTATTTATACTCCCGGGCAAAAATGACGCCCGGGAGTGGGCGGGTCTAAAAAACCTGCATTAGCACCGGATTTTAGCGCCTGGGTCAGGGCAGGCGTTAAGGGACCTGTGGGATCAGAATGAGCCCAGAGGTGCCCTCCCCTGCCCACAGGGACACCCCCTGCCACCCTTGCCCACCCCAGGAGGACACCCAAGGATGGAGGGACCCACCTCAGGGACATTAAGGTAATGCAGGTAAGTATTTTTTTTTATTTTTTTTTGTGGCATAGGGGGGCCTGATTTGTGCCCCCCTACATGCCACTATGCCCAATGACCATGCCCAGGGGACAGAAGTCCCCTGGGCATGGCCATTGGGCAAGGGGGCATGACTCCTGTCTTTGCTAAGACAGGAGTCATTTCAATGGGGGATGGGCGTCGTAAAAAAATGGCGCAAATCGGGTTGTGGCGATTTTTTTGCCTCAGCCTGACTTGCACCATTTGTGGACGCCCATACGCCATTTCCCCCCTACGCCGGCGCTGCCTGGTGTACGTCGTTTTGTTCAACGCACACCAGACAGCGCCGGCAACTAACGCCGGCTAACGTCGGCTAACATCATTGAATAAATACGGCGCCCGCATGGCGCTTCAGAATGGCGTTAGCTGGCGCTAATTTTTTTGGCGCAAAACTGCGTTAGCGCAGTTTTGCGTCAAAAAGTATAAATATGGCCCAAAATGTAAAGACATATTTATTATTAATTCATCTCCTGAACTCCAGTATGGATATTTTGGGGAAGCTGTAACACCCCCTGCACCAATACCTCCAGCAACACTGAATACCAGTCAGACTTTAATAAGGGGAGGTAAGAATAATAAACCACTAGCTTTAAGAATGTTGCTATTCAGTGGAATGGAAATAGATAAGGCCCCAGCATACCTATTAATGCATAAGGTCAGCCAATGAGGGAAGGCAGCAGTCCCAACCCTCCTGTGACATCTGAGGTTTGGGACCGCTGCCTTCTTTCATTGGCTGATCTACGGTCAAACAATGAGGGAAGACAGCAGTCCCAACTCTCCTGGAACTTTAAAGTCAGAGCTGCTGGTAAGTGTGTGTGTTTTTTTAATTAATGTTGGGTGCATGCATGCATGTATCTATCTTTGAATATTTTGTAATTCATTTTGTGAATGGATACATGTGTGCGCAAGTGTGTGCGAAGTGAGTGTGTATGTGTGTGTGTGTGTGTATCTCGTCTGCCCCCTCCCTTCTAAAATTACCGTCCACCACTGCCTAAAATATCTCTCTTTTAGTATGTGCAAAGAGGGCACAGCCCTTCCTATTGAACTAATTATATATGATTATTCTATTAATATTTCCATTTTAGATGTCTCTGGGCTTATTCACAAAGGCGTGACAGAACATGTAAAAGAGTACCACAGGAGCACCACTCTTGTATTCCAAAATGTCTTTGTGAATAGACCCCTTGACAAATGCACTTATGCATTATTCATTTTACGAGGAAATCTTTGAAACAGATCACTTCCCTGCGCAGCTTTTAGAAGTACAGCACTAAAACGTAGGCCTTGCCACACCAAAGGGCCAGACTTTATTAATTTGTAGCTTGCTGTAAACTGCCTAGAAGATGATTTTATTTCTCTATCATGTTCATTCTCTACTCTATTTTGAAGTGCCATTTGGAGAGCCTTTACAGCTCCTTTTCCATTACAAAATGATTAACATGTGCGAAAGTTTGTTGCACAAACTTGCAATGGACAGAGACAGAGTTTAGTTTTATTTATATATAATTTTATTTTCCCACTTTGAAATAAAAAGTAAAAAAATAATCTAATATTACATTGGTGAAGACGATAGCAGACAGTTTGCTCAGTCAGTGGGAACATTCATGAAAGAGCTGGATCAGTTCACCCTACAATCATAAGTGACATCGGTATACAGTATTAGAAAAACAGGAGATCCCAATGACCTTGATAGAATTTATCTTCCATTAACAATGTTGCCTCACTACTCTCCCAATACAGTCAGGACTGATGGTCATTTGATTTGGGGTCTCAGAAAAAACTGCAATCCATTGTCATTGGTTGTGGAGTGTTCACCACTGACACGTCTGTAGGGCCTCATTCTTTGCGCTTATGTTACAATGAAAGTTTCTAAAATGGAAGAGCCAGAAGATTCAGCCTTCACACCAAACAGAACAAGAAGTAGCTTGCACGGCAGGGTGGAATGTAATACTTCAGAAACTGGCAGGGCGTGAGGTGCAATATGTAGAATCTAGAGCTGCTTACATGATATAGAGCAATGATGGGGCATATAGGGCATTGGGCTAGGTGAGCTATATGTATCATGATGTGTAAAATAATAAATGTGATTGTCCTACTAATGAATTATACCTGCTGTATGAGAGTTATTATCAGTTTTAAGCTTAACCCTTACCAGGAAAAGCCCACATGTTCAACAAGTTTATGAATACTGGAAACAGGCATCCCAGACTTGTTAAATGTTGTATATTTTCTCAAAGTGAGTTAAATGTCTGTTCATATACATTATGCACAAGCATATCAAAGGTTGGAATATGTCAATAACTTTATCAGAATGATCATATAAAGGTGTTTGGAAAAACTAAATGAAGCATTAGACAAGAATCGTTTGGGAAACTGAAAACTCTAGAGTCATTGAGACCGACAGGTCCAATATCACTAGCACTATACTAACAGTAATGACCTTGAAAACAAACCTTACTTTATATGTCACTCAAGAGGCACCCTATATTCAATGTTTTTTTTGTTAAGGGAAAGTCATGCTCCAATGCCAATCTGGAGATTACCCCCGTGCCTATCTTGAGCCCCTACGTAATGTGGAGTCTACGGAAGATGACAGTCTAGTGAGCGCCTGCAAATTGGGGACACCCCCCCTTAGCTTCAAATTGAGCCCCTACCAGTGCGCTTTCGGGTGATTCAAGAAATGATTTGCCCATTGCGTGATTTGGATTGTGTTCAAACCTTTAATGTTGTCCTGTTGTGTTTTTAAGACATGGCTAGAGATGGGATGGTGGGGGCTGAGTTATTTTGCTTTAGAGGTGTGGAGCCAGATGTGGGTACTTTGAGTGTAAAGAGCATTAGTGAGGACATGTTGTTTCATGTGTCACTGTTTTACTGTGAAATACACATTACCCCATACAGGGAATCCACTCTGTCACAACTAGGAGTACTCCCAATATGTAGCCCGTCTATCAAGTGATGGCAGTGGTGAAGAGTCACTGTTCGCACTCAGTGGCAATTTCGGGTGGTACAAGAAGTGCTATTACAATAGAATATGAGGCTGCATAACAAGGGTGCACACCCTGACATTTATAAAGGTAGTGGCGTTCCCAGAAACACTCAGTGTAATGATTGCTGAAAACAGGTATTTTGAAAAAGATATTGTTCCCCCTCCAGACAACCACAATTCTATTTCCAGACACTATCTTCCTATGGCCTACTGGTATGCAGTCACCTGGGGGTCACATTGTAAATCTTATAAATCAACATTGTAGTTGAAATATTTGGTGTATGCAGGGTATTTTGTAACCCCTGTGGGGGCATTAATTGACTATTTATCATTTCCTGTTGTCTGTCCACTTCCTTTCAACACAGATCTGGTGCATAATTGGGAGATTACTGGTCCTCGTGGCCTGATGAAATTGCCAGTAAGTTGTTGTGTGGCAATGAAACGGGTCCGCCGTTCACATTAAAATGGTCTAAACATGAGATTTGGTTTTAATCATGAGTATGGGCATGAAATAAAGACATACGCTAGATGCCACATGTAACTCATCTTTAGTGTTTTTGTAAGGAGGACAAGTTTGCATTTTCTTCCTTTATAATGACCTTAGGAGGCTAAGATTGTGTGCTTGATAAGGATACACACAAGTAGCAATTTAGTGTAGGTGCTGGTTCCTCAGGTTTATAAGAAAGTTGCCAATGATGAGAGAGCAAGCAAGTTGGTGAGTAACAGCCAAGAAGCTCATGGTGGTTCGGTACGTGAGGCTCTTCCTATATATAATTTTTTTTCACACAATCAATTCCTGAACCGTATTGATGTGAATGTTGTTTGTCACCAGGCCTGGCCAAAGCATCACAGTTAGGCACAGGGGTAGCCTCTAGACTAATATTGGGACGTGACCCTCCTATAGCAAAAAAAGCTTTGATACTAGTGGTGACCCTTGAATAATATATAACATGTGATTTGTTTTCAAGGGCATTGTTGTTACTGTTGTCATTTGAGTAGAGGGAGCCCTTGAGACTAGAGTTGAGATCCTGATAGATGAACAGCCTGGCCACAATGGATTGCAGTAGTTCCTGTGGTGAATGGCTAAGGATGAATAAGCCCATGGTGTTCTCCTTTCATTGAAGTACTTGGAGAGGGCATTTCTTTCAGCATTGTTTTAATCTAGTCTTTCACAAACTGCTCTGTGCCAGGCTTCTCTGACTTTTTGGGAATACTATTAAAACATATGTTTGTTGCTTTATGACCTCCGGTCCATATTTTCACTCTTAGTCCCTGCCTCCTAGACACCTATTACTTTTTTAAACGTTTCTTTTTTATTTTTCATACCTATCTTAGCAGTGTGATACAGACATACCTTCCTACGAAAAAAACAACAATGTTAATCAGATCTCCACATCACACATGCTCAAAATGTGGAGCAATAGTTAAGGGATGAAACATAACATCCCAGTATCATACACAAAGTTCGTCCAATATATTTTGTGGTCTACAGTTCAAATTCCCCCCACCCTCCCTTAAACTGGACATCACACTTACAAAACCTCTCTTAGTGTAACATGTGATCCTAGGGCCCTAAAGTGTATAGCAACATCAATGAAGTGTTGGAACTCTGTGGTGTGGTAAAGCATAGCATTATAGAGTGGTGTGAAGATCGTTGAGGCTCCTGAGGCTCACTTCCACATTTCCATGGTAGTGAAGCAAAGTCAGAGCCACTGAAGTGCAAGGAGAGCACAAGATCTTTTGTCCAGTAAGGGAGAAATTATCACCATTATTGATATCATCTTGAGTTTGATAAGATTCCGGTAGGGCATCCCACTCCATTGCTACTGTTTTTTCCACAGACCACTATACTCTTCCCTGCGTAGAGCCGTGCTCTGGCTAGCTCCCACCTTTCCATCTCATCCTTCCACTGTGTTATGGTAGGCACCACTATGGACTTCCATCACCACGTCAGAAGTTGTTCAGCCTGTAATAATGATAAATCCACAAATTATGCCATCACTTTTGTATCCTTAGGCTTGGGAAATAGCCGCAGAATGCAAACATCAAAAGTGTGCCAAATGTCTTTCCCAGACAGATCCGTCACTATTGTTCAGATATGTGTCCAACAGGAGAATAAATTGGGCAACTTCACAGCACGTATGTCAAGGCAGCGCCATCAGTCTGACAGCAGAGACTCTCTCCGAGGACACCACAGGGTACATTGCATGAAGCCTGTTGGGGTGCAATGGAGGCTCAATGTAATATTGGGAACTGAATAAATTTAAATCTGGAATTACGGATTTTTTTTAGGGATATTCGAGCAGAAAGACCATTCCATGTCTCGGAGCTGTCTGGCCAGGTCTGCCTCCCATTTAATGCATGGGCATGTTAGTGGTATCAGTAAATGCTCTCAAAGATCTCTCTACAACCATCTGACCAGATTATTTGGTGTCTTGGACAATACCCGCATGAGTTGAAAACAAGGAATTCGATATGTTCTGAGTGTTAATAAAATCTGTATGACTCAAGAGAGTGTTGTCTCCAAATAGGACTCTAACTGTGGTAACTCCACCCTGTACCAAGAGAGCAGCCTAGAACTTGAGAGCACCCTCGCCGGTGTGGGAAGAACCACAAGGGGTATGTTCTGGGGTATGGTGTTGACATGAAGCTTATTGCATAGCAGTTTCTAATATGCTAGGATGACACACAGTAGCAGGGGAACCATACAGTGTCCCAGCCCAGCACAAGCAGAGCATTCACCTCATTGCAAACCTCAGTAGAGCCTGGACCCTGTAGAAAGGAAGGTATTAAATGAAGGATTGGGCTTCGTTCCCACCTACAAGGGAGATGTATTTCAGATACAGAGAGAACTGGCTCAGTTCTTTCACAAGATAAGAGTGGATGTATTTCTTTCTGAGAACACTGATGCTGAATGAAGAGACCCCCCAGCTAACACTGATCTGGGTAAGAAGTCCACTTTCAATTCTCCTGTAGTGGGTTCTTCCTGGTTATTATTTAGGATGATAAGAAAAATGGACTTAACCAAAACATAATAATATATGGAAGATCGTTTATTAAAGTCAAGTATGCAAAGGTAACTGATTTTAGTTAGTTTTTCTTCTTACTATCCTTCTTTCTTATCTTGTTTTCTGTTCGTCTCTTTATAGGTTGGTCTTGATATCTTCCGTGTCTCTTCTCTTTAGGTAACAGTTTCCTTAGATTTCCACCAACGTCGTCAGGGCCACCAGGACAAAAACAGAACCTGGAAAAGAAAAGGTAAGTGGACTCTATTTCCTCTTTACTCATTATTTATTTAAGGGGTGGGGAAAAAGGGTTAAAGTAAAGAGGAAGAACTAAAGAAAGACGCTGTGTGTAAGCAAAAAGGAAACAAAAATGCAAATAGTGTTCAGTGAGGAATTCTTTCAATTGAGATTAGTGACAAGGTGAAGCCCAGAAATACAGGTAAGTTCTTTCTAATTTACCTCTGTTCGTTCTCTTTCCTCAGTCCATCTTCCCTCCTTCCCCACCTCCACCAATATCCCTTAGGGTTTTGTATGCAGGCACGTGCCTGCATGAGCCACATTACTCCAGGGACGTGGCTGGTCCTTTCCCCTTCTCCCGCGTCAGTTGTTTTTTCTCTTCTGTTGTGCGTCTCGTGGCTCGGTTCGGTCAGTCCCTCACTGACATGTTCATCTCCTCCTATGCCAGCCACTCTCCTTGGCGTCTTCATTCTCCGTTCATCTTCCTCCCCCTCGTCTTGTTCCTCTCTAGCCATTTCCGTCGAGTTTGTTTCCCGGATATCCAGGTTCTCTACTAGAGCCCGGCCCTCTTTTCTTTTCATAGTCCCCCCTGGGTACAGCAATATCGTCCCCGCTTCTATAGTGCGGTGAATGGTTTTCGCAACCCTGTTACACACACTCCCCCTTGAGAAGGGCTGATCAAGGCATTGCTCCACAGGATATCTGGATAAATAATCCACAGTTGACAATTGACTACCCGGTGGTGCTTGATCTGGAACATAAAAGGTTGGAACTCCATAGACCATCTTAGTATTCTCGAATTCGTATTTTTATTTTGTGCTAATCAAGTGAGGGGAGCATGGTCAGTACATAAGACAAATGGGTGGCGTAGTAAATAATATTGAAGGGTTTCTATGGCCCACTTCATCGGTAGACATTCTCTCTCTATCACGGCGTACTGTTGTTCTCGGGGTAGTAGTTTCCTGCTAATGAAAACTATGGGGTGATTGGTGTCTTGTTCATTTTTCTGTGATGAGACGGCACCTACACCAACGTCAGATGCATCCGTTTGTAAATAAAACATTCTTTTGAAGTCAGGACAATGTAATACTGGTCCTGTAGTCAAACTTTTTAAAAGTGTTTTATAACTACAGATTTGGTGTAAATTTAATTCCTTGATCCTGGAGGGTCGTTCTTTCTTTAATAGATCATTCAAAGGGGCTGCTATCGTTGAATAGTTTGGGATAAATCAACAGTAATATCCTACCATTCCTAATAAAGGACCTTACTTCTTTTTTTGTGGTAGGTGGGGGGTACATTGAAGGTAGCCTCAATTTTGAATAATTTGGTTCGTATTTGTCCTTTCCCTACATGGTATCCTAGATGTGCAAGAGCATCATGTGCTAGGTTGCATTTCTCAGGATTAGCGGTTAACCCTGCCTCTAGTAGTGACTGGAACACCTTAGCTAGATGTTGTAAATGGTCTTCCCAGGTTTCGCTGTATATTACAATGTAGACAAGATATGCAGCTGCATATCCTATGTGGGCACGCAAGAGTTTGTCCATTAGTCTCTGAAATGTAGCAGGAGCCCCATGTAAACCGAAAGGTCGGACTGTGAATTGATATAACCCAGATGGGGTAGCGAAGACTGTTTTCTCTTTATCTGGGGGTTCAAAGGAATCTGCCAGTAGCCTTTTGTGAGATCCAGGGTGGACATGTATTGTGCTTTGCCTAGTTGTTCGAGCAGCTCATCCTTCAGAGGTATTGGATATGTATCGAACTGAGAAATATTATTCAATTGTCGAAAGTCAATACAGAATAGTACAGAGTCATTGGGTTTTGGAACTAGAACAACTGGGGAACACCAGGGACTTATAGAGGGTTCAATGATACCCAATTGTAACATGGTTTATATTTCTTGTTCTACTACCTTCTTATGTGCTTCAGGAATTCTATAGGGTGAGAGACGAATGATCTTCCCTTCCTGAGTTTTTATAGCGTGTTGTACTAACAAGGTTTTCCCAGGAATCAAAGAAAACAATTTCTGATATTTGGTAATATCTCCCTTAATTGACTTTGTTGTTTGTGGGAAAGAGTAGAATTAATTGAGGGAAGACAGTCACTGGGTTCTTTAGATTGGGGACATGAATTAATTTCTAGGGGTTTTGTTTTGTTAACAAGGGACCCAATATGTGTTGGTGAAGGAGGGCTATCTTTTTCTTTCCATTTCTTTAGTAAGTTAATGTGGTAAATCTGTGTTTTTTGGGCTTTCGGATATTTCTATTCTGTACGTAACGGGACTCACTTTATCTAATATATTATAGAGTCCCTGCCATTTGGCTAATAATTTATTCTCTGAACTGGGTAGTAATATTAATACTTTATCTCCTGTTTTGAATTGTCTGAGAGTAGTGTTTCTGTTATAGTATTTTTTTGTTTCTCTTGGCCCCCCTCTAAATGTATTCTCACATCTTCCCAAACTAAATGGACCTGGTCTTTTAATTGTTGTGTGTATTCAAGGATATCCTTGTCTTCAGTATCGTTCTCCTCCCATCTTTCTGCAGCGATATCTAGTAGGCTCCTAGGTTGTCTTCCAAATACCAACTCAAACGAACTATGACCAGTTAATGCTTGGACATGGGTCCGTATAGCGTAGAGTACATGGGGTAAGTTTTTGTCCCAGTCTCTACCGGAGTCCGATATGTTTTTTAAAAAAATAAGGTTTTAAGGTACAAATGTATCTTTCTGCCAACCCGTCTGTTTGGGGGTGCTAGACGGAAGGGTGGATTTGTTTAACCCCTAGTACCTGACATATTTGTGTCATCAGTTGGGACATAAATGGTGTTCCCTGGTCTGTGAGTAATTCCCTGGGAAATCCAACCCAGGAGAAGAACCCTATCATGGCATGTGCCACAGTTGTGGGGGTCATACTAACGAGAGGGATGGCTTCAGGATATCAGTTCGCATAATCCACCAGAATGAGAATATACATGTAACCCCTTGAGGAGGGAGTCAAGGGACCTACGAAATCCATACTGAGCCGAGAAAAGGGAATGTCAACAACTGGAAAAAGGGGAGCCTTTCTTTGTGGTCCAGGATTGATAAGTTGAGATTTCGGGCATTGCTGACAAAACCGACGGATTTCTGAGAATACCCCTGGCCAATAAAACCGTTGTATTCCTCTGTCTTTCCTTGTCCGAAATGGCCACCTCCCATTTGACTGTGTGCTAAATGTAGGGTCTGGGTGCGGTATGGTTGGGGAACTACCAGCTGCGTTTTTTCTTGGTCGTTATGTTGGGTCACTCTGTATAAAAGACCCTTTTGAACGAGGAAATATGGACCCACCTGTTCCGTCTTTTCTGTTACTGCGGTCCCCCGGCATGTTGTAGTGTGGGGTCTTCTCTTTGGCTAATCTGAAATTGGGGTAATGTCGTCAAAACTGGTATGTCCTTTGTATTTATAGATAGGTTACCCATTCAGAAGGATTTTTTTAGTTCTCTCTTTCACTGCTGCTTGGTTTTTCCTTATCCGGGGTGATAGGAGTTTGGGAAAAAGAAGCCTCTTCCAACCATAAGTCTAGTTTTTGTCTGTCATGTATACTGTCTACAAGATCAGAAAAAGTTACGTAGTCTGTGCCTATGATAACTTCTTCGACTAAATGTTGGATTATACCCATCATAAGTGTTTCTTTTTGTCCTCTCCACTAAATTGAGATTCCTGCCAGAGGGTATTGACTCATCTCTCCATGAATACAGCACATGGACAAACATTCATTATTTGATGTTATTTCCCTGGGCACTAAGGCCCTCATTACAACATTGCCGGCAAAATCCATTTACCGCCACGCAGAAGACCGCTAACACACCGCCACGGTCATTATGACCCACTGCTCGGAATCCGCAAAATTCAGACACCCACACAAGTCTGCCACACCAAAGGTCAGTGATAAACTGGCGAAAACAAAACCTCCACCGTCATGCCAACAGAAATACGCCCACACTATCACGACACACGAATCCACGCGGCGGTCATTCAACCGTGGTATTCCATTGGCGTACACACCGCCGCGCTCAAAGTAAACACACATTTACAAAACACTACCACATTGGACAATTCCAAATACACACACCTGATAGGCCCACAAACCCCTACGACAAAATTACAGAGAGAAGGCCAGAGAGAAACACTACAAACAACCACCAAGCATCCACAGGCACACAATACCATCATCCACATGACTTCCTCGCACCTCACACAACACACCACTAAATATCACCCCACTTATCACTACACACACCACCCCACACATCACCCACACCACCCCATGGCACCGCAAAGACACCCCAGGTTTTCTGAGGAGGAGCTCATGGTCATGGTGGAGGAAATCGTCCGGGTAGAGCCACAGCTATTCGGATCACAGGTGCAGCACACCTCCATAGCTAGGAAGATGGAGCTCTGGTGCAGAATAGTGGACAGGGTCAACGCAGTGGGACAGCACCCAAGAAATAGGGATGACATCAGGAAGAGGTGGAACGACCGACGGGGGATGGTCCATTCCGTGGTCTCAAGACACCACATCGCGGTACAGAGGACTGGCGGCGAATCCCCACCTCCTCCCCCACAACTAACAACATGGGAGGAGCAAGTCTTGGCGATTCTGCATCCTGAGGGCCTCGCAGGAGTAGATGGAGGAATGGACTCTGGTAAGTCAAATCTTAACTATTACATCCCCCACCCTACTTGCATGCTATCACATACCCCCCCTCACCCTCACCCCCATCACTCCAACTCATCACAAATGTCCCAACATCACAAACCACACATCCTAACACCAAGCCCTGCATGCAACAACAAAGCATGGACACCCATCACCAAAGCATGGCCACTGCACATACCCATACACCACCCTAAACCACCATCACACCAGGACCCACATAGGAATGCAAGCACTGGGGTACAGGGTCACCCACCCATTGCACACCATGGCACACACAGATGTAATAAACATCCTTTTATACCCCTGCAGGACCCCTACCCAACATCACCGGACAGGAGGGTCCACACATGTCCACACCACCAACAGAAGAGGCCCACAGTGATGACAGTAGCTCTGTCCAACTGGATCTAGATGACCAGCCCTGGGACCTCTGGACAGTCTGTTCCCCTGACACAGTCACAGGCCACCACAGAGCTTCCCCCCTCTGGAAACACCAGCACAGCACCCACCCAGCGGGCCCATACATCTGTCCCCAGGACACGTCAAGCAGCAGTGTGTCCACAACTACAGGGAACCCAGGCTAACCCACCACCCCAACAACAACAGAGACCTGGGGGCAGTGGCAGTTGGCACACAGTCCAGGGGACGGAGGCACAGGAACACAGGGGAACTGGGAGGGCTGCTGTGCAACAGAGGGAGGACAGGCCCAGGGAACCCACTCTCCACGAGGCCCTCTCCAACATCATGGGAGCCTATCACCATTCCCAGGAGACAATGGCAACGGTACTGGCTAAGTATCAGGAGACCCAGCGCCTGCAGGAGGAACAGTATTTGGGCTTCAGGGAGGAACTCAGATCCATCAATTCCACCCTGGGCACCATCGTAGGGGTGCTGAAGGAAGTCCTCAACACCAGGAGGGACACTGTGGCACAACAAGGGGCCCCTGACACTAGCCTGGACGATGAACTGCTCACCACCTCCGCCTGCGCTAGTGGACAGGAGACACCGCCACAGGACCACCACACCAGTACCCCACCCCCTGCAGAGGGATAACCACCCCGCAAACGGTCCCTGAGATCCAGGACAAAGACAGAGAACGATGCCAAGACCCCCGCCAAGAAATGAGACCACCCTGAATGTCATCCTTCTGTCCCACCTTGTCACCCTGTCCATCCTCAAACTGCCCCAGCTCCACTTCCTATGCGGATTTGGGCAATGCACCTGTGAGACTAATAGACTGGACTCTGCCATGGACATTCCTCCACCATCACCCCTCACCATTTTACAACCCCCTCCAAAATTGAGCACTGAAATAAACACCCTTAAAGCACAAAACAATCTGGAGTCTGTCTGTGATTTCGAAATAGTGTATTAGCAATTACAGTGACAAAATGCTCTTTCAATTGTAATGTCAACATACCTATGTCACACAGCTCTAGTCCATGAGGAAACAAAGCAGATGTCACACAGTGGGACCCACATCTGTGAAATCGTAAGGGAAAGTGACAACTCAGTGACCATACACTGGGTGAAAACAACAGACAGTAGAGAGGTAGTAGTGTTAAAGTACATGTAGTAGGCATATTTGTATTCTTACCTGTGTTTCACTGGAGGTATTGCAGGATAACCGAGATCCTGTTGTCGATGTCCTCTTCGTCTGCTTCCTCGTCTTCACTGTCCACAAGCTCCACAGCTGACACAACACCGTCATCTGGATCATCCTCCTGCAGAAAAGGCACCTGTCATCGCAAAGCTAAATTGTGAAGCATACAGCAGGCCACGATGTTCTGGCACACCTTCTTTGGTGAGTAGAATAGGGATCCACCTGTCATATGGAGGCACCTGAACCTCGCCTTCAGGAGGCCGAAGGTCCGCTCTATAATCCTCCAAGTCCGCCCATGGGCCTCATTGTAGCGTTCCTCTGCCCTTGTCCTGGGATTCCTCACTGGGGTCAGTAGCCATGACAGGTTGGGGTAACCAGAGTCACCTGCAAATGGCGAGGGCAACTGTTAGACACACACTAACCTGTAGGGATATACCCAGACAACTATTCCCACTGACTTGCTTCCAGGTGTTCACCTAATAGCCACACACAGTGCCTCTGGAGTTGACCCATCACATAAGGGATGCTGCTATTCCGCAGGATGTAAGCGTCATGCACTGAGCCAGGGAATTTGGCATTCACATGGGAGATGTACTGGTCTGCCAAACACACCATCTGCACATTCATGGAATGATAACTTCCGGTTTCTGTACACCTGTTCACTCCTGCGGGGGGGTACCAAAGCCACATGTGTCCCATCAATGGCACCTATGATGTTGGGGATATGTCCCAGGGCATAGAAGTCACCTTTCACTGTAGGCAAATCCTCCACCTGAGGGAAAACGGTGTAGCTCCGCATGTGTTTCAGCAGGGCAGACAACACTCTGGACAACACGTTGGAAAACATTGGCTGGGACATCCCTGATTCTATGACCACTGTTGTTTGAAATGACCCACTTGCAAGGAAATGGAGTACTAACAGCACCTGCACTAGAGGGGGGATTCCTGTGGGATGGCAGATAGCTGACATCAGGTCTGGCTCCAGCTGGACACATAGTTTAAGGATTGTGGCAGGATCAAGCCTGTAGGGGATGAACACATCTGTCCTCCATTGTCGACAGGTTCACCAGCGGTCTGTACACCGGAGGATGCCGCCATCTCCTCACATGTCCCAGAGGACAGTGCCTATGAAGGACAACATCGAGCACATAGTCAACCAACTCAGAGGTACTTACCCACAGCTTAAACAGAACATGAATCACAATCCGAAATTTGGCCTGTATGAGTATTGAGGCAAGGCCTAGGTATGTGTAATGCAGTCAAAAATTAAGCCATGTGGGCCACTGAAATGGCGGCTGCCTGACCTGTAAAGTGGGGCAATGGGATGTGAGGTAACTGTGCTGGCGTTCTACACGGTCGCGGTAGAAGACCGCGGCGCAATTCTGCATTGGTTAACATTGGACCCTATGGGTCCCAGGAGCCAATGACGATGTACGCCGGCGGTGACTGTACGAACAGCCGCGGACGTGACCGCCATTTTCTATCTGTTCAATCACTCGATACCTGATCTTCGACAGGAGAGGACCTACACTGCAAGTGCTGCTGTGACCTCGGTCTGGAAGAGACAATGGCTCATGTGTCTGGGGAAAGGGCCCCTGCCTTCACATCGGAGGAGTTGGAGAAACTCATGGATGGGGTCCTCCCCCAGTACACGCTACTCTACGGTCCTCCAGACAAATAGGTAAGTACACTGGGAGCATGCTGCATGGGCTATGCCTGTGTGGAGTGGGGTGGATGAAAGAAGGGGGGGATTGAGGTGTGCATGAAACGACAGTGAGTGCATGTGCCACATGGCAATGGTAGAGATGGGGGCCAATGACTGTGACGGTGCAGTTGGTAATAACTTTTCTTTTTCCCCTGTACAATTCATGTAGGTCAGCGCCCAGCAGAAGAAGGATATTTGGCGTGCCATCACCAAGGACATCCGCACCCTGGGGGTCTACCACAGGTGGAGAACCCACTGCCGTAAGAGATGGGAGGACATTCGCCGCTGGAACAAGAAGACGGCGGAGACCCAGCTGGGGATGGGCTCCCAATGTGGGAGCGGTGCCCATCGCACCATGACCCCCCTGATGTTCAGGATCCTGGCGGTGGCGTACCCAGAGTTGGATGGGCACTTGAGGGCATCACAGCAGCCACAAGGGGGTGAGTACACTCTCATTTTGCTGATTTTGCGCGCAGTGGAGGTGTTTGGGTGGGGGAGGTGGGCTGTGGGTTTCCCTAGGGCAGGGCGAGTGTGCTAGTTAGGTCCCCTTGTTCTGGCAGACCCTGTGGCACCTCACCTGTGTACAGTGCCAAGTACACCTAGTCAGGCTCCTGTGACATCCATGTGTGCAGATGTCGGCCATAGCCTTGTAGGCCATGTCCCAGGGATTGAACAGTGGACCCCAAGTGTGCGGTGTAGTGCAGGGGGCTTCTGTGTCTGTCATGTCCTCCAACTGTAGCGGTAATGCATGCACTCAACATGTCTTTCTTCTGTCGTTCCCCCCTCTTTTTGTGGTCTCCCTGTTCTTGTGTGCATTCGCATCATCAGGCGGAGGGGCAGTGGCACCGGAGCAGGAGGGAGCTGCATCCCACATGGCCCTGGAGGGTGACACTACGGACTCAGAATTCACCTGTGGGACAGAGAGCGAGGGGAGCTCCACGGCGGGGACAGGAGCTGACACCAGTGATACAGACTCGTCCTCTGATGGGAGCTCCCTTGTGGTGGCGGCCACATCTGTGGCCCCCGCATCTACAGGTACAGTCGCCACCCCCCCTACCAGCACCGCCCTCTCAGCAGCCCCTCACCCTTTGCCCCGTGCCTGCTCACCCAGGAAGGTGGGCATCACCTTCACCCCAGGCACCTCAGGCCCTGCCCCAGTCACCCCTGCTGCTCTCAGTAAGGAGGCCATTGACCTCCTCAGGTTTCTCACTGTTGGGCAGTCTACCATTTTGAATGCCATCCAGGGTGTAGAAAGGCAGTTGCAACAAACAAATGCATTCCTGGAGGGCATTCATTCTGGTCAGGCGGCCCTTCAGCGAGCTTTTCAGACTCTGGCCTCAGCACTGATGGCAGCTATTTTCCCTGTCTCTAGCCTCCCCCTCCAACTTCCTCCACCCAGACCCAATCCTCTCTACCTCAGCCTATCCCAAGCACACCTTCAGACCAACATGCACACACGTCATCACACAAGGGAAGGTCAGGCAAACATAAGCACCACACATCCCACAGGTACTCACTCAAGCATCACACACATGCAGACACACCAACATCCGCTGCCTCCACTGTGCCCCCTCCTCCTCGTCTCCCTCCTCCCTCCCAGTCTCATCTCCACTCACACCTGCATGCACTACATCTACAGCCACTACTTCCATCACCAGCACACACACCACCACACCCGCTCACGTGCAGTCACCACCCCCACTACCATTCACACGTCCCCTGTGTCTTCTCCCAGTGTGTCTGTGATACCCCCTCCCAAGATACACAAACGCAGCCACACACCCACCCAACAGCCATCCACCTCACGACAGCCTACAGCGCATGCACCTTCATCCAAAGTCACCAAACGAACACCTCCTACAACCACATCCTCTTCCTCCACTCCCAAACCCCCTCCAGCTACCTGTCCCAGTGTTCCCAAGAAACTTTTCCTGTCCACCCTTGACCTCTTTCCCTCACCTCCCCCACCCCGTCAGTCTCCTAGGGCCTGACTCTCCAGGTCCCAACCTAGCACCTCAGCCACAACATCTTCGGGACCAGTGGTGCCTGTAGTCACCGGAATATGGAGTGCACTGGGCAGCAGGGCAGCCAGTGTGGCACGGAGCCACAGCACGGACAGTCCCCCACCTGTCAAGCATCAAAAGTTGCCCAGTGCCCGGCAGGAGAGGGGGAAGACTCCAGCCGCCAAAACAGCTCCCAGGGGTACAGGTGGCAGTGTGGAGTCAGCTGTGACACCTTCCAAGGTGGGGAAGGGGCACAAGAAACTCAGCAAGTCTGGGAAGAGCAGCACGGCGGAGAAGACCGCCATCATCACCGCTGCCCAGGAGGCCACCGCCATCATCCCCGCTGCCCAGGAGGCCACCGCCAGCAACAGCCCTGCTGCACAGGAGGCCAGCACCAGCCCAGCTGTCCAGGACAGGACCGCCAGCACCAGCCCAGCTGCCCAGGACAGGGTCGCCAGCACCAGCCCAGCTGCCCCGGACAGGGCCACCAGCACCAGCCCAGCTGCCCAGGACAGGACTGCCAGCACCAGCCCCGCTGGGCCATAAGGGACCGCTAGCCCCGCTGGGCCATAAGGGACCATCAGCACCATCCCTGCTGGGCCATAAAGGACCGCCAGCACCAGCCCCGATGGGCCAGACAGGACCACCAGCAGCTGAGTCACTGCCAAGGACCTTGCCGCCACAAGCACCGCTGAACAGGACACTGCCACCACAAGCATAGCTGAACATGACACTGCCACCACAAGCACAGCTGAACAGGACACCGCAGCCACAAGCACCGCTGAACAGGACACTGCCGCCACAAGCATCGCTGAACATGACACTGCCGCCACAAGCACCGCCGAATAGGACACCGCAGCCACAAGCACCGCTGAACAGGACACTGCCGCCACAAGCCCCGCTGCCAAGGACACCGCCACCACAAGCACCGCTGAACAGGACACTGCCGCCACAAGCACCGCTGCCAAGGACACCACTGCAACAAGCACCGCTGGACAGGACACTGCCGCCACAAGCACTGCTGCCAAGGACACCGCCGCAACAAGCACCGCTGAACAGGACACTGCCGCCACAAGCACCGCTGCCAAGGACACCGCCGCAACAAGCACCGCTGGCGCGTGAGCGCCAAGGGCACTGACGCTACTGAGTCCGTCACGAGCAGGATGCAGCACTCTGGGCACAAGGCCCCCTCCAGAACCAGTGGAGTAAGGCATCCACTACCTCAGTCCTTGGCAGGATGAATCACTCTGGACACAAGGCCCCCTCCAGAACCAGTGGAGAGATACATCCACTACCTCAGTCCTTGGCAGGATGAAGCACTCTGGGCACAAGGCCCCCTCCAGAACCAGTGGAGAGATACATCCACTACCTCAGTCCTTGGCAGGATGAAGCACTCTGGGCCAAGGCCCCCTCCAGAACCAGTGGAGATTCACATCCACTACTTCAGTCCTTGGCAGGATGAAGCACTCTGGGCACAAGGCCCCCTCCAGAACCAGTGGAGTAAGGCGTCCACTACCTCAGTCCTTGGCAGGATGAAGCACTCTGGGCACAAGGCCCCCTCCAGAACCAGTGGAGATTCACATCCACTACCTCAGTCCTTGGCAGGATGAAGCACTCTGGGCACAAGGCCCCCTCCAGAACCAGTGGGGATTCACATCCACTACCTCAGTCCTTGGCAGGATGAAGTACTCTGGGCACAAGGCCCCCTCCAGAACCAGTGGAGACTGTTATCCACTTGAGAGACTGTGGCTTTGCACTCCCCAGGATGGAACAGTGGGCAACCCACCCACTGTAGAGACTTTAGAGACTGTGGCTTTGCACTCCCCAGGATGGAACAGTGGGCACCCACCCACTGTAGAGACATAAGAGACTGTGGCTTTGCACTCCCAGGATTGAACAGTGGGCATGTGGCCCCCTCGTGGTTTTGGCGTCATACACTCAACCGGCTGAGGTGCCCCCCCCTTTCCCTTCCCCCTGAGGTGCCTGTTTTATTACTATCTGATGCCCCTGCAGTATTCTCTCCGTCATGTTCGGGGATTGAGTGTGGGCCTCGCCCATGCCGTGTGGGCCCAGTGTCCACGGACTTCAATGGAGCACTACCTGGACTACTATTATTGGTGTATATATTTGTTTATAGTGTATATATATTTTAGCGTACTGGATTTTAAAATATTACAATGGTTACACTCATTTCCTTTTGTCTTTACATTCTTCCAGGGGGTTGTAACTGTAATGTATCATGCTGTATTAGTGTGTGTGTTGTAGTGGGTGAGGGTGGGGGTGTTGCATGTGTGTGTTCCCCTGTTTTTTCCCTCCCCCTCCCCTTTGTCGTAGGTGCAGGTAGAGGAGCAAAAAGATAAGGGCTGGCAGGATCTGGAGCTCAGGTTCCATGGCGTCCGGATTCCTCGTGGGGTGTGTAGAAGTGAGCGTTTTCCCTTCGAAGTCCTGTTTCCGCCGTGTTTTTGTTCACGGTAAATCCTCCCCGGAAAAGGTGAATCCTCCCCGGAAAAGGTGGTGGATTGGTAGGTTGTGATACTGTGGGTGGTACATTGTCCTCCGCCTGTCTGTTGGCGGGGACCGCCATGCTGTTTGTTTGTTCCGCCGTGGCGGTCGGAGTGTTAAAGTGGCTGTCTATGTTGGCGGTTTCCACCACGGTCATGATTCTATTTTCTACCGCCGGCCTGTTGGCGGTCTTACCGCCGCTTTAACACTGACCGCCAGGGTTGTAATGACCACCTAAATCTGCACGAATCACTGATTGACTACATCCTGAATCAATTAATACTCGGGTGGGCTTCCCATTTATTAGCATTTCCTTGATGTAGCAGGAGACTTCTTTGCCCATGTAGAAAACTCTACCTCTGGTGACTCCAATTTCCATTGGCTCAGGTTTGTTTATTTTGTGGGGACAGTTCTGGGATATGTGACCCCATTCAGCACAGTTATAAAAGTGTGTCAGTTGATTTGGATCCTTGTCCAGTGTTCTAGACATGGGAACTTCCTCAGGATTCTTTACCGGTCTTGTACGAAATGGGGTACTGGATACGCAGCTTCCCACAGATTGCCCTTTTTGGGTTCCTAGTTTTAATTCGGGAGCCTGATGAAAAGCACAAGCTAATTCTGTTGCAGTTGTTTTGTCCACATTCTTATGCTGTTTGATCCAATTACACGTTTGTGAATGTAGTGCCTCTAAAAATTGTTTGAGTGCAATAATCCGTATTACCTCAGCTCTGTCTGTACCTATGGGGCTTAACCATTTCAGCCCAAAATCCTGGATTCTATAATATAGAGCACTAGGATTTTCCATGGGACTCAATTTTGTTTTTCTGAACTTGATACAATAGTATTCCGTATCGAATCCCACTTGTTCTGAAATTGCTTTCTTTGTCTCTGGGTATGGTGTTGTACCTCCAAGGTTCACAGCCTGATATGTGGCCTGTAAGGTTCCAGTCAGTAATGGAGTTATATATTGTCCCCAATTATCCTCTGGCCAGCTGGCTCAAGCGGCTACTCATTCAAAATTAGTAAAACATGTGTCCTGATCCTCTCCTTCTTGGAACTTCTGTAATACTGAACTTGGGACATTGGGATGAACGCGACTAGCAGCAATGGTGTTGGTTAGTTTTTGTAGTGCGGTCTCTTGTATCAACTGGTGATCAGCTATTATAGTGGTTTGACTCTTTAGAGCATTTTGTAGCTTCTCCCGATCATTTCAGGCCTCTCTCTGTTGTTCCTCCCAAACCAATTGTAGATGTTGTTCACCTTCTGCCAGTTCCTGGATCATATCTTCTAGGGTGGGTTTACCTTCCATTTTTGTTACTATGCTCCTGTATTCCCACCAAATCCCACTTCTGACGCCAATGTAGTGGGTTCTTCTTGGTTATTATTTAGGATGATAAGAAAAATGGACTTAGCCAAAACATAATAATATATGGAAGTTCATTTATTAAAGTTGAGTATGCAAAAGTAAGTGATTTTAGTCTGTTTCGCTTCTTACTATCCTTCTTTCTTATCTTGTTTTCTGTTCATCTCTTTATAGGTTGGTCTTGATATCTTCTGTGACTCTTCTCTTTAGGTATAAGTTTCCTTAGATTTCCTCCAATGTCGTCAGTGCCACAGGACAAAAACGGAACCCAGAAAAGAAAAGGCAAGTGGACTCTACTTCTGCTTTTATTCGTTATTTATTTAAGGGGTGAGGAAAAAGGGTTAAAGAGGAAGAACTAAAGAAAGACCCCGAGTGTAAGCAAAAAGGAAAAAAAATGCAAATAGTGTTCAGTGAGGAGTTCTTTCAATTGAGATTAGTGACACGGTAGAGCCCAGAAATACAGGTAAGCTCTTTCTAATTTACTTCTGTTCATTCTCTTCCCTCAGTCCATCCTCCCCCTTCCCCACCTCCACCAATATCCCTTTTTACAACTACACTGCAAAGATTCCACCTGAGTTATTGACTTTTGAGAAATCAGTCCTCAAGGAACTAGAAACCACCAGAAGCAGGTCAAAGGATCCCTTCTATAATCTCTCAAAAGAGGAAAGGCTAGCCATGCCTACCCTCAGCAAGGATGCTTTCATCACTATCAAACCGGCTAAAAGGGCAAAGCAACTGTCATCCTGAGCACAGTCACATATAGAGCTCAATGTCTGAGACAACTAGGAGTCAGAAGTGCCTATCGCCCACTGAAATGTGATCCTACCAAGAGGGTAATGTCTGCGATAAAAGAAATGGTGAAGGAAACTAAAGACAAAGGTTGAATAACAGATAAAGAAGCAGACTTCCTAGTAGCGGATGATTCTGTCATTCCATATTTCTATAGAGTGCCAAAGATCCACAAACCTCAACAGCAGACTCCAGGCAGACCAATCATCTCTGGGATTGAGTCACTTTTGGAACCTCTATCCCAATTTGTGGATTTCTTTCTACGACCACTAGGGAAAGAGATGTCAACTTATCTTCAAGATACAAAAAAATTCTTACGCCTTCCAGATGATGTTGAGTTCAACAAAGAGACAGATTATTTTGTGTCATTTGATGTGGGGTCACTATACACAAGCAGTCCTCAGGATCAGATCCTGAGAACAGTAGAGTCACTCCTTCCGAACAGGAACATGGATGCCTTAACTCCGGTCCAATTCATTAGGAGGTTTGCACAGCAAGCCATGAAAGAAAATTTCTTTCAGTTGGAGGACTATCTGTATCTCCAGATGTCCGGAACATCAATGGGCAGTACCTTAGCCCCCTGTCTCGCGAACCTCTACATGCACGCTTTCGAGACAGAGAGTATTCTTGTGCCTACTCACCCATATTGCTATCACATAGTTACGTGGAAGCATTATATAGATGACATTTTGCTCATCTGGGGGTGACACTGCATCCATCACTGATTTGCACCAATGGTTGAAATCGCTCAATCCCTTTTTGAAGTTTACCTATGAGTACAGTAGGGTCCAACTACCCTTTCTGGACCAGCTGATTCATCCATCAGTTGGGTCTCTGGAGACGGAAATGTATCATAAACCGATGGCACAGAATGCCCTGCAATCATATAACAGTTACCATCCGAAATCTCTGAGCGAAAATCTCACGTTTGATTTGTTTTTGCACCTTTGATGCAATTGTTCTCAAGTACAGCAGTAAAAAAACATGCAAGAGCCTTGTCTTTCCAACTACAAGAGAGACAATACCCTGTTTCGATCATACAGAAATCAGCCAAAAGAGTGTGCAATAATACCAGATAAGCACTCTTGGAACCCAGACCACCAAAACCACCTATGGAGAGACTGGTGGATGTGAATCATTTCAGCAGCCTTTCTGAACTGATGAAAAAATGTATATGTAAGAACAAGGGTGACAGAATGATCTCTCGCCCTTTGTTTGCTACGCAGCAGTAACTTGAAGGGTGAACTAGTGTGCGCAAGTCTTGTCTCTACAAATTCAAAAATATCTATGACATTTTGGGGTCTCCCTCCAGTGATGGGTCACTTCCCCAGCGGTAAATGTGAGTTCTGCACTCTGACAACACATTCAACCCAGATTGACATTGGTACGACAAAACTATGGGAGCAGAGACAACATACTAACTGCAACAGTGACAAATTGATATACTTGATCTCATGCCCATGTGGCTTGCGCTAAGCCCGATGACAACACAGAAGGTGAAGACCCATTTCATAGAGCACAAGAGCACAATAAGGTGCAGAAGGAAAGCAGCCAAACTGACCAACCATTTTATAGAGGATGGCCATTCAACAGAGGATTTATGCTGGACAGTTCTTGATAAGCCAGATATACGCCCACCAGTTACAATATCACACAATTGCTATTCATTAAAGAACAATGGTGGATGTACCGCTTATACAGCGATAGGAGTGGCCTGAAGGATGATATCTCACCCATGACTGTCCATTCCTTGACTACGCAGTGAGGACGGCCATATATGGAAGCCAAGTCACAATATTATAGGCTGCTCCCTTACTTGAGACACTTAAGCACTAAGCAACATATAAACATTTACACCTTCTCGATCCCAAATGTTTCCACAGATATTTGACTTTACAAAAAACAAATGCATCAGACAAGTCACAACATTAGAGGCTGCTCTCTTACTTGAGACACTTAGGGCCATATTTATACTTTTTGAGGCAAAACTGCGCTAACGCAGTTTTGCGCCAAAAAAATTAGCGCCGGCTAACGCCATTCTGAAGCGCCATGCGGGTGCCGTATTTATTGAATGGCGTTAGCCGGCGTTAGCCGACCGGCGCTGCCAGGTGTGACGTACACCAGGCAGCGCCGGCGTAGGGAAAAATGGTGTTTGGGCGTCCCAAAATGGGGCAAGTCAGGCTGAGGCAAAAAAATCGTCTTAACCTGATTTGCGCCATTTTTTTGGGGCGCCCAGACGCCATTAACATGACTCCTGTCTTAGCAAAGACAGGAGTCATGCCCCCTTGCCCAATGGCCATGCCCAGGTGACTTATGTCCCCTGGGCATGGTCATTGGGCATAGTGGCATGTAGGGGGGCACAAATCAGGCCCCCCTATGCCAAAATTTTTTTAAAAAAAAATACTTACCACAATTTACCTTTTTTTCCCTGGGATGGGTCCCTCCATCCTTGGGTGTCCTCCTGGGGTGGGCTAGGGTGGCAGGGGGTGTCCCTGGGGGCAGGGGAGGGCACCTCTGGGCTCATTCTGAGCCCACAGGTCCCTTAACGCCTGCCCTGACCCAGGCGTTAAAAAGAGGCGCAAATGCGGGTTTTTTTGCCCCGCCCACTCCCGGGCGTCATTTTTGCCCGGGAGTATAAATACCACGCACATGCCTGGGAGTCATTTTTTAAGACGGGAACGCCTACCTTGCATCTCATTAACGCAAGGAAGGTGTTCACGCCAAAAAATGACGCTAACTCCATGAACTTTGGCGCTAGACGCGTCTAACGCCAAAGTATAAATATGGAGTTAGTTTTACGTCGAATTTGCGTCGAAAAAAACGACGCAAATTTGGCGCAAACGGAGTATAAATATGCCCCTTAAGCTCTAAGCAACATATGCACATTTACAACTTCTGGATCCCAAATCTATCCACAGATATTTTACTTTACAAAGAACAAATGCATCAGACAAGTATCATGCTCTAGTTGGACCATTTTGACACCTGCTTCAAAATATATATTGCTTCATAAATAACATATACATCAGACAATATAGGTGTTCTAGTTTGACCACTTTACGCCGGGGCCCTGGATTCTCTAAACAAGTTAGGTTACTTACTCATGTGCTGTTATGTAACTGATGAATGTAATAGATATTGGTCTCTGTCCCAGTGCCATTTTGACTTCTGCATCCAAATGTTTCAACAGATATTTGACTTTACAAATAACACATGCATCAGACAAGAATAGTTCTCTAGTTACACCATTTTGACACCTGCCTCCATAGATATGTTGTTTCACAAGTAACATATGCATAACACAAGATAGGTGCTCCAGTTTGACCACTTGACGTCTAAGCCCTAGATGTCTAAACAGGTTAGGTTGCCTGCTCATGTGCCGTTTTGTTATCTATGCATGTAATTGACATGGGTCTCTAGCCCAGGATAATTATGTAGGCTTGTATAGTACCAGCTACCAAGCAGGTTATTTTACCCAATAACAAATTATCCAAGACACCATGCTACACCATTGAGTTACTTGCACCACACTTAACAGGGCCCATTAGGGCTCCAAATTTGGGCACTCTGAACTCTAACTGACTACTGTGGATTTAAGGACACACTAATTATGTACATGTTATATGCAGAGCATTCAACTTAGCTGTTAGTAATGCCGCTCCAGCCTTTGAGGTGCCTTGATACCTTTATCCTTGAATAGGGGATTATAGAGATAAGGGCACAGTGTCAACATCAGGACAGTGCGCATTCTACGGGCGACTAAAAATTCAAAAACCCATTCTTTATGCAATAGCATAGTTCGTGCATTGTGTTTATATGCAGTTTGTTAACCTTTTGCATTGCAGAGTTTTACCTTGAAATCACTATTAATAATGTTTGCAAATAATGTTCATTTGCAAGGTATTTCTGCAGGCTTACAGAGTGTGTCAGGGTGTGGTCCCTTTCTAGGACCTTCTAGAAGCTTTCCCTGCAGCATGACTGGGTGTGGTTTGTGGGCTGGGCCAGATTCTATATAAGGGAGCCAGCCCAGCTCCACGTGCTCACTATTGAGAGGTCCCGGTGCAGAGCAGCAGCAATTTCCTGTTCCGTAGGCCTACCTTGATGTTCCAGGCATGCCCACATTATTTTGGTGATCCTTGAGCAGGGTGGTAAGGCGGAGGTCGGGCTGGGCCCGACCCCGTTCTCAAAGACTCTTGAGTTTTGGGCCTACTCGAATCATTGCTCTAATGTAAAACTTGGTGTTCAGATTGGCAACAGCTTGCGCGATCATTTCATGGCATTTGCATATTCTTGTTCGAATCGGCAGTGTGCACGATTCATTTCCCGCATGTAAAACTTGATGTTCAGATTGGCAACAGTGTGCGTGATCATTTCATGGCATTTGCTTATTCTTGTTAGAATCGACAGTGTGTGCGATTCATTTCCAGCACGTAAAACTTGATGTTCAGATCGGCAATAGTGTGCGCGATCATTTCATGGCAATGAAAACTTTGATGTGTAATGTTTGTTGAAGTGCACACATTTATCCTGGGCCTTTGTATTTTCTGTGAAGATGCTAAATTCAAAATGTGACATTCTTTGTGCATATTAAGTCCCTAGTACAATTCCTATTGTTTTCCATGGAATGTTTCAGATTGCCTTTGCAATGTTTGTTCTGAAACATTATTCTAGAAGGTTCTTGTATTCCTAGACAGTATGTGACATTTCATGAAAACCTCATATGAAACATTGTATTAACCATTCTTGATTTTTTCCAGGTACCCAGAGTTCTTGAGGTCTAGTTATAGTCACTTCTTAGGTTATCCATGGCTACAGAATGACAACGCTTAGAACCATAGTCTAGTGAAAGTCAATGTGATTATATTTTGATATAGTGTTGTTTAACCTTTGCTTCCTATAGGTCTCCTTCCCAGCGTGTTCTCTACCTAATCCCCTTTTCTCCCACTTGGACTCTCTCAGGCTCTGTGATATTTCTATTAGAATTTTGGAGCTGTCTAGTGGTGGACATGTTGGGAACGTGCGCAGGCCCCGAGGATCTGGTCTCCCTGACAGAATAGTGACCCCACAAATGTATTATCCTCCTGGTTTGCATGTGTTCTCAACATGGCCACATTGGACGAGCTAGTCAAGGTTATCACGCAGCTCCAAGCAGAGGTAGTGTCATCAAAGGACATAGCAGCCAGCTTAGCTGAGAGAGTGAGTCAGTTGCAGGAAAGGGTAGAAAAGAAGGAACAAAGGGGGTCATTCTGACCTCGGCAGTTAAAGGCCCGTACCGCCGGTCAGAAGTCCGCCATTCTACCGCCGCGGCCGCGGTAAACCGCCACGGTCATTCTGACCACCAACTGTGAAACCGCCAACAATCCGACATCCAAGGAAGTCCGCCTCATCAGCGGGCCGCGGAAAACTGGAGATGACCAAACCCCCACCGTCACGCCAACACAAACACGCCCATGCCATTCTGACCCACGAATCCACGCGGCGGTCTTTCAACCCCGGTATTCCATTGGCGGTACACACCGCCGCGCTCAAAATACACACACAGCTCCAAAACACAGCCACATTGGACAATTTGAAATACACACACCTGACACACATACAAACAACACTCCCACACATCCAATCAACTATAAAACACACACCCACATCACCCACAAACCCCCACTAGTTGGAAATCGGAGAGAAGGCGAGAGAGATAGAGATAGAGAGAGCGAGCACAGCAATAGAAAACCCCAACACATACAGGAACCCAACTTCATCACCCACACCACATCTACGCACACATCACCACATATCACCACACACATCACCACAAACACCACCCCACACCTCATCCACACCACCCCATGGCACCCCAAAGACACCCCAGGTTCTCGGACCAAGAACTCAGGGTCATGGTGGAGGAAATTATAAGGGTTGAGCCCCAGCTCTTCGGCACACAGGTGCAGCACACCACTATAGCAAGGAAGGCTGAGCTATGGCAAAGGATCGTAGACAGGGTCAACGCTGTGGGACAGCATCCCAGAAATCGGGAAGATATCAGAAAGCGATGGAACGACCTACGGGGGAAGGTGCGCTCGATGGTGTCGCGACACAACATCGCTGTGCAGAAGACTGGCGGCGGACCCCCACCCACTCCACCCCAATTCACAGCATGGGAGCAAGAGGTGGTAAACATCCTGCATCCTGATGGCCTCGCTGGAGTACACGGAGGAATGGACTCTGGTAAGTCGAATCTCAACTACTTCACCCCCCCCAACCACCAGCATGCCAACCCCCCCCCCTCACCCCCAATCTCAACCCCCCAGCACACAACCTCCCTGCCAATGTCTCACCAGCACAACCTACCCTAAACAACACCAACCCCTGAATGCCAACACAAACCATAGACAGCCACCACCAAAGCATGACCATTGCACATACCCATATACCCCCCCCCCACCACCCTCACAACACCTCCCACAAGGGAATGCCAGCACTGGGGGCCAAGGGCACTCAAAATGCACGCCATGGCACACACCGAAACAATAACCATACTCCTTTACCCCTGCAGGGCCCGAACGCCAACACACCGCCACGGAGGGTCCAGATTTGTCCATCCCACCCCCAGAACAGGCCCCCAGCGAGGACAGCAGCTCTGTCGACCTAGAACCTGATGACCAGCCCGGACCATCGGGGACCTCTGGACAGTCGGTTCCCCACACACAGACACAGGCCACAGCAGACCCAACCCCCTCTGGGAACACAAGCACAGCTCCCACCCAGCGGGCCCATGCCTCTGTCTCGTGGGCGCGTCAATCAGCGATGTGTCCGCCACTACAGGGCACCCAGGCTGACCCAACACCCCAACAACAACAGGGACCTGGGGGCAGTGGTAGTGGGCACACCGTCCAGGGGACAGAGGCCCGGGGAAACAGGGCAACTGGGAGGGCTGCTGTGCGACAGGAGTGGGAGGACAGGCCCAGGGAACCGACTCTCCAAGAGGCCCTCACCACCATCATGGGAGGATACCATCACTCCCAGGAGACGATGGCGACGGTACTGGCCAGGTTCACCGAGATCCAGGCACAGCAGGAGGAACGGTACATGGGGTTCAGCAATGAACTCAGGAACATCGCTACCGCTATGGGGACCATAGTCCAGGCCCTCAACCGTATAGAAACCACATTGCGGGACCATGTGGCACCACAAAGGGCCCCTGTCACTAGCCAGGAACAGCCTACCACCTCCGCCGGCGCTAGTGGTCAGGAGGCCCCCACAGAACGACGGGCCACCAGAACCCCACCTCCTGCTGAAGAACAACCACCCCGCAAGAGGAACCTGAGATCTCAAAGGAAGACAGAGTAGGATGCCAAGACCCCCGCCAACCTAATATCCCCCCGGATGTCATTCCACTGTCGCACAGTGTCACCCTGTCCAACCTTGAACTGCCCCTGCTCCATCCTTCCACAGGCATATGGACAATGCACCTGTGCGACCGAGAACTGGACTCTGCCATGGACATAACTCCACCCTCACCCATCACCGTTTTGATATCATGTACCAATATCTAGCACTAAAAATAAATCACTCATTGCACTGAAATCATTCTGGAGTCAGCCTGTATTATTTACAAATGTATAACACATTACTGATCAATAATGTTCTGTGATTTATGTGATGATAACATACCGATGTCAATAAGCATTAGTCCATGGGCTAACCAAGCAGAAGTCACGCAGTGGGTCATACAGCACTGAAAAGGGAAGGGAAAATCAAACATCAGTTTAAAAGAACTGGGGGGAAATACACAAAGTAAAGATGCAGGGGGCTTTCAGTAAATGTTAAATGGCGTGGGTGATTCCTACCTGTGTGCTACTGAAAATACTGTTGGATAACTCTGTCCCTGTTGTCTGGGTCGTCCTCTTCGTCTTCCTCCTCTTCACTCTCCGCAGGCTCCACAGCTGCTTCAACACCACCATCTGGACCATTCTCCTGCAGGAAAGGCACCTGACGTCGCAATGCCAGATTGTGAAGCATACAGCAGGCCACGATGATCTGGCACACCTTCTTTGGTGAGTACATCAGGGATCCCCCTGTCATATGCAGGCACCTAAACCTGGCCTTCAGGAGGCCAAAAGTTCTTTCAATGATCCTCCTAGTTCGCCCATGGGCCTCATTGTACCGTTCCTCTGCCCTGGTCCGGGGATTCCTCACTGGGGTCAATAGCCAAGGCAGGTTGGGGTAACCAGAGTCACCAATTAGCCACACACGTTGTCTCTGTAGCTGTTCCATCACATAAGGGATGCTGCTATTTCGCATCACATACGCGTCATGCACTGACCCAGGGAACTTGGCATTCACATGGGAGATGTACTGGTCAGCCAAACAGACCACCTGGACGTTCATAGAATGGTAACTTTTCCTGTTTCTGTACACCTGCTCATCGTCTTTTGGGGGTACTAAAGCCACATGGGTCCCATCAATGGCACCAATTATGTTGGGGATATGTCCAAGGGCATAAAAATCACCCTTCACAGTGGCCAAATCAACCTCCTCATGGAATACAATGTAGCGCTGCATGTGTTTCGTCAGGGCAGACAACACTCTAGACAAGATTTTTGAAAACATAGGCTGATACATTCCAGATGACATGGCCACTGTTGTCTGGAATGAGCCACTTGCCAAAAAATGGAGGACTGACAGAACCTGCACTAGAGGGGGAATTCCTGTGGGTTGGCGGATGGGGGACATCAGGGCTGGCTCCAGCTGGGCACACAGTTCATGTATAGTGGCTCGGTCAAGTCGGTATCGTAGTATGATATGGCGTTCTTCCATTGTCGACAGGTCCACCAGCGGTCGGTACACGCGAGGATTCATCCTTCTCCTCGCAAGTCCCAGCGGACGGTGCCTAGGAAGGACAACATGGAGCACAGAGTCAAGCAAATCACAGGTACGTTCACCACTGCATGCATAGCACACGATTATCTATGTATTGAAAGGCGTGTATGTGTGGCAATGCAAGGCCTAGGCCTGTGTGACGCAGTACAAATTAAGCCATGTGGGCCCTTGAAATGGCGGCTGCCTGACCTGTGAAGTGGGACAATGGGATGTGAGGTCAATGCGCTGGCGTGGCACACCGTGGCGGTAGGCGGTCGAAGACCGCTATACGAAGCCGCATTGGCTAACATTGAAGCCTATGGGTTTCATGAGCCAAGGACGAGGTGCGCCGGCGGTCGCGGTACGCACCGCTGCGGTACGCACCGCCGCGGGCGTGACCGCCATTTTCTATCTGCTTAATCACTCGAGACCTGATCTTCCACAGGAGAGGACCTATACTGCAAGTGCTGCTGTGACCTCGGTCTGGAAGTGACAATGGCTGCTGCGACTGGGGAAAGGGCCCCTACCTTCACGTCTGAGGAGTTGGAGAAATTTGTGGATGGGGTCCTCCCCCAGTATGCGTTACTCTACGGTCCTCCAGACCAACAGGTAAGTACACTGGGTGCACATTGAATGGGCTATGCCTGTGTGGAGTGGGGTGGATGTAAGTTGGTGGGGTGGGGGGCGAATGAGGAGTGCAACGCACGACAGATGAGAGCATGTGCCATATGGCAAGGTTGGGGAGGGGGGGCCAATCGCATCTAACATGCAGAAAATTGATGATTTTTCCTTCCCACCCTGTACATGTCAAATAGGTCAGCGCCCCTCAGAAAGTGGACATTTGGCGTGCCATCGCCAAGGAAGTCCGGACCCTGGGGGTCCACGTCAGACGGGGCACCCACTGTCGCAAGAGGTGGGAGGACATCCGCCGCGGGACCAGGAAGACCGCCGAGTCACTGCTGTGGATGGCCTCCCAACCTAGGAGGGGTGCCAGTCGTACCCTGACCCCCCTGATGTCCCGGATCCTGGCGGTGGCCTACCCTGATTTAGATGGGCGCTTGAGGACATCACAGCAGACACAAGGGGGTGAGTATCAGCACATTCTGCTATCTCTCTGCGCAGTGGAGGCGTCTGGGTGGGGGAAGAGGGTTGTGGGTGACATTAGGCCAGGGCGCTTTCTGTAGTGTAGTCCTCTCCTTTAGGCATGGCCCTGTGCTCCCGGCTCCCACCTCTGTAGGGTGACAAGTACAGCTATCGATGGTCCAGCATCACACATGTGCGCCTTTGTCGTCTCTAGACCTGTTGTCCTAGTCAGAAGTACTGAGTAGTGTACCCCGAATGCGTGGCTTAGTGCATGAGGCTCCTGTGTCTGTCCTCTCCGCCCACGGTGTTGACATTGCATGCACTCAACCTGGTCTTCGTTTTTCTCCCCCCACCCTTCTTCTTCATCTTCTTGTGCATGTGTGCATTAGCATCATCAGGCGGAGGAGAATTTGCATCGGAGCACGAAGGAGCTGCAAGTCACAAGGCCCCGGTGGGACCAGGAACAGACACCGAGGGCACCACTGATCCGGAGGGCGAGGGGAGCACCACAACGGGGACCGGTGGTGACACCAGCGACAGGGACACGTCCTCGGATGGGAGCTCCCTAGCGGTGGCGGCAACATCCGGGCCCCCCGCCTCTACAGGTACAGCCGCCACCCAGCGCACCAGCCCCGCCCTCCCATCAGCCCCTCAGCCTACGCTCCGTGCCCGCTCGCCCAGGAAGGCGGGCGTCTCCTTCGCCCCAGGCACCTCAGCCCCTGCCCCTGTTACCCCTGCTGCCCTCAGTGAGGAGGTCATTGACCTCCTGAGGACCATCATTGTTGGGCAGACTACCCTTTTAAATGCCATCCAGGGGGTAGAAAGGGAGGTGCATCGGAGCAATGCCTACCTGGAGGGCATTCATTCGGGTCAGGCTGCCCATCAACGATCGTTCAATGCTCTGGCCTCAGCACTGACGGCAGCCATTGTCCCTGTTTCCAGCCTCCCTCTTCTGACTGCCTCCAGCCTGTCTCTGTCTCCTGTTCCTCAGCCTATCCCATCCACACCATCAGACCAGCCTGCACACACCTCAACACCCAAGGGCAGCTCATCCAGACACAAGCACCGCAGAACCCACAAGCATTCACGCAAGCAACACCCAGATGCAGACATTCCAACAGTCACTACCACCTCTGTGTCCCCCTCCTCCTCGTCTCCCTCCTCCCTCCCTGTGACGTCTACACTCACACCTGCATGCACACCACCATCAGCCAGTGCTTCCATCACCAGCACACCCTCCAGTCCAGTCCGCACACGTGCAGTCACCACCCCCACTACCATTTACACGTCCCCTGTGTCCTCTCCCACTGTGTCTGTCACCCCCTCTTCCAAGACACACAAACGCAGGCAGACACCCACCCAACAGCCATCCACCTCACGACAGCCTCCAGCACAAGCACCTGCACCCAAAGACAGCACACCTGACTCTCCTACAACCACATCCTCTTCCTCCACTCCCATCACCACTTCTCCTACCTATTACCTTGGTCCTAAGAAAGTTTTCCTCGCTAATCTTGACCTCTTTCCCTCCACTGACCCACCCCCTCCATCTGCAAAGAGTCCCAAGAGCACCTCAGCCACCACCAGCCCAGCTTCGAGTGTCACTGTGGTGCATGGGTTCTGGAGTCCACCCTTTGCCAGCAGTGACACTTCAATCAGCAGCAAGGGGACAGCCAGCCCCCCCCCAGGCAAGAGGACCCGGAAACTAAAGGGCCGCCGTGAGAGGACTGACACGGCTGCCCCCAAGGAGCCAAGTTCGCCCACTTCACCAGCCACAACAGCTAGGGGAGGCAAGGGCCAGAGAGCCCCATCTAAGGAGCGAAAGGGCAGCAGGGCAGAGAAGTCAGCCAGCAGGAGCGCAGAGCAGGAGGGGCCCACAAGCCCCATCCCGGGTGTTAGGGAGAACACCAAAGGGCCCAGGACTCCGTCACCGAAGGGTCCAGCAACAGCACGGTCGGAGGGCGACTGAGCAGGGAGTCCAGGCCAGGTCTGGCTCCCTTGACTTACTGGACGAGCACCGCTGAACAGGGCCCCGCCGTGCAGAAGAGCACCGCTGAACAGGGCCCGCCGTCTCAAGCACCGCTCCGCTGGGCCCTTCCTGTCAAGCACCGCTCCGCTGGGCCCCGCCGTCTCAAGCACCGCTCCGCTGGGCCCTTCCTGACAAGCACCGCTTCGCTGGGCCCTTCCTGTCAAGCACCGCTCCGCTGGGCCCTTCCTGTCAAGCACCGCTCCGCTGGGCCCCGCCGTCTCAAGCACCGCTCTGCTGGGCCCTTCCTGTCAAGCACCGCTCCGCTGGGCCCTTCCTGTCAAGCACCGCTTCGCTGGGCCCTTCCTGTCAAGCACCGCTCCGCTGGGCCCTTCCTGTCAAGCACTGCTCCGCTGGGCCCCGCCGTCTCAAGCACCGCTCCGCTGGGCCCTTCCTGTCAAGCACCGCTCCGCTGGGCCCTTCCTGTCAAGCACCGCTCCGCTGGGCCCTTCCTGTCAAGCACCGCTCCGATGGGCCCTTCCTGTCAAGCACCGCTCCGCTGGGCCCCGCCGTCTCAAGCACCGCTCCGCTGGGCCCTTCCTGTCAAGCACCGCTCCGCTGGGCCCCGCCGTCTCAAGCACCGCTCCGCTGGGCCCTTCCTGTCAAGCACCGCTCCGCTGGGCCCTTCCTGTCAAGCACCGCTCCGCTGGGCCCCGCCGTCTCAAGCACCGCTCCGCCCTTCCTGTCAAGCACCACTTCGCTGGGCCCTTCCTTTCAAGCACCGCTCCGCTGGGCCCTTCCTGTCAAGCACCGCTCCGCTGGGCCCCGCCGTCTCAAGCACCGCTCCGCTGGGCCCTTCCTGTCAAGCACCGCTCCGCTGGGCCCCGCCGTCTCAAGCACCGCTCCGCTGGGCCCTTCCTGTCAAGCACCGCTCCGCTGGGCCCTTCCTGTCAAGCACCGCTTCGCTGGGCCCTTCCTGTCAAGCACTGCTTCGCTGGGCCCTTCCTGTCAAGCACCGCTTCGCTGGGCCCTTCCTGTCAAGCACCGCTCCGCTGGGCCCTTCCTGTCAAGCACCGCTCCGCTGGGCCCCGCCGTCTCAAGCACCGCTCCCCTGGGCCCTTCCTGTCAAGCACCGCTCCGCTGGGCCCCGCCGTCTCAAGCACCGCTCCGCTGGGCCCTTCCTGTCAAGCACCGCTCCGCTGGGCCCTTCCTGTCAAGCACCGCTTCGCTGGGCCCTTCCTGTCAAGCACCGCTCCGCTGGGCCCTTCCTGTCAAGCACCGCTCCGCTGGGCCCCGCCGTCTCAAGCACCGCTCCGCTGGGCCCTTCCTGTCAAGCACCGCTCCGCTGGGCCCCGCCGTCTCAAGCACCGCTCCGCTGGGCCCTTCCTGTCAAGCACCGCTCCGCTGGGCCCTTCCTGTCAAGCACCGCTCCGCTGGGCCCCGCCGTCTCAAGCACCGCTCCGCTGGGCCCTTCCTGTCAAGCACCGCTCCGCTGGGCCCTTCCTGTCAAGCACCGCTCCGCTGGGCCCCGCCGTCTCAAGCACCGCTCCGCTGGGCCCTTCCTGTCAAGCACCGCTTCGCTGGGCCCTTCCTGTCAAGCACCGCTCCGCTGGGCCCCTACTGTCAAGCACCGCTCCGCTGGTCCCCGCCGTCTCAAGCACCGCTCCGCTGGGCCCTTCCTGTCAAGCACCGCTCCGCTGGGCCCTTCCTGTCAAGCACCGCTCCGCTGGGCCCTTCCTGTCAAGCACCGCTCCGCTGGGCCCCGCCGTCTCAAGCACCGCTCCGCTGGGCCCTTCCTGTCAAGCACCGCTTCGCTGGGCCCTTCCTGTCAAGCACCGCTCCGCTGGGCCCTTCCTGTCAAGCACCGCTCCGCTGGGCCCGCCGTCTCAAGCACCGCTCCGCTGGGCCCTTCCTGTCAAGCACCGCTCCGCTGGGCCCTTCCTGTCAAGCACCGCTTCGCTGGGCCCTTCCTGTGAAGCACCGCTCCGCTGGGCCCTTCCTGTCAAGCACCGCTCCGATGGGCCCTTCCTGTCAAGCACCGCTGTGCTGGGCCCCGCCGTCTCAAGCACCGCTCCGCTGGGCCCTTCCTGTCAAGCACTGCTGCGCTGGGCCCCGCCGTCTCAAGCACCGCTCCGCTGGGCCCTTCCTGTCAAGCACCGCTCCGCTGGGCCCTTCCTGTCAAGCACCGCTTCGCTAGGCCCTTCCTGTCAAGCACCGCTCCGCTGGGCCCTTCCTGTCAAGCACCGCTCCGCTGGTCCCCGCCGTCTCAAGCACCGCTCCGCTGGGCCCTTCCTGTCAAGCACCGCTCCGCTGGGCCCCGCCGTCTCAAGCACCGCTCCGCTGGGCCCTTCCTGTCAAGCACCGCTCCGCTGGGCCCTTCCTGTCAAGCACCGCTCCGCTGGGCCCCGCCGTCTCAAGCACCGCTCCGCTGGGCCCTTCCTGTCAAGCACCGCTCCGCTGGGCCCTTCCTGTCAAGCACCGCTCCGCTGGGCCCCGCCGTCTCAAGCACCGCTCCGCTGGGCCCTTCCTGTCAAGCACCGCTTCGCTGGGCCCTTCCTGTCAAGCACCGCTCCGCTGGGCCCTTACTGTCAAGCACCGCTCCGCTGGTCCCCGCCGTCTCAAGCACCGCTCCGCTGGGCCCTTCCTGTCAAGCACCGCTCCGCTGGGCCCTTCCTGTCAAGCACCGCTCCGCTGGGCCCTTCCTGTCAAGCACCGCTCCGCTGGGCCCTTCCTGTCAAGCACCGCTCCGCTGGGCCCCGCCGTCTCAAGCACCGCTCCGCTGGGCCCTTCCTGTCAAGCACCGCTTCGCTGGGCCCTTCCTGTCAAGCACCGCTCCGCTGGGCCCTTCCTGTCAAGCACCGCTCCGCTGGGCCCGCCGTCTCAAGCACCGCTCCGCTGGGCCCTTCCTGTCAAGCACCGCTTCGCTGGGCCCTTCCTGTCAAGCACCGCTCCGCTGGGCCCTTCCTGTCAAGCACCGCTCCGATGGGCCCTTCCTGTCAAGCACCGCTGTGCTGGGCCCCGCCGTCTCAAGCACCGCTCCGCTGGGCCCTTCCTGTCAAGCACCGCTGCGCTGGGCCCCGCCGTCTCAAGCACCGCTCCGCTGGGCCCTTCCTGTCAAGCACCGCTCCGCTGGGCCCTTCCTGTCAAGCACCGCTTCGCTGGGCCCTTCCTGTCAAGCACCGCTTCGCTGGGCCCTTCCTGTCAAGCACCGCTCCGCTGGGCCCTCCCTGTCAAGCACCGCTCCGCTGGGCCCCGCCGTCTCAAGCACCGCTCCGCTGGGCCCTTCCTGTCAAGCACCGCTCCACTGGGCCCTTCCTGTCAAGCACCGCTCCGCTGGGCCCTTCCTGTCAAGCACCGCTTCGCTGGGCCCTTCCTGTCAAGCACCGCTCCGCTGGGCCCTTCCTGTCAAGCACCGCTCCGCTGGGCCCCGCCGTCTCAAGCACCGCTCCGCTGGGCCCTTCCTGTCAAGCACCGCTCCGCTGGGCCCCGCCGTCTCAAGCACCGCTCCGCTGGGCCCTTCCTGTCAAGCACCGCTCCGCTGGGCCCTTCCTGTCAAGCACCGCTTCGCTGGGCCCTTCCTGTCAAGCACCGCTCCGCTGGGCCCTTCCTGTCAAGCACCGCTCCGCTGGGCCCCGCCGTCTCAAGCACCGCTCCGCTGGGCCCTTCCTGTCAAGCACCGCTCCACTGGGCCCTTCCTGTCAAGCACCGCTCCGCTGGGCCCCGCTGTCTCAAGCACCGCTCCGCTGGGCCCTTCCTGTCAAGCACCGCTCCGCTGGGCCCTTCCTGTCAAGCACCGCTCTGCTGGGCCCCGCCGTCTCAAGCACCGCTCCGCTGGGCCCTTACTGTCAAGCACCGCTCCGCTGGGCCCTTCCTGTTAAGCACCGCTCCGCTGGGCCCCGCAGTCTCAAGCACCGCTCCGCTGGGCCCTTCCTGTCAAGCACCGCTCCGCTGGGCCCCGCCGTCTCAAGCACCGCTCCGCTGGGCCCTTCCTGTCAAGCACCGCTCCGCTGGGCCCTTCCTGTCAAGCACCGCTCCGCTGGGCCCCGCCGTCTCAAGCACCGCTCCGCTGGGCCCTTCCTGTCAAGCACCGCTTCGCTGGGCCCTTCCTGTCAAGCACCGCTCCGCTGGGCCCTTCCTGTCAAGCACCGCTCCGCTGGGCCCCGCCGTCTCAAGCACCGCTCCGCTGGGCCCTTCCTGTCAAGCACCGCTCCGCTGGGCCCTTCCTGTCAAGCACCGCTTCGCTGGGCCCTTCCTGTCAAGCACCGCTCCGCTGGGCCCTTCCTGTCAAGCACCGCTCCGATGGGCCCTTCCTGTCAAGCACCGCTCTGCTGGGCCCCGCCGTCTCAAGCACCGCTCCGCTGGGCCCTTCCTGTCAAGCACCGCTCCGCTGGGCCCTTCCTGTCAAGCACCGCTTCGCTGGGCCCTTCCTGTCAAGCACCGCTTCGCTGGGCCCTTCCTGTCAAGCACCGCTCCGCTGGGCCCTCCCTGTCAAGCACCGCTCCGCTGGGCCCCGCCGTCTCAAGCACCGCTCCGCTGGGCCCTTCCTGTCAAGCACCGCTCCACTGGGCCCTTCCTGTCAAGCACCGCTCCGCTGGGCCCTTCCTGTCAAGCACCGCTTCGCTGGGCCCTTCCTGTCAAGCACCGCTCCGCTGGGCCCTTCCTGTCAAGCACCGCTCCGCTGGGCCCCGCCGTCTCAAGCACCGCTCCGCTGGGCCCTTCCTGTCAAGCACCGCTCCGCTGGGCCCCGCCGTCTCAAGCACCGCTCCGCTGGGCCCTTCCTGTCAAGCACCGCTCCGCTGGGCCCTTCCTGTCAAGCACCGCTCCGCTGGGCCCTTCCTGTCAAGCACCGCTCCACTGGGCCCTTCCTGTCAAGCACCGCTCCGCTGGGCCCCGCTGTCTCAAGCACCGCTCCGCTGGGCCCTTCCTGTCAAGCACCGCTCCGCTGGGCCCTTCCTGTCAAGCACCGCTCTGCTGGGCCCCGCCGTCTCAAGCACCGCTCCGCTGGGCCCTTACTGTCAAGCACCGCTCCGCTGGGCCCTTCCTGTCAAGCACCGCTCCGCTGGGCCCCGCCGTCTCAAGCACCGCTCCGCTGGGCCCTTCCTGTCAAGCACCGCTCCGCTGGGCCCTTCCTGTCAAGCACCGCTTCGCTGGGCCCTTCCTGTCAAGCACCGCTCCGCTGGGCCCTTCCTGTCAAGCACCGCTCCGCTGGGCCCCGCCGTCTCAAGCACCGCTCCGCTGGGCCCTTCCTGTCAAGCACCGCTCTGCTGGGCCCTTCCTGTCAAGCACCGCTCCGCTGGGCCCCGCCGTCTCAAGCACCGCTCCGCTGGGCCCTTCCTGTCAAGCACCGCTCCGCTGGGCCCCCGCCGTCTCAAGCACCGCTCCGCTGGGCCCTTCCTGTCAAGCACCGCTCCGCTGGGCCCTTCCTGTCAAGCACCGCTTCGCTGGGCCCTTCCTGTCAATCACCGCTCCGCTGGGCCCCGCCGTTAACGGTTCACTGTGCCCACCATGCCTCCTCCTTGACCAGTGGAGACTGTAATCCACTTGAGAGACTGTGGCTTTGCACTCCCCAGGATGGCACAGTGGGCAACCCACCCACTTGTGAGACTTGAGAGACTGTGGCTTTGCACTCCCCAGGATGGCACAGTGGGCAACCCACCCACTGTATAGACTTGAGAGACTGTGGCTTTGCACTCCCCAGGATGGAACAGTGGGCAACCCACCTACTGTAGAGACTTGAGAGACTGTGGCTTTGCACTCCCCAGGATGGCACAGTAGGCATGGTGGCCCCTTCGTGGTTCTGGCGTCGTGGACTCATGTGGCTGTGGTGCCCCCCCCTTCCCTTCCCCCTGAGGTGCCTGTAGTTTTTTCTTCAGATGCCCCTGCAGTGTTCTCTCCAGAGGACTCAGGTCTCCTGTGTGGGCTTCGCCCTTGTGTTGTTACACTTTGGCCCACGGACACTTCGATTTTCTTTTGATGTGCAGGACTAATTGCCTCGGTTATCCATTGCACTGTATATAGACTTATTTTGATATTGATTTTTTGGCTAGTTGACCATAACTTTTCAGAGCCTATTTTGTACATAAATTTGTATTCACAATTTAATTATGTCTTTGCATTTATCAGGGGGGTTTGGGTGGTGTCACTGTGACTTGTGGCTCTGCATTGGTGTGTACATAGTTTGGGGGGGTGGGGGTCGCATATGTGTGTGCCCGTAAGCTTTACTCCTCCCCCCTCCTGTGTGTCGTAGGTGCAGTACTCACCTTTGTCGTCTGCGCCGGCGTTCGTACTCGTGGTAGATGAGCAGGTAGACGAGAGCAGGTAGTATGTTTAATTTGGGTTCCATGCTGTCCTCCTTCCTCGTGGAGTGCGTAGAGGTGAGCGTTTTCCCGTTCGTAGTCTGTTTCCGCCGTGTTTTTATCGGCGGGGCTCCCGCCCCGGGTAAGGTGGCGGATTGGTGAGTTCTGATACTGTGGGCGGTACATTGTCTGCCGCCTGCCTGTTGGCGGTGACCGCCGCGCTGTTTGTCTGTACCGCCGCGGCGGGCGGAGTGTTAATGTGGCGGGCTGTGTTGGCGGTTCCCGCCAGGGTCAGAATTCCATTTTTTGGCCCGCCAGCCTGTTGGCGGGTTGGCCGCCGCTTTATCACCGACCGCCAGGGTTAGAATCACCCCCAAAGTCCTTTGGGTGTGTCTTGGCCTGGTCCTCCTTCTCAAGCTTCTGGAGGTAATCATCCTATGATCATTTCCCTCAATGTTCCCTCAGCTATTCCCCTAGCTCCTCCAGAACGTTTTTCAGGCGATCCCCTGAAAGCGCAATCTTTCCTGGTTCAAGTGGAATTACATTTTACCTGCCGACCAAATACTTTCTCTGATGCCCAATCCAGAATGGCCTTATTGTTATCTTGCCTGATTGGGGATGCAGCCACCTGGGCAGTCCCTCTTGTGCGTAAAGACAGTCCCCTGCTTTACAATTGGAGAAATTTTGTTTGTGAGTTTGAACAAGTGTTTGATCGAAGAACAGTGACATTGTTGGCAGATTGTGAACTATTAGACTTGCGACAAGGTAACCAAGATCTAGTTTCTTACGTAGCAAATGTTAATTGGCTGGTAGCCGAGACATCCTGGCCTGAAGAAAAGCAAGCGGCCTTGTTTTACAAAGGACTCAAGGAAGAATTAAAGGACATTCTTACCCGATAGATCCTCAGCCTACAGATTGTCAAGATCTAATAAACCTCGTTTTGAGACTGGATCATCGTCTAGCAGAACGAAGGGGAACACGCAAAAAGACTAAGAAATATTCCTGGCGTGTTCACGATCATAGAGAATCAAGAACCCAAAAAGAGAGAACTCTGGAACCTATGGAAATCTGAACTATCAGGAGACCTTTGACCAAAGACGAAAAGGACCTACGTAGAAAGAATGGACAATGTCTTTATTGCGGGGGCAAGGGTCATTTTGCCAAAGATTGTCCAATCAAACCAAAGAGCAAACGAGGTCCTGTCCAGAAACTTGCAGCCAATGTACAAGTTGAGCCGGAAAACTAAATCACCCAAGATGTAATGAAGGGTTGCTCTTGGGTGTCACTGTGGACCCTTCACAGTCTAGACATCTCAAGCTGGGCATAAAAGTTCAAGTAAAGAAAAATAACTATTTCAAGAAGGCCCTCGTAGATTCTGGGGCTACCGGGAACTTTGTTGATGCCCAATTGGTTCGCGCATGGGGGATCCCATGCACTAAGCAGAAGACTCCAGAGATAATACAAGCAGTAGATGGAAAACTCTTGACTGGAGGCCAAGTAACTCTTCAGACTATCCCCTTGTCAGTGATCTGTGATGGGGGAAATCAAAGAACCAAACATGAAGAGAAGCTCATCTTTGATGTGATCCATGCTCCTCAGTATGGAATTATCCTTGGCTTACCATGGTTAACTCATCACAATCCTGAGATTAACTGGGCAGAACAGAAAGTTGTGTTCTCTTCTACCCTATGTAATAAGAAATGTCTCCAGACATCTCAAGTCGCCAAAAATTGCAACTCTCACATAGCCTCTACAGCGGAGAAAGAAGTAAAGTTGCCCAGGCAGTATTCGTCCTATGAAGATGTATTTGATGAAAAAGAAGCCGAAGCCTTGCCTCCTCATAGACCTTATGACTGCCAAATTGATCTAACTCCAGGTGTGATACTCCCTAGCTGTTGTGTGCACGCCTTGACAGAACACAAAAATCAACACTTACGCAAGTACATAGATCAATTCTTAGAGAATGGATTCATCCGCCCTTCCAAATCTCCTGCAGCCTCTTCTTTGATTTTTGTCCCTAAGGCAAATGGGGACCTTCAAACCTGTATTGACTATATGGGTTTGAACAAGGTCACAATCAAGAACAAATACCCCTTGCCTCTGATTCCTGTCTTGTTGGATCAAGTGAAAAAAGCGAAGATTTACACTAACCTCGATCTACTAGGTGCTTACCATTTAGTCAGAATGAGAGAAGGCGACAAATGGAAAACTGCGTTCAAGACAAGATATGGTCTCTTTGAATACACCGTCATGCCTTTTGGACTGTGCAATGCTCCAGCAGCATTTATATTTTTCCTGAATGACGTCCTTAGAGAGTATGATCTACTCCGACAATGAAACCGAACGTGTACAACATGTCAAGAAGATTCTCATAGCTCTTTGAAAGCATCATTTATATTGCAAACTAACCAAGTGTGAGTTTCATGTTACCACAGTTGAGTTTTTAGGGGTTATCCTTACCCCTCAAGGTATGGTCATGGCAGAAAAGAAAGTACAAGCTGTATCTGATTGGCCCACTCCAAGGACTGTTCAAGATGTACAGTGCTTCCTGTGTTTTGCAAACTTTTATCGCAGGTTTATAAACCATTTCACTGAAACAGTGGCGCCAATCACCAAGTTATTGAGAAAAAAATAAAAATGTGTATGGTCTCCAGAAGCTGACCGAGCCTTTTCAACTTCGAAAGAAGCTTTTTCCACTGCCCCAGTCTTGACTCACCCTGATGTGGATCGTCCATTCATAGTTGAAGCAGATGCCTCAGATGTGGCAATTGGTGCAGTCTTGTCACAATGAAGTAAAGACACTGGCCAACTTCGTCCTGTAGCTTACATGTCTCAAAAGCTGAACGAAGCCAAACAGAACTATGTCATTGCTGAAAAAGAACTTCTGGCAATCCGTGATGCCTTTAAAGAGTGGAGACATCATTTGTTGGATGCCAAGTACACTATCACAGTATATACTGATCATCGCAATCTCCAGTTCATGAGTTCAGCTAGACTTCTGATTCCTCGGCAATTACGATGGATGCTGTTTTTTGCCGAGTTCGATTTTGTGGTAACTTTCCATCCTGGTAAAGACAATCGCAAAGCAGACGCCTTGTCCCGTCAAGAGTCTACCACGTTGCCTACAATCCAGCCTTCCAGAGCTATCATTGCTCCAGACCAAGTCCTCTGCATCATAAAAACCAAAGACTTCTTTGAAGACATCTGTAATTCCTTCACCATTGAGAAATGGCAGGCATGGACTCAAACAGATCCCAAAAGATCAATCAAGCAAGGACTACCTTTCCATGATGCTCGTTTGTTCGTGCCCACTACCAAGCTTCACAAGTTAGCATTTCATTGGTTGCATGTTATACCTACGGCAGGTCACCCAGGCACTCCTAAAACTCTTGAATTAATCCAACGCTACTTTTGGTGGCCTACTCTGACAAAAGATGTCTAAACAATGGTCACTAACTGTGAAGTCTGTGCTCGCATCAAGTCAAGTCATTCAAAACCGAAAGGTTTGTTGCATCCGCTCCCAACTCCACGTCGACCTTGGGAACACATCTCTTTAGACTTCATTACAGGACTACCAGTGGTTCAACAGCACTCAGTAATCCTTGTGGTGGTAGATAGTCTCACGAAATATGGACATTTAATTGCCTGTAAGAAATTGCCCATCTCCAGTGAACTGGCAACCATCCTACTGAATAGTGTGGTCCGTTACCACGGGCTGACAAAAATGATTCTCTCCGATCGAGGATCGCAATTTGCCTCAAACTTCTGGAAAACGTGGTGCAAAATGCTTCAAGTTACATCCACACTATCTACTAGCCATCATCCTCAAACAGATGGCCAAACTGAGAGACTGAATCAGACATTGAAGCAATATCTGCGTGCTTACGCTGAGAAAGCACTTCATTCCTGGACATTAATGCTCTGGTTAGCTGAACTAGCCTACAATAACTCATTTCACACCTCAACTGGTGTCACACCCTTTTTTGGCTTGTTTGGCTATCATCCTGATACCTTGCCCATCACGATTCCTCAAGAAAGTTATCTTACACCAGCTGTGTCGGAAACGATTCAACACCTCCACCAAACCCAGAAACTGATTCAAAAGCATTTAGAAAAAGCTAAACAAAAATACAAAAAGCACTACGACAAGAAACATTGTGAAGGACCTCAGTATCAACCAGGGGATAAAGTGTGGCTTTCTACAAGACATATAGGCCCTCATTCTGACCTTGGCGGGCGGCGGAGGCCGCCCGCCAAAGTCCCGCCGTCAGGTTACCGTTCCGCGGTCGAAAGACCGCGGCGGTAATTCTGACTTTCCCGCTGGGCTGGCGGGCGGTCGCCTTCAGACCGCCCGCCAGCCCAGCGGGAAAGAGGCTTCCACGATGAAGCCGGCTCGGAATCGAGCCGGCGGAGTGGAAGCTGTGCGACGGGTGCAGTTGCACCCGTCGCGTATTTCACTGTCTGCGCAGCAGACAGTGAAATACATGTAGGGGCCCTCTTACGGGGGCCCCTGCAATGCCCATGCCAGTGGCATGGGCACTGCAGGGGCCCCCAGGGGCCCCGCGACCCCCCCTACCGCCATCCGGATCCCGGCGGTCAGACCGCCGGGATCTGGATGGCGGTAGGGGGGGTCGGAATCCCCGCGGCGGTGCAGCAAGCTGCGCCGCCGTGGAGGATTCAATGGGGCGGCGGTACACTGGCGGGAGCCCGCCAGTGTTGCCGGTCCGACCGCGGCTTTACCGCCGCGGTCGGAATCCCCATTGGAGCACCGCCGGCCTGTCGGCGGTGCTCCCGCGGTCCTCCGCCCTGGCGGTCTTTGACCGCCAGGGTCAGAATGACCACCATAGACTTCAAGAAAAAGCACATGTTTAATCCCAAATTCATAGGTCCTTACACTGTCCTCCAGCAAATTAATCCAGTGACCTATAAACTGCAGTTGACCCTGTCACTGCGTATTCATCCGGTGTTCCATACTTCCCTCCTGAAAAAAGCAGTCCAGAAGGTACGCTCCCAACCAGCTCCAGTTCTAGTACAGGGTGAAGTGGAATATGAAGTTAAATAGGTGTTGGATTCCAAACTTAGAGGTCGTAACCTGTGGTATCTGATCTCTTGGAAAGGTTACGGTCCTGAAAGTAACTCATGGGTTTCCGCATCTGACGTTCATGCTCCACGACTAGGGAGACGTTTTCATCGTCTTAACCCAGGCAAACCAGGCCCTAGAGCGCGTTTGGGAGAGGGGAGTACTGTCAACATCAGTTCAGTGCGCGCTCTACGGGCGACTAAAATGCAAAAACCCAGTCTTTATGCAAAAACATAATTCATGCATTGTGTTTATATGCAGTTTGTTAACCTTTTGGTTTGCAGAGTTTTACTTTGAAATCACTATTAATAATGTTTGCAAATAATGTTCATTTGCAAGGTATTGCTGCAGGCTTACAGAGTGTGTCAGGGATTGGTCCCTTTCTAGGACCATCTAAAAGCTTTCCCTGCAGCATGACTGGGTGTGGTTTGTGGGCTGAGCCAGACTCAATAAAAGGGAGCCAGCCCAGTTCCACGTGCTCACTATTCAGAGGTCCTGGTGCAGAGCAGCAGCAATTTCCTGTGCTCCTGTTCCAGAGGCCTACCTTGATGTTCCAGGCCTGCCTCGCATTATTTTCGTGATCCTTGAGCAGGGTGGTAAGGCGGAGGTCGGGCTCGGCCCTGACCCCATTCTCAAATACTCTTGAGTTTTGGGCCTACTCGAATCATTGCTCTAATGTGAAACTTGGTGTTCAGATCGGCAACAGCTTGCGTGATCATTTCATGGCATTTGCATATTCTTGTTCCAATCGGCAGTGTGCGCGATTCATTTCCCGCATGTAAAACTTGGTGTCCAGATCGGCAACAGCTTGCTTCCTACAGGTCTCCTTCCCAGCTGTTCCCTACCTAATCCCCTTTTCCCCCACTTGGACTCTCTCAGGCTCTGTGATATTTCTATCAGAGTTTTGGAGCTGTCTAGTGGTGGACATGTTGGGAACGTGCGCAGGCCCCTTAGGATCTGGTCTCCCTGACACACTGTAGCTAAGTATGCAATAGGTGCTCCCCTCTATTAGACTGACATACAAGCAGTCTTCTTGCTTATGTTTCAAGTATAGTGATACCCTATGCGCACAGATCAAATTTAGAGCCAGGGCTTTACCTGGCTCCTTCGGTCCATAAGTGCATATATAGAGTGAGTTGCCTGACACTAACAAAAGTTGGCACACATTGATTTTTCCTGACAATAATTGGGTAGTATTGAGCCAACGAGTCTATGATAAAAACAATGAGTCAGGGAGCCATGACCAACTAGTCAAGGGCAGGCACCCACTAATTTCACCAAGTAAATCATGTGCATACATAAAAACATTAAGATGTGAATATGGAATCTGTGATGTATTTTGAGTTTTTTTTGTCTTTCTCTTTCTTGCTTATATGTTTTCATTACTTGTTTTTGCTTTTTGCTTCATAATCCCACATATGAACCTATAGATGAACATATCCATGAGCTCCTAGACAGGGCCTGAGGTGAAGGGTTTAGCCTGACTTGCTGTGGGTAAGCAACTTCAACCTTGTTTTAATTGATCATCATCAGCTGTTTGATATTTCTATAGTTGGTATAACATTAAATATCCAAAGCGGATACACCATAGGCTCACTTTGGGGCCAAGTGCTGATATCATGGGACCTTAGAACTGGATGATTTTTTATGCATGTATGGTGTGACTGAGCTCTGATATTAAAAGCTTCCTATATTGTCTTTCACATGTTCCCCACTCTTAGACAAGGGGGTTCCAGTCCACACCCTGATTAGTTATGATGGTGCGAGGAGGTTACCTATGATGGAGCATGCCACCTTTGGGTGGATAAGAGGATTAATCCTTTAAAAAGTATCTTTTTACTGTAACTAGGCTACATTACTTTTTGTTTTTTTCCTTCTTTTTGGTTTCTTTTCTTTCTTTTCTTTAAATCGTCCTTGCTTTAGACCCGGAGGTTTCACATTGATAGAAAGGTTGTTAATATCCTCACGGATCTCACCTCACATCCTTTGGACATCAATAGTCACTCTGTCTGTGGCCTGCAGTACTTGGAGGGGTCACTCCTATAGAAATGCCTGAACCTCTCTGGAGACAGTCAGAGGGAGCAGTATATACGTTTTCATAAATATCGCTGAATGCCGAGTTGACTTCAAGTTGTGTATTGACATGAGTATTCTTGGGGCTAATAATATGGAGTACAGGAGTGGGTGAGGGTGTCTCTCTAATCAGTTGGGCTAGGAGCGTGCCAGAGTTATCTACTTCACTGTGCATTTTCTGCATATATGCTCTGTGGTCTATAATGCGCAGCTGCTCAAGAGGTTCTGCTTACTCAATTCTGGCTGCTTGTAAGACTAGTGAGCGAGAAGCGCCCATCGCCACTACCTTCTCCAAGGGACTGTCCTCAGTGCGAATAAGACGCGTGTCACTGGTCTTGCAGGCACCACTTTTGAGCCTATAGTTGTTCCTCTGATCACCACTTTAAAGGCCTCCTACTCCACTAATGGAGAGGAATATATCTTGGTGTTTTCTGAGAAATAAGTATCTATCATCGTGGTCAGTGTTTCCTGAAATGCCCCATCCACCAAGAGTTGTGACTGTAAGCTCCACGTAGGCACTGGTGTCAGCATTCAGCATTATAAGATGGTGTCACTTGCAGTGGGTTAGGATTAGATAGGGTTTTCCCCAGGTATGTCATGTGCATTATGCTGGTCTGAAGTGAGGTGGTACACAGTGTTCAGTCAAGGCACGTATGGGTCATAGGTGGGGGAGAATAAAACAAATATAAGTGCATACCTTCATCACGACCCCTACACACATCCGATAGCATCCAACTTTGCACCCGACTCTGCAAGGCCTCGGCCTGTCTAATCAAACTAGTGCCCAACAGTGGGGGGGGTGCGAGTGGCCTAGGTCCATATCAAGAACAACATTGAAATTTTCACCCAAGACCCAGGGATATTGCGCACACTCTGACAGAGTCATGAATAAATGCACTAATAATACATCCTGCTCCGTATTTGGGGCATATATGATTCCCAGCACCACCGGCACTCTGTCTAAAGTTCTCCAGAGCAGGGCATGTCTGTCATGTATATCGATTTTGGTGTCTTCAACCGGAAAGGGAACCCCACATCGTATCCACATTGCTGCTCCCCGTGCAAATTCAGATTATGTGGTGTGAAATAATTGCCCCCTCCATTTTTTACTTAATTTGAGGGCCATGTGAGTGGTCAAGTGGATTTCCTGCAAACATACCACATATGCTTGGCGATGGTGCAATTAGGCTAGTATTCTGTGTTGCTTATGTATGGATCCATTGCCACGTATGTTCCAAGTAAGTATGTTATAGTGTTGTACTACTGACATTGCCATTTAATCTGATGGGATACAAAGAATCAAACATGTGCCAGCAGAGAGTATCATGATACTTATATATCAGTTGGGTCGATGTCTTATTAACAGGAACAAAAACAACAATAACCCCCAACACAAGGTCCAGCAAGACTTGCTCGTTTGACCAAAACTGTAATGTAAAACATGTAAACAACCTGACATTTTGTGCATTTGTGCATTGTTACACTAAGCAAAGCAGTTCTGTAGATATCAAGATGGCCCAGGTCCACCATAAAATTCTTATAAGATATGTTTCTACCGAGGGAGGCGGAAGACACCCACCATATATTAGACAATGATGGGCTACAATACAATATCCACTCTATTGGAGACCAGGAGTTTACATCGCAACAATGACCCTACATCTACCACATCCTCATGGTTACTCCTTGTGGTAATCCTCCCCCCCTTCACTGCAACCGTCAAAGTAAAAAAAAAAAATGAAAGTCTCCCCTCATTATCTGACATACCCTTCACCCCTCTTTATCCCTACCTCCACACCGGTAGTACTTACTAGTTTTTTATCCCAACAGGCTATTCACCATCTGTGGGGTGATAGAGACTCCCCAGAACATTGCAGCTTGGATTAGCAAATTTTGCAGTACAAATATGTAAATTTTGCAGCATGAATTTGGGAATTTTGCGGCATTTTTGCAATGTTTTATGTTGCTAATCTGCAGAAAATAATGCCCCCCCTGGGGATTTTAAATAAAAAATATTGTGCCCTTGGCCCACCTAGTATCCCCGTGGTGCTTATTTTTGCGGACCAGCTCTTATTTTTCATGATTCCTAGAGGATCTGTATGCACCAGATTGAGGTCAGTGGATAAGGCATCCACTTTTATCGCCAGGGAAGTTCTCATGAGAAATAGGCCTTGAATACATCAGACAGTGTGAGTTCTGATGGCTCTTGGGGCACTGCTCTCACGTAATTCTCTTTTGGTGGCAGTGGCTTAGCATACTTGTCTACTTTAGACTGATTGGCTGGCACACATGTTTCTTTATCGCTCACTATCGTGGGTCTTCTCCGTGCTGTCCGCACTACTAGTGTCTGATATGGAGACTGATATAACCTCATGACAGTCAAAAGGCAGCATCAGACTCCTGCAGCAATAGTTGTGACTGGTGTTAAAGCTTCCTATATTTTGTGGTGTGTACTGCCATGCACTGTCCATACATGTAAAGCTTCAGGAATCGTGATCCTTTAAAATTTACGGGGAACCTTACAGCCTGTGCACATTTCCCCCTTGTGCTTCCCCCAGGACTTGTTTGCGTCCATGACAGTTTGTGGGGAATTGAAAAAAAAACAATCTTGCTGAGTGCTATGGCAAAGCCCCATGCTCTTGTGTCAGCAATAAATAGTTTGCCTTCTCCCCGGTGTCCAGTCCATGTTGAAATGTGCCCAGTGTTTCATTTGGGCCCAGGCCCTGCTCATGTGGGTTATGCCCAAAATGTCTCAGGGCACACGCACCTCATTCCCCTCCTTACTGCTCTTAAAAGGAGAAATGGGTGGTCCTCACAAATATTGCAAAAACTTTGAAATTACTTTCCATCCCTGGCCACAAGATGTCCTCAAGTTGGGAGCTAAGAGGCAAAAAATATCTGTAAATTGTTTTCACAAACCTTTGAATTATGTTTCACGACCCCTTGTCAGCTTCTTCACCTAAAAAATAACAATGTCAGATTACACTCTTCAGATTTCAGGAGCAGTTATGTAAAAATAGCAGCCTTTTTCAAAACTGTTGATTTCACAATTTGTTTTGCAAATTGCGAAATCCTGCAGGGTCTGAACAACACCACGCTGCCCTCTGAGTCCAAATTGGAAACACTGCTTGAGGAGGAAGCGATACTGGGGAGTGATCGGGGGCCTCAGATGGAGGTTGCCAACATGAGTGCTGCTTTCTGACCCTCCAGGGCCTGACTCTGCAACTGAGTTTCAACTCCCCATGTCCACTGTTCCATGCCACACCATTTTTTCCAAAGAGGTTGTTGCTTCTTGGGCAGCAATGACTGGAAATGTCCTTGTCTACACAAGTTTGGGAAATGATGCCCCAGCCTGTCCCACACTGTGTCCGGCGTATCAAAGTAGATGATCCTATGGTCATGGATCACTTTGAGTCTGGCTGGGAACAGCAATGTGTCGGAAAGGCCTTCCACTCATAGCCACTGTTTACCCACAAGTAGGAGGCCTGTTGAACCAAGAAATCCGTAAACAGGGATTCACAAACATTGTCTACCATGACAGGACCGCATCTCGAGCACTACGAAGGCTGGTATCTCGATCTTTGTAATTCAGGATGCAGGCCATTACTTAGCGTGGCGGTGCTCCAGGTCGTGGTCTCTTCGCAGGGAATGGTGTGCTCTTTCCACCATCAAAAAAGCTGAGAGGCCAGTCAGGGCCACTGGGTTATTTAGTCAGTTCTTAATATATTGCATTGAGTTGGGGCCCTCAAATCCCTCTGGCAACACGATCATCCGGACATTTTTCTGTTGTGCTCTTCCTTCAGCATCTTCTCCATGCTTCTTCCATTTTTCGACTTACTATTGGAGTTGTGTGATGGTTGAAGTGCACTCTGCTTGCCAGGACATGAGAGTAGCAAGAGCAGTCTTGTGGTGTGTCACCCTATCTACTAGTTTCCTATGGTCGCCATAGAGGAGGCTAAAATCAGAAGCGATGTTCCAGAGGCATTGTTCTATCACCATCCTGGACTTGTGGAATTCCCATATGATTACATCCAGCTTGTCTTGTGAGGGGTCCATACTTGTGGGAGGGATGCAGCCCTTCATCATGGGGGAGCCTTGTGAGAAAGTAGCCTCTTTCTAGCCTTGTTACCACCACTTTTGGCCTGTTTGTGAGCATATGTCAGGGTGTTTTCACTGTCTCACTGGGATCCTGCTAGCCAGGGCCCAGTGCTCATAGTGAAAACCCTATGTTATCAGTATGTTTGTTATGTGTCACTGGGACCCTGCTAGCCAGGACCCCAGTGCTCATAAGTTTGTGACCTATATGTATGTGTTCCCTGTGTGATGCCTAACTGTCTCACTGAGGCTCTGCTAACCAGAACCTCAGTGGTTATGCTCTCTCTGCTTTCCAAATTGTCACTAACAGGCTAGTGACCAATTTCACCAATTCACATTGGCATACTGGTACACCCATATAATTCCCTAGTATATGGTACTGAGGTACCCAGGGTATTGGGGTTACCGGAGATCCCTATGGGCTGCAGCATTTATTTTGCCACCCATAGGAAGATCTGACAATTCTTAAACAGCCCTGCCAGTGCAGCCTGAGTGAAATAACATCCACGTTATTTCACAGCCATTTAGCACTGCACTTAAGTAACTTATAAGTCACCTATATGTCTAACCTTCACCTGGTGAAGGTCGGGTGCAAAGTTATAGTGTGTGGGCACCCTGGCACTAGCCAAGGTGCCACCACATTGTTCAGGGCAAATTCCCCAGACTTTGTGAGTGCGGGGACACCATTTCACGCGTGCACTATACATAGGTTACTACCTATGTATAGCGTCACAATGGTAACACCGAACATGGCCATGTAACATGTCTAAGATCATGGAATTGTCACCCTAATGCCATTCTGGCATTGGGGAGACAATTCCATGATCCCCCTGGTCTCTAGAACAGAACCCGGGTACTGCCAAACTGCCTTTCCCGGGGTTTCACTGCAGCTGCTGCTGCTGCCAACCCCTCAGACAGGTTTCTGCCCTCCTGGGGTCCAGCCAGGCCTGGCCCAGGAAGGCAGAACAAAGGACTTCCTCAGAGAGAGGGTGTTACACCCTCTCCCTTTGGAAAAATGTGTCAGGGCTGGGGAGGAGTAGCCTCCCCCAGCCTCTGGAAATGCTTTGATGGGCACAGATGGTGCCCATCTCTGCATAAGCCAGTCTACACCGGTTCAGGGATCCCCCAGCCCTGCTCTGGTGCGAAAGTGGACAAAGGAAAGGGGAGTGACCACTCCCCTGACCTGCACCTCCCAGGGGAGTTGCCCAGAGCTCCTCCAGCGTGCCCCAGACCTCTGCCATCTTGGAAACAGAGGTGTTGCTGGCACACTGGACTGCTCTGAGTGGCCAGTGCCATCAGGTGACGTCAGAGACTCCTTCTGATAGGCTCTTACCTTTCTTATTAGCCTATCCTCAGTCCTAGGTAGCCAAACCTCCTTTTCTGGCTATTTAGGGTCTCTGCTTTGGGGAATTCTTCAGATACCGAATGCAAGAGCTCACCAGAGTTCCTCTGCATCTCCCTCTTCACCTTCTGCCAAAGGATCGACCGCTGACTGCTCATGACGCCTGCAAAACCGCAACAAAGTAGCAAAGACGACTATTGCAACCTTGTATCGCTTCATCCTGCTGGCTTTCTCGCCTGTTTCCTGGTGGTGCATGCTCTGGGGGTAGCCTGCCACTTTCTTGCACCAGGAGCTCTGAAGAAATCTCCCGCGGGTCGCCGGAATCTTCCCCCTGCAACCGCAGGCAACAAAAGACTGCATCACCGGTCCTCTGGGTCCCCTCTCAGCACGACGAGCGTGATCCCTGGAACTCAGCAACTCTGTCCAAGTGACTCCCACAGTCCAGTGACTCTTCAGTCCAAGTTTGGTGGAGGTAAGTCCTTGCCTCCCCACCCTAGACTGCATTGCTGGGTACCGCAGGATTTGCAGCTGCTCTGGCTCCTGTGCACTCTTCCAGGATTTCCTTCATGTACAGCCAAGCCTGGGTCCCCAACACTCTAACCTGCAGTGCACAACCTTCTGAGTTGTCCTCCGGCATCGTGGGACTCCTTTTTCTGACTTTGGGTGGACTCTGGTTCACTCCTCTTCCAAGTGCCTGTTCTGGTACTTCTGCGAGGGCTCACTGACTTGCTGGGCGCCCCCTCTGTCTCCTCATCCAAGTGGCGACATCCTGGTCCCTCCTGGGCCACAGCAGCATCCAAAAACCCTAACCGCGACCCTTGCAGCTAGCAAGGCTGGTTTGCGGTCTTTCTGCGTGGGAACACCTCTGCAAGCTTCTTCACGATGTGGGACATCCATCCTCCAAAGAGGAAGTTCCTAGTCCTCTTCGTTCTTGCAGAACACAAAGCTTCTTCCATTCGGTGGCAGGTTCCTTGCACCCTCAGCTGGCATTTCCTGGGCATCTGCCCACTCTCTACACTGTCGTGACTCTTGGACTTGGTCCCCTTGTCTTACAGGTACTCAGGTCCGGAAATCCACTGTTGTTGCTTTGCTGGTGTTGGTTTTCCTTGCAGAATCCCCCTATCACAACTTCTGTGTTCTCTGGGGGTTGTAGGTGCACTTTACACCTACCTTACAGGGTCTTGGGGTGGGCTATTTTTCTAACCCTCACTGTTTTCTTACAGTCCCAGCGACCCTCTACAAGCTCACATAGGTTTTGGGTCCATTCGTGGTTCTCATTCCACTTTTGGAGTATATGGTTTGTGTTGCCCCTATACCTATGTGCTCCTATTGCAATCTATTGTAACTTTACACTGCTTGCATTACTTCCTTTTGCTATTACTGCATATTTTTGGTATTGTGTAGATATATATTGTGTATATTTGGCATCCTCATACTGAGGGTACTCACTGAGATACTTTTGGCATATTGTCATAAAAATAAAATACCTTTATTTTTAGTATATCTGTGTATTGTGTTTTCTTGTGATATTGTGCATATGACACCTGTGGTATAGTAGGAGCTTTGCATGTCTCCTAGTTCAGCCTAAGCTGCTCTGCTATAGCGACCTTCTATCAGCCTAAGCTGCTAGAAACACCTCTTCTACACTAATAAGGGATAACTGGACCTGGTACAGAGTGTGAGCACCCCTTGGTACCCACTACAAGCCAGGCCAGCCTCCTACAAGCCTTCCAATGTGGTAGACAGGGACCTGGTCTTGTCTCGGAAATCCATGTTCTTCCCTCTAGTGCGATCCATTGCATTGTAAAGCAGACAACTGCCAGCTCAACAGTTGTATGGTGTGAGAGCAAACCTCTAGTTCACTAAGGTCCATCCAGTCAGGATGTATATCGCAGAGATGGCAATGATAGGCCCTATCTGTAGTCAGTGGAAGGGGCACCAACTCACCTGGTGATGGGGGTCAAGGGAAACTGGCACAGGGAGGGTCCCAAGGGAACTCACCATGGGAATCTGACAGCTCAAGCTCAGTGACTCACTAGAAGAGGAGAGCCACTCTCAGGGTGGTCAAGAAATGTGACAATAGGTCTCATTGGCTTGACTTTAAGGCGGAGGAGCCTGGACCCCCATGGTCCCAACTAGTGCACTGCACACCAGCTCTTTAAAGATCAAGGAACTATACGTCACAAGTCTTGTGCAGGTAGAAGACCTGCAGGGACTATGGGGAGTAAAATTGTGCGCATAGCAGAACAAAGGAGTTCTGTGCGTTTCAACAGACTATGTTGAAAGCATTACGGGGGCAGGGGGTACTTGGTGCTGTTTCTGCTCCCCCACCACAGCAACATAGGCTGAGTTGCCTTTAAAAGACACCAAATCGGGGCTACAGCCAGCAATCCTCCCCTAACCGTGAGTCGTCCGGTGTCTCGGAGGCTTCCTGTAAGTCTCTCCCCTGCACATGCACATGTGCCGTCCCTATACCTTCAGCCGTGCCAGCTCACTTTACTAGTGTACGCTGGGACCACTGAAATTCTCTATATTCAGCCACTGCGTGCAGGTCAATCTCTTTAAAGTGGGCCCCATTCCCGCTTTGTCATCATAGGCCCCGCAGAGGCCCCTGGCATACAAAGTATGCAGTCACTCGCTGTGCCGGAGCCCTCAGCTGTGCAGCGGACCACCCGGGGGAACGTGATCATCGAACTCGTAGATTCCTATACTAAGTAATCCAGCCAGGTCTTAACAGTGTTGACCTCTTATGACAAGCCACAGATCAGCTCTTCAGTCTTGCCAACTCTGTCCAAAATCTTTGCAGGTCAATCCTCCCTAAGTTCATATCAATATTGGTTACATTTATCTTGTTTTACAGGGCTATATGAGTTTAATTTACAGCACTGTGACGGTCATAAAGGGATGGCTCTGGATGAGGTTTCTGCAGTCCTGAGCATCCCTCTAGTGCCTCTGCTCACTTTCTCCTCCACTCTGGGGTACCTCACTATATAATTGTAAAATCCTTTTGGACTATTTTCCTTCCCCTCATGCCCTTCAGCCTCAGGTTCTAGAACATTGCAGCAATCTCAACGGAATCACAGGTGCCAGAGGTGGGGCTGCTGCTTGTGTTTCCAAGATCTAGGGGCATCCATTCTGGGTGAAGTGGTTCAGCTTATTGACCAAACGTTAGGAGCACCAGTGTGCCCAGCAGTCTAGTTTATTAGCCCCCCCAGTCCTGCCTTCTACTTTCAGGCTGGAGAGGAACACCTCAAGGAAAGAGTAGGAGAATTGAAAAGGTAACCACATATCAATGCCACTCCTCTGCCCGACACCTGTCTTGAGCTGGTGGAGGGTATCCATGCACCCGTAATCCACTGGACCAGGGCGGGACCCGCACACTTCACTCCCAGCCACTAAGAGCCAGATGTAGGAAAGCTTTAGCGACTCGCAAACGGCGAAAATGCATTTCCGACTCGCAAATAGGAAGGGGTGTTCCCTTCATATTTGCGACTCGCAATGCGATGTAATTCCATTTGGACTCGCAGTTACCATCCACTTGAAGTGGATGGTATCCCAGTCGCAAATGGGAAGGGGTCCCCATGGGACCCCTTCCCCTTTGTGTCTGGCATTAAAAATAATTTTTCAGAGCAGGCAGTGGTCCCATGGACCACTACCTGCCCTGAAAAATACCGAAACAAAAGGTTTCGTTTTTTTTTTCAAAGTGCAGCTCGTTTTCCTTTAAGGAAAACGGGTTGCACTTAGAAAAAAAAAAACTGCTTTATTTAAAAGCAGTCACGGACATGGTGGTCTGCTGTTCCCAGCAGGCCACCATCCCCGTGAGTGCCCTGAATCGCTATGGGGTCGCAAATTGCGACCCACCTCATTAATATTCTGAGACACCTTTCTGCATACCAAATTGCGAGTTGCAATTTGTGAGTCGCTGGGACTCGCAAATTGCAACTCGCAATTTGGGACTTTGCTACATCTGGCCCTAAGTAACTTCCCATTCAGTTAGGCTAATATTAGAATACAGTCTGGGGGAACTCCTGCTTGAGAAGCGGTCGACTAGACCCTTGCACTGCATCCAAAGTGCCCCACCATATGGGGCTATGTATTCAGAGAATCTTTTTCAGCAGGCGTCAGACATCAACAAGCTCAGTCAATCGCACCTTGCTGGACTGTAATGGAAAAAATTAAAATGTATAGATTTTTGAATGCACATGTATAGTTGTCAAAGGTATTTTTTACTTTACTTTCTTGCGTAATTTTTGGTTAAGTAGATAATTGCTAAAGAAAGGTACTTAAAAGATATGTTGTTTTCTGTGGGTGGCATAAAAAAGAAAACAAATGGTGTGGAAGCAGAGATTTTATTGATAACATGTTGAGTCTTTACGTAATCATATTTACAGACTTCTGTGTGGAATTATTTGATAATAATATCATGCTGATGAAAATGTGACTAATTGAATGGCCACCATCTTATGTAAGGCATATATCTTGTTCATGCTAACTTAAGCTAATGAAATATTCTGTCTTTACAAGAGAGTGTTTCTTGACTAAACAAATAATAGAAATAAATGAGTATTTAGTGACCTCTTCTGGACTGAAGTAGAAGCAGATGCAAGGTTGTTGTTTAATGCAAGCTGTATAAAAAGTTTTTAATGTGTTCCCTAGCCTGACTGACTTCAATGTTTAGGGATATATTACTAACTTATATGTTTTTTCCTCAAGGGTAAACAGGCATTGGGGGGAACAATTTTGTAATCTTTCTTCCTGTGACTTTGTATTTTTGGTGGAGTGGAAACAAAGGATCCACAGATGAGGCAGAAGAAAAAGAAGCCCAGAATATAAAATGTGTTAGTTTAGATTTCGCCAATGGAATAACAGCAAATAGAAAGCTTGGAGTAAACTAATTGTATAATTTTGATGTCCGTTAATGTTCTGATTGGTCATCACTTTCTCACCTTATGATTTAACAAATCATTTTCATTTAACAAGTTTAATTTAATGTTCAGTCACCATTGTTCAGGGGTGCATTTTGCTCACACATTCCTATGAATTCAGCTAATTTCTTGAAGTGATTATTTCTATTGCTTTATGAAGAAGCCTAATGTTTAAATGATTTAGTGTATCTTACAGTCCAAATTCTAAACCATTACCCCGTCCTTAATCTGTTTTATCCTGATATTGATGCCTGATGCTGTCCCACTGATGAAGTAGACGTTGTTGCTGATTTCTGTAGCATTGGGTAATGTATGTAATGTGAATTGTTATTTGTCTTTTGTTTTCCAGGTACGAGCTGAAAGGTTCATATACTGCTGCTTATTTATGTATTTTGATAGAACCTTAGCTAGATGTTTTCTGAATTTGTGTTACTAAAACTTTACATGAAGCCCAACATGTCAAGGCTAATTAGTGATTAGTGAGGGAGGCATTTCTCACATGCTCATGATTTGTTTGTTATATTTCTTTGGCTTATCATTATTCAGATGTATTCAATTTCTTTTGCTCTGATTCTATTGCTATGGTTTTGTGTTATAACCATTGAGATCATTTGTTTATTTGCGTTAATAAAACTCAGATATATACGACATATGAATCAGCATTTGTTGTTTCTCTATATGTATCTTTTGTGTTTGAGAATTGTTTTCGTGACTTTAGAGTTGTTAATGTAGGGAAATAAATTGTTAACTTCTTAATAAACTGGTGTGGTTATTTAGGCTGAACTGTTTTACATATATAATTTGTGATATTTATGACATATTTCGAATCACATCCTCCCAAAACAAATTCAGTTTGGTTCATCGACCTAGTGTGTGAAATCTACTATTTAGACTAAAATATAGGTAGGATTTCTCTGCTTCAACAAAGGCATAACCCCATTTGAAGGTTTCGTAGCTGCCTAATTATTATTATCAGATATGATTAGGACCGCTCCTGAATGAAATATAATCACAAGGATGGATATAATATGAAATTGAGGCAATTCTAATATATCTCTGATTGAACAAGAGCACAAAGTAAGCAGTGTCAAAAATAAATGAAACTATAGGGAGCAACCCTTGCGACCTCCAAGGTCAACCGATGAAGGATACCTATTAAGGGTAAGGATACCTATTAAGGATAAACAACTTGCGGATAGTGCGAACGGAAGACACAATATTCTCTTCAAGCATGTCAAGCAAATATTTGTCGATAGAAAGATAGTCATTTTTGATTCACAGTCAATTGTGTGTGCATAGTTTTTTTTTTATATAAGCAAATTACAAAAATATTTTGTTCACTGTTTTGGGTTTACATTGATAGGTGTATTGTGAATGAGATTGAGGGGTGTAAATTAATAGAATGGACTCAAATAAGGTTTCATTGTTTACTTCGTCAAATGGAGAATTTCAGCACTACAGCCGACAGTTTTATGGTCCAGCGGGGTGAGCAACAACTAATATTGGTGTTATAAACACCCTTGCAGTTTTCCCTTGATAGATTCCAACAGGTCAAGTCCGATGAAATTTATCAAGCTAAAAGGACTGGATAAAAGGCACAAAATGTGTAATTTAGGGCCAGATGTAGCAAAGGGTTTTTCCCTTTCTGTGTCAATGGGAAAATGTGTTCGTACATATGGCCCTTAGTGTGCTAAACCCGATTCGGAATGTTATGCCTCATTTTCATGTTGAAAACTGAGAATAGGAGGTATTTACCACAGATGGTAACCGCCTACCTTTGGAATAATGGTATTTTCAAAATTTGATAAGCATCATACCCTATTATGTTCAATTTGTAATGAGGGCCTTGGTATTTCATCCTTCTGAGGTCAATAAAGGGATTACTGTTGAAATGGTGAATAACAACGTTAATTAATAAAGATGTCTCTTTCCCAGGCACTGAACAGGTCCTGTGTTCAGACTTTCTTTCTTTTCTAAATAAAGTCTGCCCATCAAACTGCAATACTTTACGGCAGATGAATACCGAAATTTATATTGAGTAAGGCGGATTATATCAAAGCATTCAGCAAGTGTATGTTAGCCAGGCTTTGAAAATGTTCTTGTAAATATTTCTTTATTAAAATCAAACCCACCTGAAATTGTTGAACTGCAAAAAACTGGATGGATTGGTGTGAGGGTGGATGGATTTTGGTCCAAATGGCTGTGTGACTATTCGCTCTATGCCTGCTGAAATCAAGTGTTGCACCATTGTCTACTGTACACGAGAGGAAGGCAGGAAAGGCCTGTTTTTTCTTACGGTTTCCTCCACCTCAAATATCTTTAAATTCTGTAGCTCCACAGAGTGGTTTAAAGCGACACACAGGGCCTTATTTATACTTTTTGGTGCAAAACTGCACTAAGGCAGTTTTGCCCCAAAAAGTTTTGCACCGGCTTGCACCATTTTTTAGCACCAGCTAGGCACCATATTTATGGAATGGTGCAAGCCGGTGCAAAGGGTAGACTAGCTTAAAAAAAAAAATGACGTTAGGCAGTTTTGAGTCAAAATAAATGATTCTGACCAGATTAGCATCATTTTTTGACGCTAAGGGGCATATTTATACTCTGTTTGCACTGAATTAGCGTAATTTGTTTTTTACTCTAATTCAGTGCAAAACTAACTCCATATTTATACTTTGGTGCTAGACCCGTCTAGCACCAAATTTATGGAGTTAAAGTCATTTTTTGGAAGTGGAAACCTACCTTGCCTTAATGAGATGCAAGGTAGGAGTTCCCGTGCAAAAAAATGACTCTATGGCCTTAACACCATATTTATACTCCCATGTAAAAATGGTGCAAGGGAGGGAGGAGGGGTCAAAAAATGGGGCAAAGCTTGCTTTGCCCCATTTTTTAAGACCAGGGTCAGGGCAGGCGTTAGGGGACCTGTGGCCCTATTTCCATGGTGGAACACCATGCAATAAGCCCAGAGGCGGCCTTCCAAGGCCCTAGGGGCACCCCCACCCACACTAGAGGGACTGCGAGGATGGGGGACCCCATCCCAGGTAAGTACAGGTAAGTGCATTTTATTTTTGAAAGTGCCATAGGGGGACCTGAAATGGGCCCCCATACATGGCACATGGTGCAATGGCCATGTGCCCATAAAATGACGCTAATCTGGTTAGTCATTTTTTTTTTACTCTAACCTGCCTAAAGCCATTTTTTGCTGCTAAACCCTCTTCTTCTATACTGCCAGCCCCACCCGACTAAAGTCATTTTAAAAAACTCTAGCCTACCCTTTGCACCGGCTTGCACCATTCCATAAATATGGTGCCCGGCTGGTGCACAGAAATGGTGCAAGCCGGTGCTAAACTTTTTGGTGCAAAACTGAGTTAGTGCAGTTTTGCAGCAAAAACTATAAATAAGGGCCAATATTTTGTTAGTTTGTGCCACTTTTGCGTCATAAAATGACGTTAATGCGGTGCAAAAAAAGTTTAAATCAGGGCCTTGGTGCTAGATTGGTCTAGCACCAAAGTATAAATATGGAGTTAGTTTTGCACCGAATTAGAGTAAAAAAAAAATGACACTAATTCGGTGCAAACAGAGTATAAATATGCCGCAGAGTATAAATATGCCCCTAAATATGGTGTTAAGGCCATAGAGTCATTTTTTGCACGGGAACGCCTACCTTGCATCTCATTAAGGCAAAGTAGGTCTCCACTTTCAAAAAATGACTTTAACTCCATAAATTTGGTGCTAGAGGGGTCTAGCACCAAAGTATAAATATGGAGTTAGTTTTGCACCGAATTAGAGTAAAAAAAAATGACACTAATTCGGTGCAAACAGAGTATAAATATGCCCCACAGTTCTTCCTTGGTTAGCCCCAGTATGCACTGTTATCCTTTGGAGAGCTTTCACTGTCAGGAGAGGGGTTTCCAGCGTGCGGAGAACACAGTAAATGGAAGCCTCCCCAATGACAAGCTACATTTCCTTTCAATGAAATGCTACCCTTCATGGGCCATCAGTCATATCTAATCATGAAGTCAACACCTTCACTTTATATGATGTGTTACCCTCCATTATTTTCAATGTGGTTATTTTACATGGTTAATGTTGAGCACAACTATATACACAGTAACTCTACATTTAGACAACAAGTCTAATTGCATAAACATTGATAAAACACAAACACCACTTGTTGCAAGTTCTCCATCTTAACACAGGGAGGTGGTTACACGGAGAAATCACCAGGTATACCCAGTTGGTGTTACAGTTAGATGCAGGACTTTTATGACAAGTCGCTATAAATATCTTGTGTTACAGTTAGACAATCTATGCCTTGCAGACCTCACTGCCCAGCTCGAAAGGTGAGTTAGAGGGATGGATTCCAGGTCTTTGTTTTCTGTTTTATCCCATTTCCCCTCTCCCTATTTTACCGTTCATTGGCGGAGATGGTGAGAGATGGAAGAGTGCATTGCTTCCTCTGAGTTTTCAGTTTACCTTAGTGCTCTCTGACAGAGTTTATGTTCGGTTTTAAAGTTTTAGTTGTCCAGAAGCCAACGTCTCAGATGTAGGAGACTGTTTATTGCTGCTGGGTTATCAAAATTCACATCTGCGTATTTTAAATGTGAAGAACCTCCCTAAAAAAGTGAATTCCCATAATGAGAGTAGCTCTTACATTCCTATTCTTGTTTCTGGTAGTGATTTTGGTGGTGGGTGAAATGAATGGCAAATGCCCCCATTCTAATTCCTAATTAAAATAGCCCATACACCTCTCATAAAGTGGCATTGAATGCTAACATGCACCATGAAGAAAAACATAAATGTTTCCATATTTTTTTAATTGAGGGTATAATTGTAACATTGTGACACTCACTGTATTTGAGAAGCCCTCCTTATCACTTGGCTGTACTCCATCCTTTCTAAGTGTGTTTGTGAGGTTATGTGAGATCTGTTTGTGACTGTTAATAGAAATGGTAGTTGTGGACATGGTATGGGCATTGGACTTTGTAGATGGTAGTGCTATGCTAGGTGGCTGCAGGTGCTGCTGCTCTTCACTTGCCATGGGTAATTTGTAAAGCTTACTACATAATGTCTTATTTTCCCTTTATTGCTTCTGAACTAATTCTACGGCCAACAGCTGCTGTTAGCTGCCGCTCACCTAGCCAGAGTGTCCTACATTTGGAAACTGGAGGATTCTCTTGGAGGTTTATGTGGGTCCCAAAGAGACTGATAACTAATTGTACTTATTGCATCTGTTATTCTCCATATATCAATGCAGCTGCATTTAGAATGCTGCCATGAAGTCCATTTGAAAATTCAGTGTTTTCGAAGGAAAGGTGACGTAATTGTGGCTTTATGTCTTGAGTGAAAACTACAAGCTTTCCTGATTCTTGTATTGAGATTGTCATTTGTCATTTGGGGGCAAGGATTGTGAACCTTCAGTCCTTGATGTTCTCCAACCCACTGTTCAGTCCTGATTTCCTTGTTGTCGTTTTGGGTGCAGTTGTGGTACTGTCGGTAGGGAGTAGTAGTTTTATCAAGTGCTTTGCGAGACACCACTGATGCATAGCCTGTTTGGCTTGTTGCTGTGGTGGACATCAGATGAAGGGCAAGAAGCTGTTGAGTCAAGCAATGCAATCAAGTACCAGGGCACTTGAAATGTGATTTTGACAGCCACGACCCATCCATATGGGTGACAGGGTTATGCCCCCTCACCTTTTTCTGGAGAAGAAGAGTGTTTGTCAGGCTGAGCAAAGGTCAGCTTGACAGACAATATTCTTGCTCAGGTCAGGCAGCCAGGAGCTAGACATGCACTAAATGTACAGGCTCCTGGTTGCTTGAGCTGAACTTTATCAGGCTGAGTGTTTTCACAGCCCCATAAGTGTGATCTCCTTAGTCTGGCAAACATTGCATCAAAGCCAGCCCTCCCACTTATGATGAGAGGAAGCATCACTGCTTGGCTCAGACCTGGCAGCTTCAGTTTTAGACCTTGAAGTGCCCACAACTGAGTGTCACTCAGTGACACTTCATCACAGACTGGGGTTGGTTCAGCAGTCTCACTGACCCCATCTCCCTCTGTGACGAGAGACTGCTGCCTCCCCTCATTGGCTGACCAAAGGTCAGTCAGTGAGAAAAGGCAGCAGTCCCAACCCTCCTGGGAACTTCTAGGCCTTTTCTCTCCTGGAGCTGCAGGGCAGGTACGTTTTATGTTTTTCAATGTTTGGTGCGACATACCTGTAGGTATGAATGTATGAATTTGTTGTGAGGGTTGCGTGTGTGTGTCTGCATGTTTGTAAACAGATGGGTGTGAGTGAGTGTATATGTGTGTGTGGATCACCTGTATCACTCCCTTAAAAAATTCCTCTAGTGAATTCTTGATGGAGAACAAGGAAAAGAAAGAACACTCAATGGAGTATCCAGTACATCTGCAAAGAAGAAAGACTTATTGTTGCGTAAATTAGGTCCAGAGAGACAACGTATTTTGAGACATTATCCACTGTGGGAAAGTAGAGCAGAAGAGTGGACTGGTGGCGAACATGTGGATGGTTTTCTGAAAGATTTGATGGCAATTGATTGAATATAATACACCTAACATGAATGGTTTCATTGTCTCATTTTTAGAGTTATATTTAAAAAAAATCAGGCCATTGGAAAATCATTGATGTTGTAGAATTTAGTACTAAATGACAGATTTGGCAACCAACATGGCAAATCAATCGAAGACCAAATTATTACGAAGTCAGCTAGTGCTGTGGCACAACGAATGCTTTGAGGTGACGGGGAAACATCCGTATAAGAGGCAGTACCTATTGCATGCACATTGGAACTCGGGAACTAATGCACAGAAGCTGTGAAGGGGAACATAGTTGTGCAGGTGATAATGGGGAAGCCAATGTCCAGGCAGTGCTCCATGTGTGTTTTTGCATCAACACTTGCTTTTGCCCCCCTCTGTAATGTTATCAAGTTGTGATGTGCTTATGTACTGACATTGTTAAATGTAGTTTACTGCAATGCAATTAGTATCTCTGAGAAAAACTATCCAGCTTTCTTGCTACTAATGTGTTTGCTATAGATTTTAGTGACAGAAACAGTGATATTAATGTTGTCAACACCCGTGCCAATGCTTGCAGGCATCGTGTTCTCTGAAAGGTTACATTTTAAATTATGAAAACGCTGGTTTAACAAATCTGCCCTTTTCCCCATCACTTTACAGTATAATGTATTTAATTTATTATAGCAACGAAGAACTGTGACATCATGCTACTTTCAAGACTGATGTGAAAAGGGGTGAGAATTCATGGATGCTTGAGTCACCTGCTTCGAGTTCAGGCAAAGAAGATAATCAGATAGTGAGATACGGGCTCAGTAACCAATGAGTACTCTTGGCTTATTGCTGTAATTGGGGAAAAAGCCACGATTACTAATAAAGTATGTTAAATCTATTCACAGTATTTTTTCCGAATCAGTCCCATAACGTTATGTTTTAGAAAATAATGGAGGAGTAAAAAGCTAATTGATTGCTTTAAAATTATATCATATTTATTTACGACGTGATTTTTCACCGTTTTGCAGAACTCATTTGAAAGGTGTATTTTCTTCCCCAAAGAAAGAAACTACTAAGTTGTCAGCAAAGCATAGGCGAGAAAAAGCATCGGCTTTCTGCATAACATTCTTCATTGTATGAACGTGCTAGTTTTAAATTAAGACATAGAAAATGGTAAGTGTGAAGGGCACACCTAAACCAGTGATTGCTGTGTTCAGCATCTTGTGATGCTTAAAATGAGACTTGAGTTAGGGGCCTTACCGTAGACCCAAAGTGGCTTGGGGACTCTCTGGTTGCGAAAGTGCAGGGGAACAAATCGGGGGTGGGAGGTGTTATTAGGATCACAATTTGTGGAGGGCCAGAGCGGGAGTAAGAAGACTACTTTTGCTTTGCACCGCTGGTGTTGTGGTAATGTTCAGAGTCCCTTTTAAAGGTTAAAACGAAGTGGAGTTGCTTCAGTGCAACAACCCCCGGCACCGCACTTCCCTCCCGCCCTGCAGAGACGCCTGCAGCAGAAGGTGTGTGGACTGATCACTGATGCCGTATGTGATTTAAACAGAAGGAAGATGTGCAAATTAATGCAGTAGCAGGATTATTTTAAGTCCATTATTTGCACCTCTTCGAAACTACTCATCTTCTCCCCTTGTTTATAGGAACTATTGATACATTTTTTATTCCTCCGCCTGTCCCTGCACTGCCTGGGCCCTATGTGTGTGGTGTGCAGTGAGTCTCAGCTCTATTTGTCCTGGAGGATTGCAATTGTCTTCCATCTTGTCCTATATGCCCTTAAGCGTCAGCTGTGACAAACAAATGTTGTGTTTCTAGGGTTACAACACAGCATGTCCTTTAATTAGTATCTTCAAAGATCAGTGTCATGGGAACATTTCACTGTATGTTGAAAGTGTTGATGCATGTTAATGAAATATTTGTATTGTTAAAAGCTATGGCACCCACAATCACATGTTATAAATCTCAGGTACCTCAAGACAGTTCAGTTTGAGTTCAGTAGTATATTTAAGGCCTCCATATGGTGCAGAAATACACACCAAACAGCGAATAACATATGAGTGTGTGTGTGTGGGGGGAGTAATTCTCCTCTGGGTGGAGCTAAAGGCCATCCAAGTATTGTGCTAAAATCTCGTACTCTCTTTTTTGCCTTCTCAATTTCGCAACTAGCACAAAAATAGGAAATAGCATACCAAAATGTTTACACTCATTTTGCATGTCGTATTACTGCATTTTTAGGCCTTTATGAAAAGAGCTTTGCCATCTGCCAGAGTTGTCAGCACAAAACAAATAATACACCATACAATATACAGAGAATTACTTTGGATCAGCCTCCTTTCAGGCATTGTATTACTTGGGTAGGCACATTTTAGACATTGGCTCGATAGATTGTTAGTCATGTCTTGGTAACAGCTAACGTCACTGCACAGATATTTTCCAAAGTTAGAGTTTGAATTTGAGAGTGCTTAAAAAGTAGCAATTTTCTTGTTCTGGTTTTGCAGCTGGTAGCATAATGGTGCTCATACTACAGTTACAGTAGAGGTTTGAAAAAAGGCGCTGGTAGGGTGTGACTCTGAGGGCCTGATCTAGGGTTTGGTGGAGGAGTTACTCCGTCACAACATGACGGCTATCCTGTCCACTGTATTACGATTTCCATAGGCTGTAATTGGACCCTGATACAGCAGACACGATATCTGTCACATTTGTGATGGAGTAACCTCTTCCGCCAAGCTCTAAATCAGGCCCCAAGTATTTTTTATTGCAAATGTGTCATGTCACTCAACTGGCTAGGTTTCTCATTTAATGGCCTCAGGCTCCCAAGAGCAATCCTGTAGTCCTGTGAAGGCATTATGCACGTCAGCAGCTGCAGTTAAATGAGGATTAGGAGGGCAGCTTGTTGCGCTGTTGTAAGCTGTAAAGACACGAAGGGAGAAGATCATGGAAACACAAACACCTAGAAATGTTACTAAAATTGGAGGGAGCAATCCACGGTCTTGAGATTCTACTAAATGTAACTTCACCCAGCTTCATTAATGAAGGTGTATGTACCACTTGTACTAAGCCATGGGAGACTTAGTGGTTCGACAACCAATGCTTAGGGCAATGATTCCCAAACTGTGGGTTGTGACCCAGTGTGATGCGCTCCAATTTTTGGTGGGTCATAAAAGTCCAAGGAATAAATAAAGATGCCTTTGAATTGTGTATTTATCTTGTTCCATTTGCTGCACCTCAGTGACATAGGTCAGATGACTGGCTACGTCTTCTGACCAATTGCTGCTTATTTTATTTAAACATTATTTTAACGTTGGAGTTGGTGCTACAAACTCCTCTTACTTTTGCAGTCAGAGCGAGAAATGTTAAGTGAATTATATGACAATCTTGCTGGGGTACAGAGGGTGTAAGAGACTGTAGGATGTCTTTTTGTGTAGCAGTTCTTCTGTCCACGCTTTAACAAGCACAACATAAGGTTTTATAGGGAGAAAGTGTCACTCTGCTACCGGACAGACTTAGATGCCATGTGTTTACTGGTTGTCTTCTACATATATTTGGCTTGGAGCTCAACAAGACCTAGACTCTTTTAACACCTTAGCTATTGAAGTTTTATAACTTTTAACTGTAAACTCCATTAAACAATTGGTGAATTAAATAAAGATGACTTTGACCCTCTAATGTACTTCTGATTGGATGAACTAACCCTAAGTGATTATATGCATGGTCCACTGCCTGAGCATGACCATGGAGTCAATTAGGCTCTCTTCCTGGAAGAATAAAAGTTGTCTGTGAACATTACCTACCCTTCCTTAGATCTCACCCCCCATACCACTTCATTACCTGTGCTGCAGTGCCACTGAATCCTAGCTATTATCTATACTGTATAGTGGATTCTGCGCTAGAGGCCAATGGACCGAAGCAACATAGGTTTGAGGGGATGTCATCAATGAGTAACTTAAGTATCAACAACAATCACCATAATCAATAATGTCAAACCTCAAACAAATAACCACACCAGTTTATCAAGAAGATTTATAAAATGTATTTCCCTAGATTAACAACGCTAAGGTTACGAAAATAACTCTCAAACACAAATGGTCGGCATGTAGAATTAATAATGGTTGATTAGAATGTCTTATATATCTCAGTTTAATCTGAACAACCAAACAAATAATCTCCAAGAGAATTACATTTACCAGAACTGGTAATAATGGAAAAGTATACATTAGTACAACACTCAAAAGATGCCAATGTAAGTCATGAGCATTTCAAGTTAATTCCCTCACTAACCACAAATTAGCTTTAGCATTTTGGGCTTCATATAAAAAGAATTTAGAAACATCAATTTAGAAAAACTCTTTAACTCGGGTTATTATTAAAAATGATTATTAATATGCAGCAATCAAATTATAAATTGCAGCTGGTACCTGGAAAGCAAAAGAGACACATATAACATTACAATGACATACATTACCAGAATTGATAGCAACAAGCAGTCTACTTCAGCGAGAGGACACCATCAGGTATGCCTTCAGGAGAATTGGGCCTAACAACAGCTAAACCCACACTGCTACAGGAACACTGGAATCTAACGGCTTTGTTCTCTCCTGCTAAAATCTGCAATCTCATCTTCTTCTACTCTAGAGAATCCCACCTAGGTTGTTATACTAATCTCTAACAAGTTTATGAATGGTCAGTTTCAATCAATAGAAAACTAAATTCATAACCTAAAATACTACAATACTACATAAACTAGAACATTTTCTCAACAGTAACTTTTCCTCTTCCATCTCATCTGCAGCTCCATTGTTCCATCTCACCCAAATTTCTCTTTTCAGGAAGAAACTTTTACAGTTACAAACTCTCTTCCATCCTCGAGGCAAAAATCACGTATTAGTAACATTTTCAAACAATAGAACATTTATCTTATGCAATGCTCGGTTAAAACATGGCCTTGTAAGACATAATTCAGCTACCTACTAGAGGTAGCTGTGGACACATCTAATAAAGCACTGAATGCATATTTATGTAAGCATTGAACTATGGAAAATAACCACAATATTTAGGTAGAACCTTGCTCAGCTAGGAACAGAAAATGAACTGTGGGGACCATTTTCAAAAGTCACTAGTTTTACACATTAATTCATTATACATTTAGTATATCAAAATCATTAATAAACATGTTAGACAATTCACACTCTGACAGCCCTCCTCTGATGACTATTTATGTCATCACATCAATCTATAAAAATTCATTAATTATCATAAATTTTCAAACTTTAGTCTCACTTATTTTCAGATTATTTCTCTTTTTCCTTTTATATTCTCCATAAAATGTACTCATCTGAATTTCAAAATTTCTTCTATTCTTTTCCAATTTTCTTGTTTTTAAACATTTTATCATTTTACATGTTCCCCAAATTCCAATTAGACAAAATACAATTATTGACACCCATTTTACCATTGTCCAAATAATACTTCTTCCCACATTACTAAAGCAATTTCCCACAGCTTTAATCCCCTTGCCATCTTTTTCACAAACTGTAGTTTCTGTTAGCTCTTTTAAATTGTCTTTATTAGTGGTTACGTTTTTAATCAACTCTTTAACTTTACCTGTGTTATCAGGTAGGAATAAACAACAATGATTTGAACCAAGTAATTTGCTAACTCCCCCCTCTTTTGCTAAAAGAATGTCTAACGCAAGGCAGTTCTGAAGTGCCATTGCTCTTGTAGCAGCCAATTCTGTATCTAGAAAAATAATAGCTCCAGAATATCTTGTCAACATGTTATCCATGATTGTAGACACCTTCTGTATTTTGATTGAATTCAAGACTACTCCCATTCAAGGAATTATAGCCCCAAAATTTCTACCACAATGCTAGAAATTGATTCTTCTTGTGTCTCATCTGGAATCTCATTGTTTCAGGAATCTTACTCAAATCTTCCAAATGATAGATTTTTAGAAAGACTATTCCCAAGTAACATGTTCCGTACCATCCTCTAGGAAGACGGTAATATGCATTTCTCCCACAAATATAATGGCCCATATTTATACTTTTTGACGCAAAACTGCGCTAATGCAGTTTTGCGTCAAAAAAATTAGCGCCGGCCAACGCCATTCTGAAGCGGCATGCGGGCGCCGTATTTATTGAAGGACGTTAGCCGGCGTTAGCCGCCGGCGCCGTCTGGTGTGCGTTAAAAGAAAACGACGTACACCAGGCAGCGCCGGCGTAGGGGGAAAATGGAGTATGGGCGTCCAAAAATGGTGCAAGTCAGGCTGAGGCAAAAAAATCGCCTCAACCCGATTTGCGCCATTTTTTTTTCACTCCCAACCCCCATTGAAATGACTCCTGTCTTAGCAAAGACAGGAGTCATGCCCCCTTGCCCAATGGCCATGCCCAGGGGACATATGTCCCCTGGGCATGGTCATTGGGCATAGTGGCATGTAGGGGGGCACAAATCAGGCCCCCCTATGCCACAAAAAAAAATAAAAAAAAATACTTACCACAACTTACCTTTTCTTCCCTGGGATGGGTCCCTCCATCCTTGGGTGTCCTCCTGGGGTGGGCAAGGGTGGCAGGGGGTGTCCCTGGGGGCAGGGGAGGGCACCTCTGGGCTCATTCTGAGCCCACAGGTCCCTTAACACCTGCCCTGACCCAGGCGTTAAAAAGAGGCGCAAATGCGGGGTTTTTTGCCCCGCCCACTCCCGGGCGTCATTTTTGCCCGGGAGTATAAATCCGACGCATATGCATCGGAGTAATTTTTTTAGACGGGAACGCCTACCTTGCATCTCATTAACGCAAGGAAGGTGTTCACGCCAAAAAATGACGCTAACTCCATGAACTTTGGCGCTAGACGCGTCTAACGCCAAAGTATAAATATGGAGTTAGTTTTGCGTCGAATTTGCGTCGGAAAAAAACGACGCAAATTTGGCGCAAACTGAGTATAAATATGCCCCAATAAATCCTGGGTACTGGTGGGTCCTGTCCATTCATCATAAAATCCCACTTACTCCTGAACATAAAAACATTGCTACACTCACTCTTGCCTACAAACATTCTATCATTCTTACTCCAAGGTCTGTATATACAAAGTCTTCCTACATTTTCAGCATCTATGTTTAGTTTTCCTTGTTTAGTAATGTCAGTAGAAGCATAATCAGCTCCAGGTTTTCTACTTATTATTCCCTTATCTGTATTGCCTTTATTTCTCTTCTTCTATCTTCTGTGTTATTTAAAATGTCTTTACTACAAGAGTTAGTAAACACGTCAGGTTATTTCTATAAGCAAAAGCAGTACCAAAAGTTAAAAGAGGCTCAAAGAAATCTCTCATAATAACTATGTTATTATCTTTGGCTACTCTATTCAAATAACCTAATACGGGTACAAATGACAATACCATGTCATAATTTGAATAAAAAACTGGATATATTCTTGATTATAGAAACACGTTAGCAAAAGACTGCAAATTATAGCGTAAGTAAAAGGCAAACTATGGTAAGTAGTTTCTTCTTTAACTGAAGTCAGAATCTGGGTATATACATAATAATCTTTCGCGTCCATCACCTCAACATACTCATGCAATAAGAGTTAGAAAATATTAGAAGAAAGCTCTTTCTCTTCATGTAAGTATTTGACATCTATTCTAAATTTATCTTTCGTTAGTGATGTATCAGTTACATCTAAAGAACTGTCAATCTTCATAGTCTGGTTGGCTCCATTAATCTGATAAAAAGACACCTCTACGAACAACAATAAACATGTTAACACACTCACTACCGCCAAGCCAATACTTAACACTTTACACCAACTAATTCTACTGTTTTAGTTATGTAAGTTACTCATATTTCTATATTCTAAAAAAATTTAAAAAACAAAAAGTTTCAAAAAAGGGCAAAATTCAAAACAAAACTCAAAAATCCCTCCTAGATGTTTTTTTTCAAACATTCATTTACTCTGGACAGTCCTTTTGTCAATTTCAATATAGCAGCTCGTCAAATCCAGTTATTAATTTGTCGATTCCAGTAAGTATAAGCATGACTTTTCAAATAACTTTCTCAATATCTTTTCCAAAAGTCTTTTCTCGCAATCTTCACGTGCCAAAGTGAAAATTTTCAATGTCTCTGTCAATACAATAGCTCAAAGATTCTTCTTGCCAGTCATTTGTAATTGAGTATGCCCATAGTGGGCCTGCATATCTCTTGCTTGCAACTCGTTTCCTTTTTGGTCTTCTGCCACTTTCACCTTCTTCTCCACTAGTATTTTCACCTTCATTGAATTCCTATTACTCTTTAATTGGTGGAACTAAATTAATCTTTCCACTCTTTGAGCTTTTCTCTGGCCAACTGTCTCCTTTCAATGTCTTTTTCGTCAACAATTTTCTCAAGATCGAGTCTCCACTTGCCTTTGAATCTTTTTCTTCTGATGTTCCCGCAACTGGTTTAGGAAGAGTGTAATCCACTTGGGCTGAACTACCCTCAATTCCTTTCCGAATGGGGTCTGTCCTTGCTTCGGTTTGGTATGTCAAACCACATGCTTCGGAGGACACCCTCCTCTGAGCAGATCTTCCTTCAGGTGATTCTTTCTGTTCACACTCATTCGAGGATACCCTCCTCGGATCCGAATCAGTCTTTTCGCTTTCTTCTCAGACTGACTCTTCTACAACTTTTACAGATTGCTCAACTTCTTCAGTATTTTGCTCTTTCTCGTCTGCTATAGAAGTGCACATCGCTGTCATTTTCGATGTTCTGCTCACTTTCTTTCTCTTTTCTCCCAGTGTTTTCAACTGTTGGTAATCTCAACAGTTCTTCTTCTCTTTCTGTTGGATCATGCACTTTTCTCGTGTGGCTTGCATGCACCCAATTCGTTAACCCAGCACACTTTACAGCTGTTGTTGTAGTGAGCACAATTTGATATGGACCCTTTGACTGTGGTTCCAGGCAAGACTTTCCCACCTGCTTCCGGATGAGCACCCAGTCTCCAGCTCTCAAGCTGTGGCCTTGACCTTGCGTTTGTTGTACTGTTGTTGCTTCCACCTGATGAGAAAAAGTCCAAACCACATCAGCTAGGCTTTTGCAATAATCTAGCACCATATCATCTGTAATATTCACAAGTGCATTTTCAAATATTGCTGGCAATCTCATTGCTCTCCCCACAAAAAATCTAGAGTGAAGGCAACCCAGTCTTCTTGTCAGGAGTGCTTCTCGGTGTGCGTCGATTTCCGGCGCTCGGTTGTGGATCCTCTTCGGGGTGTGGGGTTTTCAGACGCCCCGGGGCCTGTGCATGGAATCCTGGGCTTGTGACAAACTCTGCTTAGTTCCGGTGGGCGGCTCAGGGAAATTTCTCCCGCACGGCCATCCCTGCGTAGAAACTAAACGACGCATCGGCCGTGTGCGGCCCGAGATATCGGCGCTCACCCCTTTGTTTCCACGCTTCTCCTCTGCGGCCCTTTTCAGAGATTTTTCACGCAAACCAGGTACTTTGTGCTTGAAAGAGACTTTGTTTGCTTTTAAAAGACTTAAGACACTTTGAGGGTCATTCTGACCCTGGCGGCCGGTGGCCGCCAGGGCCACCGACCACGGGAGCACCGCCAACAGGCTGGCGGTGCTCCAATGAGCATTCTGACTGCGGCGGTTCAGCCGCGGTCAGAAGCGGAAAGTCAGCGGTCTCCCGCTGACTTTCCGCTGCTCATTGGAATCCTCCATGGCTGCGGAGCGCGCTCCGCAGCCATGAGGATTCTGACCCCCCCTACCGCCATCCAGTTCATGGCGGGAAAGCCGCCATGAACAGGATGGCGGTAGGGGGGGTCGCGGGGCCCCTGGGGGCCCCTGCCGTGCCCATGCCAATGGCATGGGCACGGCAGGGGCCCCCGTAAGAGGGCCCCAAAATGTATTTCACTGTCTGCCTTGCAGACAGTGAAATACGCGACGGGTGCAGTAGCACCCGTCGCACCTTCCCACTCCGCCGGCTCGATTACGAGCCGGCATCCTCGTGGGAAGGTCGTTTTCCCCTGGGCTGGCGGGCGGTTTAACTGGAACCGCCCGCCAGCCCAGGGGAAAACTCGTAATACCCGCTGCGGTCTTTTGACCGCGGCGCGGTAATTTGGAGGGCGGGATCCTGGCGGGCGGCCTCCGCCGCCCGCCAGGGTCATAATGAGGCCCTTTATATCACTTTTCAGTGATATCTCTACATTTCCTTATTGCATCTTTTATCTTTTTGACCCGCCAATATCCAGATAAATATTATATATTTTTCTAAACACTGTGTGGTGTATTTTTGTGGTGCTATATTGTGTTATTGTATGATTTATTGCACAAATACTTTATACATTGCCTTCTGAGTTAAGCCTGACTGCTCAGTGCTAATCTACCAGAGGGTGGGCACAGGATAATTTGGATTGTGTGTGACTTACCCTGACTAGAGTGAGGGTCCTTGCTTGGACAGGGGGTAACCTGACTGCCAACCAAAGACCCCATTTCTAACATTGGTGATCCGCGGTGAGGATGGGACTTGTATTTGTGCAGTGACATACAGTAGCTAAGTATTTTACTACCTACCCACAGTTGAAGGTCAACTTGATTTTATCTTTTTCTGCAATTTCGTTTTTCCTGTCAATTGTTTTACCAAAATCCTCACTGAACATGTCTCAGGCTGGGTTTCAAGCAAGAGATTTTGACCTAGCCCTGTTGGAGACAGACACTGTCAAACAGCTGAAAAGGTTCTGCAGGGATATGGGAGTACCCACCCAAGGTGCCTCCAGAAAGGAGGAATTTCAAAAGGCGCTGAAGGCCTGTGCAGAAGCCCATTCAGAGGAGAGTGCTGAGGAGGAGGAGGAGCTAGAAGATGGCTCCCCAGAGGATTTTGTGCCACCAGTGGATGTTACCACTGCAACTGTGCCCCCTACAAACCAGGGAGCAGTGTCTCTGATCAAAGCCTGACCGCAGAGGAAAGGAGAGAGGAGAGAGAGTTTCAGTTGCAAATGGCAAGGCTAAAAATTGAGGCTCAACAGGAGGAAAGGAGGGCAAAGAGAGAAGCCAAGCAAGCTGAGGCTGAAAGAGCAGCCAAACAGATTGAAGCTGAAAGAGCTGAAGCTGCACCTAAGAGAGCCTTGGCTGAGAAGAAACTATTGTTGGCTCATGAACTGAGTCTCAAGGAGCTGGAGATCAAGGCAAGACAGTCTCAGTCCAGCAGTAATGGTGGCAACATACAGACAGGACCTGCTGGAGAAAAGAAGGTTTGTATACCCAAAAATGTGATGCCCAGTTTTGTGGTGGGAGATGACATAGATAAGTGGCTAGCTGCTTATGAAGTTGCACTAGGAGCTCATGAGGTTCCTGAAGGGCAATGGGGTACAGCTATATGGAGTTACGTGCCAACACTGGGGAGGGACACACTTCTCACACTGGACCCAAAGGATCGAAACACATATCCACATCAGAAAGCCATTTTACTTGCCAAGTTTGGGCTGACCCCTGAGGGATACCATCAGAGGTTCAAGGCCAGCACCAAACAGTCCACACAAACATGGGTAGATTTCTTTGACTTTTCCAGTAAGGCACTGAATGGATTGTGCGGGGCAGCAAAGTAGATGATTATAAAGGGTTATATGACTTGATTCTGAGAGACATATATTCAATATTTCTTTTATAGAGTTGCGCCAGCACTGGGTAGAGAGTAAGCTGACTGACCCCAGGAAGCTTGCTGAGGAGGCGGACCTCTGGGTTAGCACCAGAGTGTCCAAAAAGGCATCTGGGGAGACTCCCACAAAGGTAGTCAGGGTTCCCAACAGAAGAAATAGGAGGGAGAAAAACTTAAAGAAAAGGAGTTCTCAAAAGGCCCCCAAAAGAATTCCCGGGGGGGTGGATACCATTCCTCTTCTAGGTTTGCAAAGAAGTCAGGGTATTTTGATAAAGCATTAGGGAAGTTCATCCCCAAATGCTTGGAGTGCTACCAGTTTGGACACTCTAAGGGTGACTCCCAGTGCCTCAAGAGGGCACAGTCCACCATTGGACAGACACCTGGGTTGGCTAGTGTAGTGCTCGGGGGGAGACAGTCCCAGTTAGCTTTGGGGAGCTGGCAGAGGTTTCCCTAGTGTCCCTGGGAGAAAGAGAGATGGTGCCTAAAGCCTGCATGCCAGAAAATACTTCAAAGTATAGGCAGTGGGTCACCATTGATGGGCAAAGGCTGTAGGCTCTGCGTGACACAAGAGCCAGTATGACTAGTGTCAAGAGTCAGCTGGTGTCATCAGAGCAGATAGTCCCAAATACATTCCACCAGGTCATAGTCGCTGACAATCGCGAGAGTCACCTACCGGTGGCTCTGGTTCCCTTTGAGTGGGGGGGGTCTCTGGTACCCTGAAAGTATCTGTGAGTCCTGCCATGCCTGTAGATTGTCTGTTAGGCAATGATCTTGAGCATACTGCCTGGAAAGAGGTAGTGCTCAGTTCCCACCTGGAGATGTTAGGTTTACCTGAGTGGGTCTGCATGAGCACACGGTCCATGGCTGCCCGGGAAGGGAGTCAAGGGCATCTGGAGCCTGGAACAATGGCCCAGACAGCTGCAAAGAGGAAGGGCAAGAGGCACAGGAAACCTGCCTCAGATGTTCCCACAGTGGTGGACGGGGCCCCTGAGGAGGAGGAGGCCCCTGAGCCAACTGGGGAAGACATAGCTGACCTGGGTAATCTACTTGAACTTGCTGGCTGGCAAGTAGAGGGTGGGCCAACCAGGGCAGAATTCTGCCAAACGCAGAAGGAATGCCCCACCCTTGAGGGTCTGAGGCAACAGGCCGCAGCCCAAGCAGCAGGTGACGCCTCTGGCACTCACAATTTTACTGGGAGAATGATCTCCTTTACAGTGAGCCTAAGGTTCCAGGTCCTGGGGCATCACGTGTGCTGGTGGTCCCCTAGTGTTACCGGGCCTTCCTACTGGGTCTGGCTCACGACATCCCCCTGGCAGGACACCTGGGCCAAGACAAGACCTTTAACAGGCTTGTTACCCACTTCCATTGGCCCAGAATGAGGTTAGCCTCAGATAATTTCTGCAGAGCTTGCCCCACCTGCCAGGCTAGTGGGAAGACAGGGAAAAAGCTTAAGGCTCCCCTGCTCCCACTCCCCGTCATTGGCACCCCCTTTGAAAGGGTGGGCATTGACATTGTTGGTCCCTTGGACCCCAAAACTGCCTTGGGCAACAGGTTTATCCTGGTTTTGGTGGACCATGCCACCCGCTATCCAGAGGCAATCCCTCTGAGAACAGTGACTGCACCGGTGGTGACCAGAGCCCTGTTAGGAATATTTACCCATGTGGGATTCCCTAAGGAAGTTGTGTCTTACAGGGGCACAAACTTCATGTCTGCGTACATGAAGTCCATGTGGGATGAGTGTGGGGTGACCTACCGGTTTACCACCCCTTATCATCCTCAATCCAATGGGCTTGTTGAGAGATTCAACAAGACCCTGAAGGGCAAGATTAATGGCCTGACCGGAGCCATGAGGCGTAAGTGGGACGTCCTCTTACCATGCCTGTTGTTTGCTTACAGAGAGGTGCCCCAGAAAGGGGTGGGGTTCAGCCCCTTTGAGCTTCTCTATGGTCACCCTGTCAGGGGACCTCTAAGCATTGTTAAAGAGGGCTGGGAAAAAGCTCCCAAGACACCTCCCCAGGATGTGGTCAGCTACATGCTGGCCCTCCCCAACCAAACCCAACGCTTCTGGAAGCAGGCCAAGAGTATCCTTGAGGCCAGTCAAGAGGTGATGAAGGAGTGGTATGACCGGAAGACCACTCTGGTTGAGTTCTCACCTGGAGACAAGGTTTGGGTGATGGGGCCAGTAGAGCTCTGGGATCTCCAGGACCACTGGACTGGCCCCTTTGAGATCAAGGAGCGTAAAGGGGAGGCCACTTACCTAGTGCACCTCACGAACCATAGGCACCCCCTAAGGGTCCTCCATCACAAGAGGCTCAAACCTCACTTTGAGAGGTCTGAGATCAGTATGCTCCTGGTCACAGATGAGGGCATGGAAGAGGAGAGTGAACCTCTCCCCGACCTCCTCTCTGCCAAAGAAGGTGATGGGTCAGTGGAGGGTGTCATTCTCTCTGCCTTCCTGACTCTGAACCAGAGAGGAGACTGCTATGAGCTGTTAGAGCAGTTCTCCTCCCTGTTCTCCCTTACTCCTGGACTGTCCCACCTATGTGTTCACGACATTGACACGGGTGACAGTCCCCCTGTGAAGAACACAATTTACAGGTTATCTGATAAGGTGAAGGCCAGCATCAAGGCGGAGGTCTCCAAGATGTTGACTTTAGGGGTTATTGAGAAATCCAGTAGTCCCTGTGCCAGCCTTGTGGTGCTGGTTCCTAAGGCTGCTGCCCCCGGTGCGAAGCCAGAACTCAGGTTCTGTAGACTCATTTTTTAAGACGGGAACGCCTACCTTGCATCTCATTAACGCAAGGAAGGTGTTCACGCCAAAAAATGACGCTAACTCCATGAACTTTGGCGCTAGACGCGTCTAACGCCAAAGTATAAATATGGAGTTAGTTTTGCGTTGAATTTGCGTCGAAAAAAACAACGCAAATTCGGCGCAAACGGAGTATAAATATGCCCCTATATGTGCCCAGGGCTGGCTGATTAAATTCTACTAGTGGGCCTGCACCACTGTTTGTGCCACCCACTTAAGTAGCCCCTCAACCTTGTCTCATGCCTGCCATTGCAAGGACTGTGTGTGCAGTTCCACTGCCAATTCAACTTGGCATTTAAAAGTACTTGCCAAGCCTAAAACTCCCCTTTTTCTACATATAAGTCACCCCTAAGGTGTGCCCTAGGTAACCCCTAGGGCAGGGTGCTCTGTGGGTAAAAGGCAGGACATGTACCTGGGTAGTGTAAAACTCCTAAATTCGTTTTTACACTACTGTGAGGCCTGCTCCCTTCATAGGCTGACATTGGGACTACCCTCATACATTGTTGGGGTGGTAGCTGCTGATCTGAAAGGAGTAGGAAGGTCATATTTAGTATGGCCAGAATGGTAATACAAAATCCTGCTGACTGGTGAAGTTGGATTTAATATTACTATTTTAGAAATGCCACTTTTAGAAAGTGAGCATTTCTCTGCACTTAAATCTTTCTGTGCCTTACAATCCACGTCTGGCTGGGTTTAGTTGACAGCTCCTTGTGCATTCACTCAGACACACCCCAAACACAGGATACTCAGCCTCACTTGCATACATCTGCATTTTGAATGGGCCTTCCTGGGCTGGGAGGGTGGAGGGCATGCTCTCACACAAAGGACTGCCACACCCCCTACTGGGACCCTGGCAGACAGGATTGAACTGAAAGGGGACCTGGTGCACTTCTAAGCCACTCTTTGAAGTCTCCGCCACTTCAAAGGCACATTTGGGTAGAAAAACAGGGTCTCTGCCCTACCACCTCAGGCACTTCCTGGAGAAGAAACTGTAACCAGAACCTGCATCCTGCCAAGAAGAACTGCCTGGCTGCCCAATGACTCACCTGACTGCTTTCTGTGAAGAACTGCTGCCTTGCTATTGGCCTGTTGCCTTGCTGCTCCCTGGCTGTGGTGAAGAAGTGCTCTCCAAGGGCTTGGATAGAGCTTGCCTCCTGTTCCCTGAAGTCCCAGGACCAAAAAGACTTCTCTCTTGCAACTCCTTGTGTGGCGATAATTCGATGCACAGCTTGCTAAAAACGCCGCACAGCCTGCACCTGTTGCGCAACCGGAACTTTGACGCACGGCCCACCAGATTGATGCACAGCCAACCTGGGACGACACAGCCCGACCTCCAGAGGAGAAATCGACGCCTGCCGTGCGGGAGAAATTTCCCCACGCCACCCACCGGAACAACGCAGAGTTTGTCACAAGCCCAGTATTCCACGCACAGACCCCAGGGCGTCTGAAAACCCTGCAACCCGAAGAGAATCCATGGCTGAGCGCCGGAAATTGACGCACAGCCGTCCCTGCGTGGAAACTAAATGACATATCGACCGTGTGCGGCCCGAGAAATCGACGCACACCCCTTTGTTTCCACGCTTCTCCTCCTCTGCGGTCCTTTGCGGAGATTTTTCACACAAACCAGGTACTTTGTGCTTGAAAGAGACTTTGGTGGTCATTACTACATTGGCGGTAAAAGTCGCTTACTGCCGTGCAGAAGACCGCCAATACACCGCCGCGCCCGCGGAATTCCGCCACAGCTATTATGACACACAGCTCGGAATCCGCCAAAATTCAGACACCCACACAACTCTGCCACACCAAAGGTCAGTGTAAAACTGGCGAAAACAAAACCTCCACCTCCACGGCTACAGAAACACACCCATGCTATTACGACACACGAATCCACGCGGCGGTCTTTCAACAGCAGTATTCCATTGGCGGTACACACCGCCGCGCTCAAAATACACACACATCTCCAAAACATCGCCACATTGGACAATTCAAAATACACACACCTGATACACATACAAACACCACTCCCACACACCCAACACAATCTAAAACACACACCCACATCACCCACAAACCCCTACGACCAAAATTGAGAACGAAGGCCAGAGAGAGATCACAGAATAGACAACCCCATCACACAGAGGCACACAACACCATCACCCACACAACATCCACGCAGCAAACACCACACACCACTACACATCACCGCACTCATCACCACATACACCTCTCCACACATCACACACACCACCCCATGTCACGCCAAAGACACCCCCGCTTCTCAGAGGAGGAGCTAAGGGTCATGGTGGAGGAAATCATCCGGGTAGAGCCACAGCTATTTGGCTCACAGGTACAGCACACATCAATAGCCAGGAAGATGGAGCTATGGCGCAGAATAGTGGACAGGGTCAACGCCGTGGGACAGCACCCAAGAAATAGGGAGGACATCAGGAAGAGGTGGAACGACCTACGGGGGAAGGTGCGTTCAACGGTCTCCAGGCACAACATCGCAGTGCATCGGACTGGCGGCGGATCTCCACCTCCTCCCCCACAACTAACATCATGGGAGGAGCAAGTCTTGACCATCATGCATCCAGAGGGCCTCGAAGGAGTCAGTGGAGGATGGGACACTGGTAAGTTAAATCTTAACTATCATATCCCCCACCCTACCTGCATGCTATCACACACCCCCACCCTCGCCCCATCGCCTATCACTCCAACTCCTCACTAATGTACTAATAACACAAACCACACATCCCAACACCAAGCCCTGCATGACACAACTAAGCATGGTCACCCCTCACTAAAGCATGCTCACTGCACATAGCCAGAACAACCCCCTAACCATCATCAAACAAACCCACACACAGGAATGCTTGCACTGGGGTACACAAACACCCACCCATTGCACACCATTACACACACAAATGCAATAATCATGCTCTTATGCCCCTGCAGGAACCCGAAGGACCGTCACCACACCAGAGGGTCCAGACAACACCACTCCACCCCCAGAAGAGGCCCACAGTGACGAGAGCAGTTCTGCCCTACTGGATCCTGATGACCAGCCCGGACCATCGTGGGCCTCGGGACAGTTGGTTCCCCTTGCACAGGCACAGCCCAACACTGACCTTCCACCCTCTAGTAACACCAGCACAGCACCCACCCAGTGGGCCCAAACCTCCCTACCCAGGACAGGTCAATCAGCGGTGTGTCCACCACTACAGGGAACCCAGGATAACCCACCACCCCAACAACAACAGGGACCTGGGGGCAGTGGTAGTGGGCACACGGTCCAGGGGACGGAGGCACAGGAACACAGGGGAACTGGGAGGGCTGCTGTGCGACAGGGGGCGGACAGGCCAAGGGAACCCACTCTCCACGAGGCCCTATCCTCCATCATGGGAGCATACCACCACTCCCAGGAGACGATGGCGACGGTCCTGGACAAGTTGCAGGAGACCCTGCGCCTGCAGGAGGAACAGTATTTGGGGTTCAGGGAGGAGCTCAGGACCATCAGCTCTGCCTTGGGCACCATCGTAGGGGTGCTGAAGGACATACAGAACACCATGAGGGACACCGTGGCACTCCAAGGGGCCCCTGACACTAGCCAGGACGATGAACTGCCCACCACCTCCGCCGGCACTAGTGGAAAGGACGCCCCCCCACAGGACCACCACACCAGCACCCCACCCCCTGCAGACGGACAACCACCTCGCAAGCGGTCACTGAGATCCAGGAACAGGACAGAGCAAGATGGCAAGACCCCCGCCAGGAAATGAGACCACACTCTTTGTCCTCCCACTGTCCCACTTTGTTACCCTGTCCATACTTAAACTGCCCCAGCTCCGCTTCCTATGTCCAGATAGGCAGTGCACCTGCGAGACTAATAGACTGGACTCTGCCATGGACATTCCTCCACCATCACCCCTCGCCATTTTACCACCCCCTCCAATAATTAGCACTTCAATAAACACCCTTGAAACACAAAACAATCTGGAGTCAGTCCGTGATTTAGTAAATATGTATTATCAATGACAGTGTGATAATGCGTTTCCTATTGTAAAGCTAACATACCTATGTCACGCATCACAAGTCCTTGAAGGATGCAAGCAGATGACACGTTGGTAACCACACCTGTGAAACAGTTATCGAAAGGTACAACTCAGTTACCAAATAGTGGTTGAAACCGACAGACAGGATAGAGGTAGACGTGTGAAAGTTAATGTAACGTTAAACATGAAAATGTTCTCACCTGTGTGTCACTGGAAATATTGCTGTATGACTGTCTCCCTGTTGTCGTTGTCTTCTTCCTCAGCTTCCTCCTCATCACTGTCCACAGGCTCCACAGGCTCCACAGCTGCTACAACAACGTCATCTGGATCATCCTCCTGCAGAAAAGGCACCTAGCGTCGCAAAGCCAAATTATGGAGCATGGAGCAGGCGATGATGATGTCGCACACCTTCTTCGGTGAGTAGAATAGGGATCCACCTGTCATATGGAGGCACCTGAACCTGGCCTTCAGGAGGCCGAAGGTGCGTTCGATCACCCTCCTAGTCCGCCCATGGGCCTCATTGTAGCGTTCCTCTGCCCTAGTCCTGGGATTCCTCACTGGGGTCAATAGCCAGAAAGGTTGAGGTAACCAGAGTCCCCCAATAGCCATACACGGTGCCTCTGGAGTTGAGCCATCATATCAGGGATGCTGCTATTCTGCAGGATGTAGGCGTCATGCACTGAGCTAGGGAACATAGCATTTACCTGGGAGATGTACTGGTCTGCCAAACAGACCATCTGGACATTCATCGAATGATACTCTTCCTGTTCCTGTACACCTGTTCACTCCTGTGGGGGGGGACCAGAGCTACATGGGTCCCATCAATGGCACCTATGACGTTGGGGATATGTCCAAGGGCATAGAAGTCACCTTTCACTGTAGGCAAATCTGCCACCTCAGGGAAAATGATGTATCTCCTTACGTGTTTCAGCAGGGCAGACAGCACTCTGGACAACACGTTGGAAAACATAGGCTGGGACATCCCTGATGCCATGGCCACTGTTGTCTGAAAAGACCCACTTGCAAGGAAATGGAACACTGACAGCACCTGCACGTCAGGGGGGATTCCAGTCGGATGGCGGATTGGTGACATCAGGTCTGGCTCCAACTGGGTACATAGTTCCTGGATTGTGGCACGGTCAAACCGGTAGGTTACGATGACATGTCTCTCTTCCATTGTCAACAGGTCCACCAGCGGTCGGTACACCGGAGGATTCCGCCATCTTCTCAAATGTCCCAGCTGACGGTGCCTAGGAAGGACAACAGCGACGAATCAGTCATTATTCCTCCAGGTATGTACCCACAGTTACACACAAGACTACACCACTCACAAAACCCTTCCTGTATGTGTGTTGAGTGTAGGCCTAGCTATGTGTGACACAGAGGTAAATCAAGCCATGTGGGCCCCTGAAATGGAGGCTGCCTGACCTCTAAACTGGGACAATATGATTGTGGGGTAACTGTTCTGGCGTTGCACACCGTCGCGGTAGGCGGTCGTACACCGCGGCGCAATGCTGCATTGGTTAACATTGGACCCTATGGGTCCCAGGAGCCAATGAACAGGTGCGCCGGCGGTGATGATGCGCACCGCCGCGGACGTCACCGCCATTTTCTATCTGTTCAATCACTAGATACCTGACCTTCGACAGGAGAGGACCTACACTGCAAGTGCTGCTGTGACCTCGGTCTGGAAGCGACGATGGCTGCTGCGTCTGGGGAAAGGGCCTCTGCCTTCACTGCTCAGGAGTTGGAGAAACTGGTAGACGGGGTCCTCCCCCAGTACATGCTACTCTACGGTCCTCCAGACCAACAGGTTAGTACACAGGGAGCACGTTGTAGGGGCTAGGCCTGGGTGGAGAGGGCTGGTTGGAAGAGGGAAGGGGTCAGAGTTCATAGAACATTAATGCATGGGAATGAATGGGCCAGAATAGGGAGGGGGCCACTCACAACGACGGTGCAGTTGGTAATGACTGTTCCTCTTTCCTTGTGCATATCATGTAGGTCAGCGCCCACCAGAAGAGGGACATTTGGCGTGCCATCGCCAAGGAGGCCCAGACCCTGGGGGCCCACCAGAGACGGGGCTCCCACTGCCGTAAGAGATGGGAGGACATTCGCCGCTGGAGCAAGAAGACGGCGGAGGCTCAGCTGGGGATGGCCTCCCAACGTGGGAGGGGTGCCGGTCGCACCATGACGCCCCTGATGTTCCGGATCCTGGCGGTGGCCTACCTGGAGTTGGATGGGCGCTTGAGGGCATCACAGCAGACACAAGGGGGTGAGTACACTCTCATTCTGCAGACTTTGCGTGCAGTGGAGGTGTCTAGGTGGGGGAGGTGGGCTGTGGGTGTCCCTAGGCCAGGGCGAGTTCGGTAGGCAAGGCCCCTCCGTAATGTAGGCCATGTGGCACTCTACCCCACCTCAGCAGAGTGCCAAGTCGAGGTATAGTTGCCCCTGTGGCATCCATGTGCGCAGATGTCCACCATTGCCATGTAGGCCATATCCCAGAAATTTCATGTGCAGAGGGCAGGAGCATGGGGTAATGCAGGGGGCTGCTGTGTCTGTCTTGTCCGCCAACGGTAGCGGTATGCCATGCACTAAAACTTTCTTTCTTCTGTCTCCCCTCCTTTTTCTGCTCTCCCTGTCCTTTTGTACATCAGCATCATCAGGCGGAGGTACAGTGGCACCGGAGCACGAGGGAGCTGCATCCCACATGGCCCTGGAGGGCCACACCACGGACTCTGAATGCACCAGTGGGACGGAGGGTGAGGGGAGCTTCACGTCGGCCACCGGATCACCAAGCTCCCTTGTGGTGGCGGCACCATCTGTGCGCCCCACTTCTACAGGTACAGCCGCCACCTCCCCTACTAGCACCGCCCTCCCAGCAGCCCCTCAGCGTTGCCCCGTGCCCGCTCACCCAGGAGGGTGGGCATCACCTTCGCCCCAGGCACCTCAGGCCCTGCCCCAGTCACCCCTGCTGGCCTCAGTGAGGAGGCCATTGACCTCCTCAGGTCCCTCACTGTTGGGCAGTCTACCATTGTGAAGGCCATCCAAGGTGTAGAACGAGAGTTGCAACACAGTAATGCATTCCTGGAGGGCATTCATTCTGGTCAGGCTGTCCTTCAGCGAACCCTGCAATCTCTGGCCTCAGCACTGATGGCAGCCATTGTCCCTGTGTCTAGCCTCCCTCCTCCAACCTCCTCCACCCAGACCCAATCTCCTGTACCCCAGCCCATCCCAAGCACACCTACAGACCAGCATGCACACAGGTAGCTCAAGCAAACATAGGCACCACACAACCCACAGGCACTCACGCAAGCCTCACCCACGTACAGACACAGCAACATCCACTGCCTCCACTGTGTCCCCCTCCTCCTCTTCTCCCTCCTCCCTCCCAGTCTCGTCTACACACACACCTGCATGCACCGCATCTACAGGCACCATGAATCGCACAAGGAGACCCAGCACCATAAGCCGCTCACCTGCACTCACCACCTCCACTGCCATTTACACGTTCCATGTGTCCTCTCCCAGTGTGTCTGTGAAGCCCCCTCCCAAAGTACACAAACGCCGGCAATCACTCACCCAACATCCATCCACCTCACGACAGCCTCCAGTACCTGCACCTGCACCCAAAACACCTAAAGTGACACCTCCTACAACCACCTCCTCTTCCTCCACTCCCAGACCCCCTCCAGCTACCCACCCCAGTGTTCGTCAGAAACTGTCCCTCTGTAAAGTAGACCTTTTTGCCCCCACCCCCCCCTCCAATTCATCAGTCCCGTCGTAGCGCCTCAGCCAAAAAGCCTCCAATACCAGTGGTGCCTGTTCAAGGTTTGTGGAGTGCACCGGCCACCAGGGCAGGCAGTGTGACCCGGAGCCAAGGCACTGGCAGCCCACCCCCTGTAAAGGCTCTAAGATTGGAGAGTGGACGACGGGACCGTGTGAAGACTACTGGTGGGAAAACAACTGACATAGGTTCCAAGGGGATTGGAGAGTCAGCTGTGACTCCACCAAAGGTGGGGAAGGGCCAGAGGAAGTCTGCCCAGCCTGTTGTGAGTGTCACGGCGGAGAAGTGCGCCATCATTTCCAGCGGTCGAGACACAACCGCCAGCACCGTCATCACTGGTCCGGAGACCACCGCCGGAGTCGCAGCCCAGGAGGGCCCAAGTATCGTCACTGGTCCGGAGACCACCGCCAGAGTCACAGCCCAGGAGGGCCCAAGTATTGTCACTGGTCTGGAGACCACCACCAGAGTCATTGCCCAGGAGGGCCCAAGTATCATCACTGGTCAGGAGACCACCGCCGGAGTCACAGCCCAGGAGGGCACAAGTATTGTCACTGGTCAGGAGACCACCGTCACCGCCGAAGTCAGTGCCCAGGAGGGCCCCGGCTGCCACAGCCCAGGTGGGCTATGATAGAACGTCATGCCACACACCAATGCCCAGTGTAGGGAACGTCATGCCACACACCAATGTCTGTACCAGAACCGCCATGTCAATGCACCGCTGAACAGTCCAGAACCGCCATGTCAAAGCACCGCTGAACAGGGCAAAGACCGCCATGGCAAAACACCGCTGAACAGTCCAGAACCGCCGTGGCGAAGCACGATGAACAGTCCAGAACCGCCATGGCAAAACACCGCTGAACAGTCCTGAACCGCCATGGCTAAACACCGCTGAACAGTCCAGAACCGCCATGGCTAAGCACCGCTGAACAGGGCAAAGACCGCTATGGCAAAGCACCGCTGAACAGTCCAGAACCGCCATGGCTAAGCACCGCTGAGCAGGGCAAAGACCGCCATGGTGAAGACCGCTGAACAGGGCAAAGACCGCCATGGCAAAACACCGCTGAACAGAGCAAGCACCGGGTAGGAATGAATAGACCGCCACATCAGGCATCCTTATCCCATGTGCAGCTGGGACAGTGACAGGACTGGAACTTTCATGTGGAGACTCATCCAGTCTGGGCACCTGTCCCCCTCCAGAACCAGTGGAGACCTGTATCCACTCTGTCTGTCCTGCACAGGATGAAGCACTCTGGGCACCAGTCCCCCCCAGTACCAGTGGAGACCTGCATCTACATGAGAGACTGTGGCTTTGCACTCCCCAGGATGGCACGGTGGGCACCCCACCCACTGTAGAGACTTGAAAGACTGTGGCTTTGCACTTCCCAGGATGGCACGGTGGGCACCCCACCCACTGTAGAGACTTGAAAGACTGTGGCTTTGCACTCCCCAGGATACATCAATGGGCATGGAGCCCTGTCGTGGATCTGGCTTTGCAGTAATCCGGCTGAGGTGCCCCCCCTTCCCTTCCCCCTGAGGTGCCTGTAGTATTTCTATCTGATGCCCCGGCAGTGTTCTCTCCGATTGTGGTCAGGTATCCTTTGTGGGCCTCGCCCATGTATTTTTGGACTGTTGGTGCACGGACATTGTTATGTACATATCTGCACTACTTCTCGTAATGTATATAATTATGGCTGATTTTCATACATATTTGTATATTTTTTTATGACATGTATATTGCCACATTACAATGTTTGACCGAATTTCGCTTTGTCTTTTCATTCTTCCCGGGGGATTGTGGGTTGTTACTGTGAATTTTGTGAATGCATTGGGGTGTATGTTGTATTATGCGAGATTGGGGGTGGGGGTGGGGGTGTTTGGTGGGTGTCCCCCTAACTTTTGCCCCCCACTCCACGATGTCGTAGGTGCAGTACTCACCGTTGTCTTCGGCACCTACGTAGATGTTGGTCGTAGAGGAGCAGAAACACAAGGGCAGGGAGTATTTGTAGTTCCGGCTCCATGGAGTCCTCGTTCCTCGTGGGATGTGTTCAGGTGAGCGTTTTCCCATTGCAAAAGCTGTTTCCGCCGTGTTTTTATCCACGGTGAATCCGCCCCAGAAAAGGTGGCGGATTGGCGGGTTGTGATACTATGGGCGGTACATTGTCTTCCGCCTGTCTGTTGGCGGTGACCGCCGCACTGCTTGTCTGTACCGCCGAGGCGGTTGGAGTGTTAAAGTGGCTGTCTTTGTTGGCGGTTTCCGCCAGGGTCATAATTCCCTTTTTTTGTCCGCCGGCCTGTTTGCGGTATTTCCGCAGCTTTAACACCGTCCGCCAGGGTTGTAATGACCCCCTTTGTTTTATTTTAAAAGACTTAAGGCACTTTATATCACTTTTCAGTGATATCTCTACATTTCCTTATTGCATCTTTTATCGTTTTGACCTGAAATTATCCAGATAAATATTATATATTTTTCTAAACACTGTGTGGTGTATTTTTGTGGTGCTATATTGTGTTATTGTATGATTTATTGCACAAATACTTTACACATTGCCTTCTAAGTTGAGCCTGACTGCTCAGTGCCAAGCTACCAGTGGGTGGGCACAGTATAATTTGGATTGTGTGTGACTTACCCTGAGTAGAGTGAGGGTCCTTGCTTGGACAGGGGGTAACCTGACTGCCAACCAAAGACCCCATTTCTAACACCAATGTTGACAATTGTTCCTTTGCCGATATTCATCTGCTGACAAATTACACACCTATGGCAAACCAGCTCAGCCACCTGTCTGAATTTCGGATTGTACCAAAACTGTTTAAAACTCCTGATCATCGCATCTCTCCCTACATGTGTCTGACAATGATAGTATAATGCCATTTGTGTCAACAAACTGTTTGGTAAGACTACTTTCCCCTCTACTGTCATCCATATTTCATCCTCCCTTTGAATGCAATGATGTTTTATCCAATCCCTACGCTCTTCTTCTGGAACATTGTTCTGTATGACTTTCAACTCCTCTAATATCTCAGCAATTTGCATTGTAAAATTTGCATACACCTCATCCTTTTCAGACACCAATTCCCAATTTCCTTTGAATGAAATTCCATTCAGAGCACAAACCTTTGCAACCTGGTCTGCATAGGCATTTCCCAATGTTACATAATCTCGTCCTCTCTGGTGTGCACTGCATTTGACCACTGCAATTTTCTCAGGCTTTCGTACAGCTTGTAACAAGTCATATATCCTTTCTCCATTTATCACAGGTGAGCCTGATGAAGTCAGGAACTCCCTTTGTGATCAAATTTGGCCAAACACATGTACAATACCAAAGCCCTACTGACTATCAGTTTAGATCGTTACTTTCTTCTGGTTTGACAATTGGCATGCTCTAGTAAGAGCCACCAATTCTGAAACTTGTACAGAAATTACTCCTTTAAGCCACGAAGCTTCTAATATGCCAGTAACTGTACACAATGCATATTCTGCTTTTAAGGCACTCTTATTATCTCTTAAGCAAGAACCATCAACAAAGAGAAGTTGATCATTGTCTTCCAAACAAGTGTCTTTAATGTCATCTCTTGGTTTGGTGCATAGTTCTGTCACTTCCAAACAATCATGTTCAATGTCATCTATTTTATTTGGATCTTCCCCTTTATTTGGTAACAATGTTGCCGGGTTAAGCACTGTGCACCTTTTGATTGTTACATTTGGTGCTCCAAGAATCACTGTCTCATATCGTGTCAATCTTGCATTTGTCAGGTATTGCATTTTTTACCTGGTCAATAGAATTTCCATCGAATGAGGTTCCATCACCGTCAGAGGATAACCCAACACAATATTTTCAGTTTGAGTTATACTCTGCTCAACTGCTGCAACTGCTCGTAAGCATCCTGTAAGGCTGCTACAACATTATCCAAAGTAGCAGAAAAATATGCTACTGGACGATTGACACCACCATGTGTTTGTGTCAGGACAGACAAAGAACATCCATCTCTTTCATAACAAAACAAACAAGGTTTTGTGTAGTCAGGCATACCTAAAGCTTGACACAAACTCTCTCTCAGTTCAGTAAATGCTCTCATGCATTCCTCATCCATCATTGTGGGATCTGAAATATCCTTATGAGTCAATCTCTGCAGTGGCTTAGAAATAGCTGAAAAATTTGGAATCCACTGGCGACAATATCCTACCATTCCCAGAAACATCCTCAACTCTTTCTGCGAACTCAGTATTTTCATTTTCATTATTGCTGCTACGCTTTCTCTTGAAATTCTCCTTGACCCTTTCTCGATCAAATGTCCCAAATATTTCACCTCCTGCTGACAATATTGCAGTTTAGTAAGGGGATACCTTATGACCATAGTCTCCCAAAAAGTTCAACAATGCAATCACATCCTCTCTACAACCTTCTTTTGTCTTTGATGCAATCAACAAGTCATCAATGTACTGTACTAATGTGGATTGGAAAGGCATAACCAATGACTCCAGGTTCTATTTCAAAATCGGATTGAAAAGTGATGGTGAATCTGAAAACCCTTGAGGAATTCTACACCAGCAATAAACTCTGGTCAGAAACTTGAAACAAAAGAGATATCTACTGTCCTCATGTAGAGGTACTGAAAAGAAAGCTTGGCACAAATCAATTACTGTGAACCATTCTGCATCACATGGAATCTGAAACATTATCACTGCTGGATTTGGCACAACTGGACACCACTTCACTACAATGTCATTTATTCTCCTCAAATCCTGAACAAGGCAAATTTTCCCATTCTTCTTTTTCAAACCCATTATTGGTGAATTACACGGACTGCTCATCACTTCTTTTAAGACTCCCTGTTCCAAACACTGTTCAATCAAATGTCTTATCCCTTTGATTGCCTCATTTGTCATTGAATATTGTGCAGTCTGTGGAAACACTGCATTCTCTTTCACTGTTACTTTGACTCCTTCGACTCCTTTAATCAAACCAATGTCTTTTCCTGAAAAGTCCCAAACTTTGATTTAACTCTCTCTTGTAGGTCAATCAGCAGATCTTTCTTTTAAAAAACTGGAAAGAAATTAATTAAATCTACCGAATTGCTATCCTCATTTGCCTGCTCATTTTCATCTGTCTGATCATCAAGAGTTAACAAAGCAAATTCTCTAGACACCGTTCTTTTCCCATCATCAACTGGTAAATCTTCTTCTTCATCACTGTTTGTCTTGATTTCAATCCCTTTCATTGAACACAAAATCAAACAATTTATTTTACACAGTAAGTCTCTTCCCAGGAATGACACTGGACTAGAATCACAAACGAAAAAGCTATGATAATCCTTAAAAGTCCCAACTTTCACAAGAACTGGTTCTGTAAGAGTATTGACCAGATGTTTATTTGCAACTCCTACTATTTGCACTGTCCTTTCTGAAATCAGTAGGTCTGGAACTTCTACAGTTCTCACTGTTGAGTGTGTCGCTCCTGTATCGACCAGAAAATTTACCTCATGACCATGCACTTCACCTTTAACATAAGAACCTCTTCAGTCTACTTCTAATGATGCTGCCATCATACATTCCTCCTCATCTGAGCTATCCAACAGCCATTCAGCTTTTATTTCACCCTCACTGGGTAAAGGAAACTGTTCAGCTGTTTTTACACTTCTGCTCTTACCCTGATTTGTGACCACTTGCAAAAGCATTACCTGTTGCTGATCCATAGGGCTCTGTATCATTTGAACCTGTCTTGGCATGTGCATTTGCTGTACAAGCACCATCTGCATCTGGCTGCATTTGTTGCATTTGTGGCATTTATACCTGATGTTGTGCATTCTGTGCATGTTGCATTTGCTGTAAAGGCTGAAAAATGTGTATATTATTCACATTGTTCTGGAAATGTTAGCTTTGACCTCCCATCCTAGGTCCTCTCATGCTCTGATATGAACTGACACCATTTGTCTGTTGTACAAATCCACCTTGATGTAACATCGGGCATTGTCTTTTCCAATGTCCAATTACTCCGCAAATATGACAAGGTAACAACTTTCACCTTTGCTGCTCATCCTGCATCACCACCAAACTCAAATCCACATTTCTATTGACTACTGGAAGCATCATTGCACCTCGACCTCTGCCTCGACCTTGACTTGGAAACAAACCATTTCCCTGTGGCAGCTGTTGAAAATGTCCCTGTAATCCTGTCTGTGCAGCCTTGATCTGGATCACCATTGCTTTCTCTTGCAGCTTTTTCTGCTTCATCTCAATTTCATCACTAAAGTATTTAACACACTGCAACACCTCATCAATTGGCTTTGCTTGCAGCAAATTAAGTGATTCTTAATCATTTGATTTATTTCTGGTATCAACCCTTCAATACACCTGAATGCCAAATGATTCATGCTCTCCTTCTCAATTGTTTCCACACCACTGAATTGTTTGAATGCCTCCAACAACCTGTCATAATATGTATGAAGAGATTCCTTTCCTTCCTGTGATGTTCTATCTATGCACTGCCAATCAACATTTTTCAGCGAAACTCTTGTTTTCAGAAACTCAGTGACCTTATAGTAATGTTTCATTACCTCAGGAGATGGCGCACCTGTTTTCAAATCTCTTTGCGATTAGCTCGTTGGCCAATCAACACTCCTTTTGCATTCAATCCACAAATCTGCTGGAACCATAATATCAAAGAGTGTATCCAGATCTTACCACAGACACTTTGCAAGTTTCACAAACCAATCTGTTTGCTGGTACCACTCCATTGGTTTCCCTCTCAACCTGGGTAATCTTTTGTAAAGCTTAAAATATCACTCCTATTCCAAGTTACATGTATAAAATTCCCTCCTGGTGTTTCTCTCATTGGCAGCATTTTCACTGACTCTCCTGCCTGTGTCACATCATCTTTCTTTGGTCTTTCTCTTTTCTTGACCGATCTGTCTTCCCATTTATCTAATGCTCTCCAAACCTGTACTTTCTCAAGTAATTCTCTATGATGTGTTTTCATCCCTGCAGATCTCATGTGTGTAAAATCTTCCTCCTCCATGTTAAATCTGTACTTCTTTTCAAAGTTTTCATTTTTGACAAATCAATGTCATATTTGTCTGCTCCTTCTTGTAACTGCTGATAGACTGTCTGCTTCTCTAGTAATTATTTTACATAGATATCTCAACTGAGCTTCAGTATAGGCCTCAAGTCTGTTCACCCCCATGGTCCCTTCCAAGAGTTCACTTCCTTCCATGTTCAATCTCACTCTGTTTATTGTTTCTTCCTTGTTATATTTTCTCTCTTGTGGTTTTGAATTACTTAAATATTCCAACCATTTTGTTATTTCTTGTGCAGGCAAACCTTTCAATGAAACTCCATTAGCTTGTGCACCTGCATCTCACTCTTGTCCTGAATTCGCACATTGTTGCAGAACCATTTCTCCCTGTCCCTGATTATTATAGAATAAGGTCCCATAACTATCAACAGGAGACAAATCTATTGAAGAATTAGTCTCATACAAACTTTGTCCTTGTCTAGGAATAGATTTTTCCAAAACTCCATTCTGCACAATAATCAATGCACTCACTCCACTATTGTCTACATGTGCATATAATGGAGTTACCAGACCCATCGTAATAGGTACAGTAATTGCATCTGGATTAGCTAAGGATCCAACCCTCTGCATCTGTCCTGCACCCATGGTCTGCATTTGTGGAATCTGTATTTGAACAGGCTCTCTTATGTTCATTCCTTGCTGACCTTGTGCCAACACTAAATTAGTAGTCGTCCTCACAATCTGAGCCTCTGGCTGTATTTCAGGAATGTTTATTTCGAACTGCTTTCTGTTGTTCAATGAATGATTGAAACTACTCTGCATCTGAACTCTCTCATTGTTCAGGATACCCTTTGATAATTCTGAAGCGGATAGTGCAGTAGGAATTGTAATATTAATTCCACTCCCATTTGATCTGTTATCATTCCTCTGATTCACATTTGGTGGAGGATAGATATCTAAAATCTGAGAAACTATCTCATCTTCAACCATCTCATCATCATCATTAAACATGACTTTTTTTAAATCTTTCAAATTTTGCTCTTTAGTCTTCGTTAAACCCTTTTTCTTTTTCTTCCCATCTTTTGTTTCATCCTCCTTTGTTCTTGCAGGAAATAATCCAATTCCCTGTAATGTTTCTACTCTCCACCTTCTCTGCTCTTCATCCCATCTATCTTCCTATCTTCCGCTAGCGTCTTTTTTACCCTCCTCATTTTCTTTTCAAATTTTAATGCCTGTTGCCATCTAGCTACCGGCTCCCAAATCGCTAAAGGTTTGTATTGTGCTGGCTTTGGTGAAGGTTTTAAACTGTACATCTTTGACCTCAAATTATCCCAAATTCTCAAATTGAACGTTCCATTTTCCAGAAAAGCCAAACAAGCTTTTTTCTTGTAATTTTGACCCAATATTTCAACCATAGACATGCTCCTGCACCCTTTTCCTTAAAAACAATGGCCCATATTTATACTTTTTGACGCAAAACTGCGCTAACGCAGTTTTGCGTCAAAAAAATTAGCGCCGGCCAACGCCATTCTGAAGCGCCATGCTGGCGCCGTATTTATTGAATGACGTTAGCCGGCGTTAGCCGCCGGTGCCGTCTGGTGTGCGTTAAAAAAACGACGTACACCAGGCAGCGCCGGCGTAGGGGGAAAATGGAGTATGGGCGTCCAAAAATGGTGCAAGTCAGGCTGAGGCAAAAAAATCACCTCAACCCGATTTGCGCCATTTTATTTTCACTCCAAACCCCCATTGAAATGACTCCTGTCTTAGCAAAGACAGGAGTCATGCCCCCTTGCCCAATGGCCATGCCCAGGGGACTTATGTCCCCTGGGCATGGCCATTGAGCATAGTGGCATGTAGGGGGGCACAAATCAGGCCCCCCTATGCCACAAAAAAAAATAAAAAAAAATACTTACCACAACTTACCTTTTCTTCCCTGGGATGGGTCCCTCCATCCTTGGGTCTCCTCCTGGGGTGGGCAAGGGTGGCAGGGGGTGTCCCTGGGGGCAAGGGAGGGCACCTCTGGGCTCATTCTGAGCCCACAGGTCCCTTAACGCCTGCCCTGACCCAGGCGTTAAAAAGAGGCGCAAATGCGGGGTTTTTTGCCCCGCCCACTCCCGGGCGTCATTTTTGCCAGGGAGTATAAATCCGACGCATATGCATCGGAGTCATTTTTTTAGACGGGAACGCCTACCTTGCATCTCATTAACGCAAGGAAGGTGTTCACGCCAAAAAATGACGCTAACTCCATGAACTTTGGCGCTAGACGCGTCTAACGCCAAAGTATAAATATGGAGTTAGTTTTGCGTCGAATTTGCGTCGAAAAAAACGACGCAAATTCGGCGCTAACTGAGTATAAATATGACCCAATATATGCCGGGGTATATTCTGGTGGACAAAACTCTTCTTTGAGTGTCGGAATATACTCATCACCTCTCAGCGCCTTTCTCAAAGCTTTGAAAAACTTTATTTTCGACTGAAATTTTATTTAAACCTGATGACCACAACAAAATTATTTATGAACTCAATTAAACTAAGCAACACAAGAATAAAAGAACAGCCAATCAAGAAAAGTGACTACAATCCCACAATTCCCTTTGACCCTCTCACCTTCTAATCACGTTACTCTATTGTTGGACTGATCGAATAATCCGTGCATGACTCTTCTCAGGAACCAACCAATCCCAACACGGCACCACTTACGTCACACTAACACATGCGCCCCTCCTCAGCGCGCTCGCTGAGACACTGACAAAGCCTATCGCACTGATTCCTTTCACAACCCACACATAAAATCAATGCAGTATTAATTGCGCAAGCTAACTTAAACTGAAAAAAATAAGAAAACAAATTCGCTCATTTACTACAGGTAGGGTAATACAATCGCTTCAGAACTTTCCAAAGTAACCTTCAGCTTTTGTGTACTCTTTTTCACAGTTCCCACAATCATGAGCAAAATTCGACCTTCAAACTTCACTTCTCAACTGATCCTTGGACTATCGTCCTAGTGCACTTAGTACTCACCAAGTCTTCAGTATAGTTCCAATCAGACCAATTCTCACATACTCAACTTAGCAATCACGCCAGATTGGTCTATTAAATGAACGAATTACAACATATACTAAATGTCTCTCTACAGAGTCCCAGACCTCTCTCCTTAGGTCTGTCATCAACAGCCACGTGGATAATTTTTCCTGCATCAAGCGCTACACTCAAATGAAGAACGCCACTTCCCTACTCTCATGCCCACACCATCTAAAAATCTACTTGAGTATCTCCACACCTCTAAACTCATACTCACCTCAGTCATTTGCAAATTAGCTAAAATTATGCAAGCACAAATCACTCCACTCAATTCAACCAAACACTGCTAAGAACATACCCTTCAACCTAGAAGGTCTCCAAGAACTGGGGAAAGTCACTTAAGGCAATTAGCAACTCATCTTGTCAAATCATGTAACATTTTAGGAAAAGAAAACTCAACAAATTTTATTTTCACAAAAATAACTTTACATTAGCCTCATTATGATATCATCAAACAATGACATAACCATAATCTGCTACCAAAAACTACTGCAGCACCACAGAATCCTAGCTATTATCTATACTGTATAGTGGATTCTGCGCTAGAGGTCAATGGACCGAAGCGACATAGGTTTGAGGGGATGTCATCAATGAGTAATGTAAGCATTAACAATTATCAGCATAATCAATAATGTTAATCCTCAAACAAATAACCACACCAGTTCATTAAGAAGAATTATACAAATTATTTCCCTAGATTAACAACACTAAGGTAACGAAAATAACTCTCAGACACAAATGGTAGGCATATAGAATTAATAGTGGTTGATTAGAATGTCTTATATATCTCAGTTTAATCAAAACAACCAAACAAATAATCTCCAAGAAAATTACACTTATTAATAATACCAGAACTGGTAATAATGGCAAAGTATACATTAGTACAACACTCAAAAGATGCCAATGTAACTCATGAGCATTTCAAGTTACTACCCTCACTAACCACAAATTAGCATTAACATGTTGGGCTTCACATAAAAAGAATTAAGAAACATAAATTTAGAACAACTCTTTAATTAAGGGTTATTATTAAAAACTATTATTAATATGCAGCAATCAAATTATAAGTTGCAGCTGGTACCTGGAAAGCAAAAGAGACACATATAACATTACATTGACAAACATTACAAAAATTGATAGCAACAAGCAGTCTACTTCAGCAAGGGGACACCATCAGATATGTCTTCAGGAGAATTGGGCCTAACAACAGCTAAACCCACACTGCTACAGGAACATTGGAATATAACGGCTTCGTTCTCTCCTGCTAAAATCTGCAATCTCATCTTCTTCTGACTATAGAGATTCCCACCTAGGTTGTTATACTTATCTCTAAAAAGCTTATGCTTTGTCAGTTCATGGGGTGGTTACGCTTCAACCAATAGAAAACTAAATAGATAACCTAAAATATGACAATATTACATTAACTAGAACATTTTCTCAACAGTAACTTTTCCTCTTACGTCTCGTCTGTAGCTCCATTGTTCCATCTCACCCAAATTTCTCTTCTCAGGAAGAAACTTTTACAGTTACAAACTTCACTTCCATCCTCAAGGGAAAAATCACGTATTAGTAAGATTCTCAAACAATAGAACATTCAACTTATGCAATGCTCGGTTAAAACATGGCCTTGTAAGACATACTTCAGCAAACCACTAGGGGTAGCTGTGGACACATCTATTGAAGCACTGAATGCACATTTATGTAAGCATTGAACTATGGAAAATAACCACAACATTTAGTTAGAATCTTGCTCAGCTAGGAACAGAAAATGACCTGTGGCGTCCATTTGCAAAAGTCACCCGTTTTACATGTTAATTCATTAAACATTTAGTATACCAAAATCATTAATAAACATGTTAGAAAATTCACACTCCACACCTGTGAGGCAACTTGAGAGAGATGAATGCCAGCAAGATATGCCTTGGTACCTGAATTAGAGATGGCAACAGGGCTTGTCAGGTAGATGAGTGGATGGTGTGAGGATCAGTCTTTTTTGATCTAGTATAAACAAATATACACTTTAGTTCCAGAGCAAATTTACACTAGGCAAAACAGCGTTGGCTTCTTTCAATAAATATCATACAAGGTAAGCTTCACAGACTTTCAGTACCTGCTAAGGGTCTTTTCTTGTAGTATCTTGAAAACCTAATGTTGCTTGACATTAGCCGTGATGCCTGTACTTTGCATGTGGTAACATGGAAAAGAAACAAATGTCTTATCTTTGTCACACTCACAATGATTGAAGTGCTGTTCATCCAAGTTCTTAAGTAGTTCTAGAAAGGCAATGAATTGCTCTTTCATTCAAGTTCTTAAACAGTTCTAGAAAGGGAACAAATTGTCCTTTCATTAGTTGAGCTGAATAGTACAAGTTGTATCTCTAACTTTAGTGTATTTTTCTGTTGCAGGTGCCTGTGCAATGGTGCAGGCCAGCTGGAAATGATCTTCCAAGGTAGGTTCTTGACATACAGCTGACCTTTTCCATTCTTCATAAAACTCAGGAGAAGCTAGAGTTGCCAGATGCTGTAGACAGGAATCAGCTTGCTGCAGGCAGGGTACTGCTTCATCAAGAGTCTCAAGGCAAAGCAACATAAAAATGAGTCAGGCACGGTTTAAATAGGAGACCGTGAACCCGGCCCAGACTCACTTGGGCTGACACGTGGCTCCCAGCAGGGGTGTTCTACATGTGTACAGCAGACAGCTTCCATCATTGTTTACTGTCAGCGGGGGGCGGCTCGAGGAAGCAACCTGAGCGTCTCATTCGCAGATTTGCCAAGTGGCATGTCTTTTTGTGTGTTAAGACGAGATGCTGAATTAAAGACAATTAAACAGACAATTGAAATCACTACAAAATAATAAACTATAAGAAATTGTACAGAAACCACACATGACTCATATTATACACATGCTTGATCTTTTTACAAAAAGTGTTCAAGAGTCCAGGGTTGGGCAATGACTGCAAGTCAAGTTACATTTAAAACTTTGGGCACTAGTCTGTTTGGGCACTATGAGCGTTCCAAGACTAAGTGGTCCTTTCAGGGGTGATGGGAACAGGTTCATGCAGCATGCAGGAGGCGTTTAAAGACAGATCTCCAACACTGTGTGGTCTTGTTAGAGTTTTTTTAATGTGCATTTTTGAATAATAATTTAAATGTGAACCTATATTTTCTATAATGTGTAGGGTTGTAACCGATAAACTAATGATGTTGCACTTGAAACAAGTTCAAAGCAATGTGTGAACATGTTAATAATAATAAAGTTTAGCTGTGCCACACATTTCTGAAGGCACAATTTATTAAGATGGATGAAGTTTTTGATGCATTGCTCATTCTGCTCCCACTCACTCCCCTCCCACTTTATGTCCCTCTATGAGTCTTCTCTCTTCACAATTTCAGTGGAACCGTAAGCACTGTGATGTAACTATAAACATACAGGATGCTTGGGTTTGTAATACTTAGGAGTCTGGATTATTTCCCAAAATGTAGACTTCCCTCTTAACTATAGGCTCAATAATAGATATTTAAAGGGTCTTCTCACCCCTACATTTCCATGGCATGCTTCATCATTGGCGGCCCCCACACTGGCGTAAGGTAGTACTACACTAGTGGACTCAACCAAACCTACTGGCAGTTATTTGATATTAGTGTATAGGATAAGTTTTTTGTGGTGTACCCTTGATATAATAAAAGGAGCATGGTTAGATAGTGAAATTAATGTTACACTCAACCGTATGAGTTAACAACATTTTTCAATTGATTTAATTGCCAAAAATGGTCACAGGTCTTCTTCAGGGCTAACAGAACTCCCTACCTAGCCTATGAATGTTAGACATGCAAGAAGATAATGAGACAAAGGCTCTCATACCTCTATGTTTTTTAACAGCAATGAGCCCTATTGGAAGGGGCAAGAAACAATCTTTAACCTCATGGAATGTTAAAATGAAATGCATCCTTTTTTTCAATAATTAATAAGATGAATAGTCTGATAAAAGTGGCATCCCCCCGATACCAGTCAAAAAGTGTTCTCAGCATACTCACACCAATCGTGGGCACTGCAAACCTCTATAAAACGTGTGTTATCCAAGTGTTGTAATATTAAGTGTAAGCTAAAAGCAATATGAGTTTACATGCAAGTGATAATACTATTGACTGATATAATTGATGGCCACTTACTTTATTAAGGGGTGTATCTGGGCTTCATGGTTCAGAACGTGGGGTGTCTCCCCTGTAGTCACCCATTACACATATAGTAATGGTAAAATCAAATACTCCTCAAGTACCTGGGACTCAGGGTAACAAACTAAAATGATTAAACTAATACAGTGTAATTACACCATAGGTGAAAGTGTAGTAGTAGTTCCCAGCACTGGAGTACAAGGACCGTGACTTTCAAGTGCACAAATGGTCAAATCACTTACTTTGTCAAGAGGTAGACTTGGCGGGTAATAAGTATCTAGCCCTCACACTGTCGTATAGTGAATACAATGACCCACGTCTTGTTAAGTATAAGATATTTCCACATTGCGGCATGTATGTATATCACACTGATGCAGCGTGACATAGCTGTAAATCATGGACGTTTTTGACTTTTTTATTTTTCTAACACAAAGACGGCAGCTGTGACTATATGTACAAAAGAAAATATCCTTTGTGTAGATCCTAATGGGGGGTTGTTAATAATTTTCACACACATACTCCAAAAGGGAAAAAAGGAGGGGACAATATCTTTATATAACTAAATCCCTTTTCTCAGAAATCATTGCTGAAAAACTCTGTCTCACTATTACCCCGAGTTTGAAAAAAAGCTAAAATGTCCACAAAAAGCCATAGAATCAATTTGTTGGAGAGAACAACTTAATTCACAGCAAACCTCAAATAAGTAAGGGATCTTATTACTGATTGGAAAGACACTAGTGACACAAACAAGAGGTTGCCTACAGAACTGATAGAGAGCAAATGTATGACAACAGTGCTCAAATTACACCATAGGAGGACGTGACTGGGTAGTTGCTGTATGGTACCCTTTTTGGATGGTCATCCCCCAACATTTTGCTGCTTGATGCTGTTGTTTCCAACCTGTTAGGGTATTCAGGTCTTCTAACCAGACCTCAGTACTTATGCTCTTTCTCTTAAATTGTAGGTCGAATTACATAGGACAATTGGCAAGGACTTTACCACCCATGTGAGTCCCTAGTAATTGGTACCAGTGATACTCAGGGCAAGGGTGGTAAAGGGGTCACCAGGGTTGCAACACTGATTGTGCCACCTTCTGTGACCCCAGTAAAAGTGTGACTCTAGAGCTGCCATGTCAGCCTTCACGAGAAGCCTGCTGCTCGAGTGTGACTCTGCCCCCATCAGGTGCACGCAGGGTCCTTTTGCTGCCCATAGTACAGGTCTGTCAACCCTAAGGCAAGCCTCCTATAGCTCAGGAGGCAACGTGCATTGTACTATGATTGAGGAGCATATGCAAGAACATATATAACCCTGTGTTAGCATTGAAAACATAATGCTACAACGGGAAACCGTCAGTCCATAGAATAACATGGACTGGCACCTGGGCATTTCCCAGATGTCCTGCTCTGTGATGGCCCAGCTGATTCCCCCTGTGTTTGGTATCAAACATCTTGCTTTTAAACCCTGAGGATGATGCCCATGCTCAGGATTATTTAGCATGTGTCCAGGTGGCACCCTTACAGGGTGCCCAAGTTACCAAGCTCTCTGCTGTTTTGGCAGGCTCTCTCGAGCCTCTGCCACCACAGACAAGAGTCTGTCTTCCTGCTGTTTGTGCTAGCACTCCCACATGATGGAGACAAAGGGCCTGGCAGGTAGGAGGTCACACCTCCTCCCTCCCAGGCTGGCTAGTGTGAAAAGGTAATCAAGGCAGTGAGCCTCAAAGGCTTCACCCATGCTTGAAATGTAATTACTTGTCCCCCAGTGGAGGAAAAAGCCTTTCTCACCCTATCCAGTCCAACAGGCGGTAAAATTAGCTATGCAGGAGTCATACACCCCCAAAAGGCTTTCCACACATTTAGGATGGGCTAGGGGGTCTGTAAAGCCAAGGAAGGGTTCTTCTATCTTGGCAACCCTTGAGGTTAGTGGATTCTGAGTTGGAAAGTGTCCCACTCTCACACAAAGTAGTCACTATAGGGGTGGGCTAGCCACGGGAACCAGTTGCCCATTGGCCACTGTCCCCCTCACCCTCAACACCCTTTAAAACCAGGTATAAAGGGCTTCCCTAGTACCAGAAAGTTAGTTCAAAAAGAGGCAAAAAGAAGATGTCATCACCGGCAACAGGACCTGAACCCCAGCCACAGCGTGAAGACAGGACACAGAAATGACCTACGGAGACCACCACGGGAACGGAGTGACCAACGTGTGCCCGAGGTGAAAGCTCATTGGTCCCAGCAAAAGGGACGGGACCACAGTGGACCCTGAGAAGCCAAGAAAGATTCCCCTGACTGGTGGTACCAGTCCATTGCGAACTGCAGGACTAATCACCATGCTGGAGTGAAAGAACTGTGACCTGACAGGCTCTGTATGAGTGAGCCTAAAGAAACTTAGGGACAGAGTTACAAGAAACTGGTGCAGCGCAGTGCTGCACCAAATTAGCAGTGCTACACTAGTTTTAAAAATCAGGGTTGTGCCGTATTCACAAGAATACAGTGCACCACTGCATTGCCCCCTGTGCTGACGCTAAATTAAGCAGCCTGCTTCAATGCAGACACCCTTGCACCACTGTGCAAGGGTGTCTTCATTGAGGGGGGTTGATTGTTTATGTGCAAGAAGGTATTTCTTCCTGCACATAAACAATCATCCATGACATTTTGCTTCTATGTGTGTTGCTGAATGCAGCACACATAGAAAAAGCAAAAATGAGGAGAAATAAAAGTATTCCTCCTCGTTGCACCATGCTAATGCCACCCCTGGGGTGGCGTTAGATTTTGGCACTGCCTGAGATTTACATTGTCTTGTAAATCTGGGTCAGTGAAAAAAATAATTGGTGTTGCAGTGAAACGCCCAATGCAACACCCATTGCACACCTCTCTGATGCAGAAAACTACAACAGGGGGGCCATTATTTACAAGGAGGTGTAAAGCCACAAAAAGTGGCGTAACACTTTCTTGTAAAAAGGGAGAAGTGGTTAGTGCCACTGGAACGTTGCAAAATGTGATGTTCCGGTGGCGCTAGGGTGTTGAAAATCTGGCCCTTAGTGTCCAGCATCCAGAGTGGGAGAGAGATCTCTGCCAAGCTTCAAGCCTCTACTCCCCGCCGGACGACCTCGAGCCGACGAAGTACCAAAAGACCACCTTTGCAGCTACCAGGGCTTGTTTGTCGCCAAACTGCTGTGCATGTGGTTCTCTAGGAAAGATTTGTGTTTAGCGGTAATGTTCTGCTCTGTGCTGTACAGGTCAGCCTTTCTGGATGGGTTCCTTGACTTCACCATACTCTTACTGACTGGAGCCAATAAAATGACAATTTTGTGTTAATTTAAGTTGTTGAAAGTTCTGATACCATACCTGCCTCAGATCGCCCCAATAGCACAGACTCCCTTAGGCTCGAGACAGGTGCTGCAAAGCCCAACATACTCAGCCAGACTCATGCTAACCTCAAATTGCCTGTCAAAGCCCAGCTCACCTGAGTTCTTGTTCAGTTCTGATGGAGGTTGAAGACAATCCGACCCCACCCTGAAACTGCTTGTTCCAGCACACTAGTTTTTAAAACAGTGCACTAAGAACAGAAGCTCAAGGGAAGGGGGGAAGTGGATAAAATAAAAAAAAGAGAGACAACACCGTTCTTGCGTTTCCACTGTTGAAGTGCTGCACAAATGTGCGGCCCTTTCTGACTTCTGTAGAAACTGGTGCCTAATGAAACATAAACAAAGAACAGATAAGTGCAACCTATTCCTAAATGGGTTCCTGACTATCCCTTTATTTATTAGAAATTCTCTTCTAAAAGTACCTCTTGCATCCTGGTCTCTAGTTTCCAGGTTTGGAATGTGTTACTGCTCTGGGATGTGTTTTCTATGACTGTAAAACTTTTTCCCCATATTTCCAGAATCTTTTATAAAACAAATACTGTACTTTTACATCAAAATACAGCATGTAATTTGTGCAAGTCCTTGATTTACTGTTTGCCTTGCTGTTAATGGTTTCCACTGTTCGATTCTTAAAAGTTCCATGAGAAAAAACAATGTTTGCTTCACAAAGTTCTGCAAATATTCTTGTAACAAAGAGTTTGAATCACAATGTTCGTGGAAGGTATTTCGTTTCAAATTGTCTATACACGAATCCAGAAATTGTTGTCAAAGTTCTTTCAGGTAATAAAAGGTTTTGCACTTACTTGTTGCTGGCAAGAGATACTGATCAGTCTAACCTTGTCTTATTTCTCTTTTGCAGGTTACTCATAGGAGAGATGCTGAAGCAAGGAGGAACCGGAAACCGGAAGAAGGAAGAGCCAGAAGCTGCGCCCATTGAAGTCAATGAAAGTCTGTAAAGAGCAGGAGTGCCAGCGCCGAGGGATCTGTTCTCAGGTAAGCGGGAGGTAGACGAGCACAAGCACTGGGTGAGGCTCGGGGGATGCCTTTTATAGAGAGGGCTGGGTGTGGTTTGAAGGGCCGGGTGTGGTCCTCACATGCTGCACATGTTCTTGGAAGGTGTGCAGAGCTGGGTGTGGTTTGAAGAGCTGGGTGTGGTCCTCACATGCTGCACATGTTCTTGAAAGGTGTGCAGAGTTTCAGTTATTATGCAAATGAGTTGGATTAACACATGGCCTAGGGAGGAGTGTTTTAAAGAAGCCTTGGTAAAAGCAAGGCCCAATGTGTAAACAAAACAGCACATTAAACAACATACACGGAAGCCTAGGGGGGGGGGAGGTGAGATAACAAGAAAGGCTTTCAATAGTAAGTTTAAAGGGAGCTATTACAGAACCCACTAGTGCAGTGAGAGGGGACATGCTCTTTGCTGTGTACAAACCCTAACATTGCCATACAAACCAAAATTATCTAACATAACAGTTCAACCTCAGGTATGGCTCAACCACTCCTTTATATCAATCAACCCTCTTAAACCTGACCTACAAACCGGCCACCTGAAGCAGAAATGACTCCCAACAAGTGGCAACAGACCGTTCATAAGTATGAATGCTGAGGTAGTTGAGTTATCTTTTGGAGTGGCCAAAATCAATAATCCATAACAAGAGGCCCCAATGGGTACTCAACAACTTCCACTTCAACCTTACATCTGCACTTGAGTCTCTTTCTCTTGGTCAACCCAGATTGCCTGAGGTAGGCATCAAACCCACTAAGAGGTGGTGTATTAAGGAACACTCTGAACTAAAAGTGCCAAATGACTTATGAAATGACAATGGCTACCATAAGAAGTTCAAGATATTCAAGAAGTCTTACTAGTTGAAATATATCTAAGGAGCACTCACACAAATGAAGGAAATACTCAGCATTTAACCAGAGCTTACCAAAAATGATGGTTTAAAAAAGCAACCTATGCATCTCACAGCAACATTTCAAAGATTTCTCCATCTTTTTTAAAGTATAAATTGCCAAACTCAACCATACTGTTATCATTGTTCCAGAAATTCTTCACAATTTCCTATCTAACCTGCTCATCATCATTCCATCTCATTCAATTCCTGTGATCTAACAGTTCCTAAAGCCAGGTCTCTAAATAAAAACATACAGTGGAACTTGTGATCAATGCTAGCTGCAAACGTCAAACAACTGTACCCCTTATGGTGAGCAACATAACTAACATGATAAATGTCTTCCCACCTTTCAGAATATATTCCCACCAATTTAGCCTCTATCCTGAAAAAGGCAATAGCTGACCTGAAAATATCATCCAAATACCAGCATATTTCCAACCTGCCCTTTGTCAATAAAGTCATGGAAACAGAAGGAATAAGACAACTTCAAAGCATGTGGAACTCAACCACCTTTTCCAGACCATTAATCTGCATTCTGACTGGTGAGCTAAAGTGAAACCGGACTGGTTGACATAAGGGGAGAGCTTCTCCTTTGTGTGGATAATGGTCAGAAAACCCCCTTCAATCCCTTTGACCTCTCTGTGGCTTACAACACTATTGACTACACAAAACATCTAGTTGGCTCAGACTCTTGATACATATTGCCAAATCTTTGCTGAAATAGAGCCATTCATTTCTCATTGGCCCTAGCTGAAAAATCAGACTTTGATCAATTGAATATTCCCAATGCTCATTGATATGTAGCACTTCTCATGGATTTCCCCTCTCATGTCTTCTCTGCAGTATGTATGTTATCCCCTTGGGAGAGCTCCTTCAGCTGAACTAAATTAACCTCTAAGTGTACAGCAATGATATTCAAATCTACTTCCACAAGGAAAGTGAACCTCAAATCCAATCCACATTTCCGCATACCTGAACTCTGTATTACATTTTGATAAGGAGAACTTCCGGTGCATGCATACGTAGTGCCAAGAGAGAGATTCTAGTGATTACAAATTCTGAGCCCGATGCATCATTTGGCTGGTCCCCAAACTTTGAAACACCTAACCTGATAAAAAAGGAAAACACCTGCAAATTCTCTTTAATAATGAGCTCCCCTTTGCTGCCCAATTATGGAAAGTAGCATATCTCCCTTCTTTGGTAAATTCTCTCACTATTTCAGACTAACCATGATATTGAACTGACCAGAGAATTCATCCTGGCCTTTCTGGACCACTATAATATCCATTGCACTGGTCTACCAAAGAAACTAATTGTAAGGGTCCAACGTTTTGAAAACCAAGCATCCACAATATGCCTTAACCTCAGTGAGTGATCCTGTCTTCCCCTAAGTGGGACAGCCTCTATTGGGATTTTCCTCAGTTTAGTGAGAAGTTAGAAGAACTCTAGGATGCCTATTCACAAAGGTACATTTATATGTCTAGATATACTCATTTGTAAAGTTACTGCTGCTCCTAATAGTAACTTTGCACTTTTTTGCTATTCACTATTTGTACTAGTAACTTGTCACACTTGGTTGGTTTCCCTCCTTATTGTTATGTTTAGAGAAAGATAGTTACATTTGCTAAATATTAAAAAAATTAACAAAATATGTAAAATAAAATGCAAACTTACTCAAGATAATTAGCATAGACCCAGAACTAAAATAACACTGTAACAGTATGTAACTCATCAAATAAATGCTTGATACATTAATTAAATAAAATAATTTAATCCATGAGTATTATTCTTTAAAGTTTTTTTCATCATCACTAACTTTTTCCTATTTAGTTATTCTTTAGTACTTTTTATTGAAACACATTTATATAATGTACTTTTATTAGTTTCCTGCTGACCCAGAACACTCACTCCTGCTCTTTAGGAAGAAACCAATGACCTTTCTCTTCAATCAACACCTCATCCATGTCTACTCTTCTAAATAATGAGCCCTAGTTGGGAATCAGCTCTCTCCTTTGTGTACTCCCAAGTATGCATAATACCTTCCTCTTCATCTTAATACAGAGCGCTACAGATCCCCGTTGATTTGTAGCTAGTTTTGTGCTGGATAAATTCCTATATATTAATACATGTCTTAAAAGATAGAAATTCATATGAAATGTCACCCTATTTTAAAACAATTCAAAAAATTTGGTTCCACTACTGCAGCCCCAGGAGCCGTATTACATAGACTGCAATATTGCAGTTTGGCTTCCACATTTCAGGATTGTACATATTGCACTATTTTCTGTGTAATGGTGTAATAATGTTTTCACTGGTATTTGACATGAACAGCTGTGCAAAATGTTGGTATTGCACTGTTAATGCAAATTTTGTTTCTGTATATATGTATGTATGTATGTATGTGTGTATGTGTGTATATTGTGGCCCATATTTATACTTTTTGACGCAAAACTGCGCTAACGCAGTTTTGCGCCCAAACAAATTAGCGCCGGCTAACGCCATTCTGAAGCGCCATGCGGGCGCAGTATTTATTCAATGACGTTAGCCGGCATTAGCCGCCGGCGCTGTCTGGTGTGCGTTAAAAAAAAACGACGTACATCAGGCAGCGCCGGCGTAGGGGGAAAATGGCGTATGGGCGTCCACAAATGGTGCAAGTCAGGCTGAGGCAAAAAAATCGCCACAACCCGATTTGCGGCATTTTTTTACGACGCCTATCCCCCATTGAAATGACTCCTGTCTTAGCAAAGACAGGAGTCATGCCCCCTTGCCCAATGGCCATGCTCAGGGGACTTCTGTCCCGTGGGCATGGTCATTGGGCATAGTGGCATGTAGGGGGGTACAAATCAGGCCCCCCTATGCCACACAAAAAAATATAAAAAAATACTTACCTGGACTTACCTTAATGTCCCTGGGGGGGGTCCCTCCATCCTTGGGTGTCCTCCTGGGGTGGGCAAGGGTGGCAGGGGGTGTCCCTGGGGGCGGGGGAGGGCACCTCTGGGCTCATTCTGAGCCCACACGTCCCTTAACGCCTGCCCTGACCCAGGCGCTAAAATCCGGCGCAAATGCGGGTTTTTTAGACCCGCCCACTCCCGGGCGTAATTTTTGCCCGGGAGTATAAATATGACACGTATGCATCGCAGTCATTTTTTAAGACGGGAACGCCTACCTTGCATATCATTAACGCAAGGAAGGTGTTCACGCAAAAAAATGACGCTAACTCCATGAACTTTGGCGCTAGACGCGTCTAACGCGAAAGTATAAATATGGAGTTAGTTTTGCATCGAATTTGCGTCGAAAAAAACGATGCAAATTCGGCGCAAACGGAGTATAAATATACCCCTGTATTTCCTTAGAGCAAACCTAGCCAAAAGCAGCAGCGCTCTGTACATGGTAAATGACAAACATAAAGTCAACGAGTAATATGAGAAGAAGCTGGGTTGTGGATGGTAAATGCATTGTGATGTAGTGTTCTTTAAAGTGGAGAGACTTCAACTGTTTCCTACATTAGAACAGCATTAGGGCTGTTGTTCCAGATTCCAGGTGCATAAATGGAAACAGCTTGGTATTTTTCTTTTGTCCTTTTTACACTTCTTAGTCTCCAGTCTGATAGTCTCTTGGCTGAGGTGCGCTGAGACTCACCAGAGATGCTAAGGTTGGCTGAAAAGTTAGCAGGATTGCTAATTCTGACAGTTTTTTAAATGATCGAGCTGGCTTTGAATGTGATGCAGGACAGCAAGGGGAGACAAGGAAGTACCATGAGGACACGATAATGCAGTCATATTTTTACAGGCTGTGGATAAGATGTGCTGCATCATGTATGATGTCTCTAGATGGTGCCTGTGTGGAGTCTGGGAGATCAGGGAGAAGGGCATTACCACCATCCAGATGTGAGAGTATGTGGCCTGGAACAGCTGTTCTGTAGTCACTTTCTGGAAGAAATATTTGGCTTTCTTTAGAGGAGAGAGACGATACTAGGCTTTTCTGATTTTTTGGCAGTGTGTTTCTTGAAGGTAAGGTTGGAGTCCACGGTAAACTTCAGTGATTCGGCATTCAGTGAAAGCTGGGGTTTGAAGCCTGTTGGACTTGGCCTTGTCTGCAGGGTCATCCCCAAAACCTTTGCCTATACCCTTCTGTTTTCTGAACCTGTTTTGTCGGTGTTCAGAACTCTACACACTTTACCACTGCTAACCAGTGCTAAAATGCTTGTGCTCTCTCCTTAAAACATAGTAGAATTGGCTTACAAACAAGTGGCCATTTTAATGTACTTGTAAATTCTTAGTAAACTGACACTACATGTGCCCACGGCAAATGGTAAATGCTACAAGTGACCCTGCAGCACTGATTGTGCCACCCTCTTAAGTAGCCCTTTATACTTGTCTCAGGCCTGCCACTGCAGCCTGTGTGTGCATTGCAGCTTGTGTGCGGTACACACAGGCTGCAGTGGCAGGCAAGAGACATGTGGGGGGTCAAATTGACTCAGCAAGCTAAGGCTCTTGCCAGGCCCAAAACTCCCTTTTCAATGCATAGAAATAACTCCCGGAGTAGGCCCTACACAGCCCAGAGGGCAGGGTGAAGTATATTTAAAATGTTGAACATGTACTTTTAAGTTTTACGTGTGATGGTTGTGAAAAATGCTTATATTTATTTTTCACTACTGTGAGGCCTGCCTCTCCCATAGGATAACATTGGATTACTTTGTTACAGTTTTCAGTGATAACTTTCAATTAGGAGCAGGTAAACAGCTTGAGGTTGGTGTCTAAAGAATTGTAATTACAAATCCTCTTCAAGGGTAATGTTGGATTCTTAGGGGGGTAATTTTGACCCTGGCGGTACGAGAACGCCAGGGCTAAAATGACGGAAGCACCGCCAACAGGCTGGCGGTGCTTCCAGGCGTATTACGACCGCGGCTTGCAGCGATGCCCAGGGGATTACGAGTCCCCGACCGCCTGCCTTTTTCTGGCGGTTTGCACAGCCAGGAAAAGGCTGGCGGAACGGGGAGTCGTGGGGCCCCTGGGGTCCCCATGCAGCTTTTCACTGTCTGCTATGCAGACAGTGAAAAGCGCAACTGGTGCAACTGCACCCGTCGCACGGCCGCAACACCGCCGGCTCCATTTGGAGCCGGCTCCCATGTTGCGGCCGGCCCAGCAGGGATGTCAAAATGGGCACCGCGGAAGTGCGCCTGCATTGCGGCAAGCGCCGCCCACCAAGTTGTAACGACCCCCTTAGTGACAATTCTGAAAATGCCACTTTTAGAGAGTAGGAATTTTCTTGCTCTAAAAATTTGGTACCTGATCTCGGGTCACATGACTATGTGAAGGAGCCAATTGGTCTTTGTGTATTGCTCCCAGACAGTGAGACAAAGGGAAGATAGGTGCTGGCAGGATGGGCCACTCTAATTTAATGAGGGTGGAGATGTCAACTACCACATTTGCACATCACAAAGGTCCTGCCTGATCACTCTCACAAAGGGTTTGACGCTGTTCTTTTGTGACCGCAGACAAGCTGGGGCCAGGACAGGAGGAAGGGGATACCTGACACCTCAGAGGGGTCGAAACCTCTAGAAACTTCCACTTCTTTGAAGTGGGTACCAGCTATAAATATTGTACCATGAGACCAAACTCTTCAGTACACTTTACTTCTGGACCTGTGGACTCTGATTGGAAGTATCACTTCTGTGCTGCTAAAAGGACTGCCACTCTGATGGACTGCTGCCCTGCTGTGCTGACCTGTTTGTCCTGCTGTCCTCTTGCCTAGGTAACGAGGACTAGACCTGCATCTCTAAACCCAGCACCCTGCCTTCAAGGACTAATTGGCTGGGTTCCTGGTCAGAAGCCTGAGGGACAGGCTTCCAAGAACCTTATATCTAGCACCTGAACTATGCTGTGTACAATTCATGTCCTCCAAAGTGGTGCCACTCCTCTCCTTGACCCTTGGAAGTGGGTCTGAAGATGCTCTTCCAGCCCATTAGTGCATTGGGCAGAACCAACACATATCTTACACAACATCGCACATCTCCCCTAGAACTGGTGCATCGCCTTTGCTGCTCAAACCATCTTCCTCTGAACTAACACCTCACCTCTGCTGCATGGACTTCTTCAATGCAAGGACATTAAAACCTATTTGAACAGCCACCGAGCAACGCATCTCCATGCAAGGACATAACCTCACCCAACACAGCCCATGGGAACCACCGTTGCATTACAAATATCCAAACAAAGACATTGCCTAGCACTTCACAGCCCATCAGAACCAGCGCAGCACATCTCAACGTAAGGACTTTGCAACTCCCTGGAAGTGTAGCTGTACGACGCATTTCCTTGTCTGGAAATTGCATCGCCTCTCCTGAGCAGCGCTGCCTCACCCCGGGGCTCTGCATCTCTTTGCAAACAGGATTTAAGATACTCTTGTTCAGTGGGTCTAACTGGGTTCCTGTAGCAGGCCTATGCTCCATCACGCTCAGACTGAACGTGTGACTTTGTCCCAGTCCAGCATGACCAAATAACCCCAGTTGATGCTTTGTGCTTTTTAGTTCTATTTTCATTGAAATCTTTAAACTTACATATCTCCGATATTACTGATTTTTATCAATTTAGTTATGATTTTTTCAATACAAGTAACTCTATATTGCTAGTTTGATGTGGGATTTCTCTTCCGTTGTTTTCACTTTATTACTGTTTGAAGTGCACATTAAGCATTGCCTCTAAGTTAAGCCTGACTGCTCTGTGCCAAGCTAACAAGGTGTTGAGCAGAGGTTAATTTGGAGGTTGCTTGCAACTTCACCCTGGCAAGGATTGTGGTTTCTGCTTGAGTAGGGTTTTACCCTCTTCAGCCAGTAACCCAATCTCTGACAATGTCATTGAAACAGGTTTGCATTGCATCTACCTTGTTCATCTTAGCAAATAATGGGAATTCTTTCTTGTTTGGGCCTAATTTCAAGTAAATGATAGACATTCAGGTCTGGATGATGCACAAGTAGTGTATGAGGCATTGGGTGTCTGAAGCAGAGGAGGCTTCCTAATAAAGTTGGGTATCATCGCATATTGGTGAATCTTAATGCTGTTATCTGTGAGTAGAGTGCCAAGCACCTTCATGCATAGGTTTAAGATGACAGGAGACAGTAATCTTTTGTGACCTGAATGTACCCATGTGAACAAACTGCTGTTGGTTGGAAAGATAGAAGAACCAGGGATGGACAATGCTGGTGAATCCTATTTCAGACTACCGGGTACATATGAAAGTGGCATGGTTGACTGTGCCAAAGGCAGCTGAGAGGTTCGGCAGTGCCAGGAGGAAGGAGTCATCTTCAACTTTGGTAGAGAGGACTTCATATATGATGTGAAAGATAGCAGTCTCCATGCTGTAGCATGATATGAAGCCAGATTGGCAGTTTGCATGAGATAGTTAGCATTGATGTTGTTTTAGAGTTGAGCATAGACTGGTTTTTGAATGATCTTGCCGATGAATGATAGGGAATTGACAGGACAGAATTCTTTTTAAATTAAATAAACAAGTATCAACACACCCGGTAGAGTAAAGAAAAATGATAGCGCTCTGCTGCAGAATCTAAAGAGGGACCCCGAGTCTCCCATATGTCACTGATATTAAATGACCATGGGCTAAATTGAGCCCTCCTGAAGAGTTTCAGCTGGCACTGTGCCTCAGGGGCTGCAGGGGCCTATGTTACTTATCTGCTACTTTTGTGTTTTTAGCTTATACCAAGTCTAACAATGAGGAATTCTATAGAGGAGGAAGCAATTTGTTATGTTATGTTATCAGTGTTTTTATAGCATGCTAATGACCTGTGAAAGTATCCGGACACTCTGTAGCTGGTGTGTGAGGTCAGGCCTGTGGTCTTACTTGAAAAATCAGGTCTTCAACTTCTTGTGAAAGTCAAGAAGGGAGGAGGAGGCTCTAATATGTTGTGGGGATCATTCCAGGCATTAGGGGTCAGGCACCAGAATTCAGGGCCACCTGCTCTGCTTTTGTGTATGTATAGGATGCTTAGTAGTGAGAGACCGGCAGAATGGGGGTGTCTGGAAGGCTGGTGGGAGTTTACAGCAGTGAATTTAAAGCATGGAGGCTGACACTGAGTGTCACTCCTACTGGTTCTGATAAGCTGTGAGAAATTACTGCACCTGAGCAAGCTTGTGTTCTGTGCTCATGCTCCTGGATAGTAAGTAGTCCATACATATGTGCTGTACCAAATATGAGATGCTGTACAGCTTTTTCCATGTACACCATATGGGCACATGCGTGAGCTTTGTAAGTCTTTCATTCTTTTAGTAACCACAGTGGGAGAGACTAATGGGCATAGGCAGCCAAAAAGGGTATGTGCTATGGTCCAAAGAACTAGAAGTAGGAGGGGGCTGTTTGGAGAGAAATATCTGCATGCAATGTTGTTGGTCGATGTGCAAGGGAAGTGCACTGAGAGATACTTCCTGCCTAAGTAGGAAAGGCAAGCAAAAAAAAAAAGCTCAAACACAAAGGCACATGCCTTCTGAGACATCCCTTCATATACACTCAAAACCCACATTTGTGTAGATAATGCTCATTTAGGATGCCCAAAGAATGCTTGGTGGTCATATTATAAAGGTGAACATGTCTGTTGAATGCAAAACAGGCACCTGGCAAGCAACTTGGAAAAAGTCCATGCCAGTGCAAACAACAAAAAGAACACTCAGTGATAATGTTAGTTGTGCAGACTGTTCTAAGAACACTTTGTGGCAATCTCGGAAAGTTGTCCACGAGAGCAATTAGTACAATAAGCATTTCTGTGTATGGTATCAGTGTTGATGGGTGCACTACACTATGGCTACCTTTAGCCACAGCAGGAGGTAAAGAAAAGTGCCTTCCTCCAGAGAATTGGCTTCCCTTTTTCCTCTCTACTAGCGTGGTACTTAACCTTGATTGTTAGAGGGGAAATGCTGCAAAAGCATCCATATACTGTCCGCTGAAAGTCCTGCTCTAAGGAATGGGACATACGGTGGCTAAGGAATACTGTGAGTTAGGAGCAAACCATGGAGAAATAAAGGAGAGCATTGGTGGGTCTGGAGTTGTGTGGGTGGACTTACTAATCCTCCATTCTATTGGTAGTTTTAAAAACCTTCATGTGTTGAACTTTGGGGGGGTATTTCAGGATACCAGGTATTTTGAGTAATGTATTGCAGGATGAAATAATGTGTTAGGGGTGTTCATGCTTTTAATTGAAAATGTGTGTACGCCTTAATGAAATGAGATGTTTTAGTGTGTGTGCAGTTATGTGCGGATTTCTGGGTCAAACTGTCATGGGTTCATTTTAGCGTTTTGCTTGGGCCTGTGGTCTGTGCCCTTTTATGAAATTCATTTCATTTATTCCTTTTTATTATTTCAGCACAGGTTCGTTTAGTGAGGGTTTTGTATTATTTTTGTCAGCTCCCTTTCCATGCAGGCATTGTTATTAGTTCCTTCACACAACATTTCATCTTGTGGCTCTGCTCCAGGCTGCACATGATAGTTTAGCAAGTATTGTCTGTCAAAGAGTATGAAGTCAACCTTTCACAGAAAGACTCATTATCACGGCAGGCCAGTTCTCACAACAGAACTGGTTTTGTTATAAAAACACCACAATTGCAAAATAAGGTTAGAGAGGACATTCCAGCCGGCCATATTCCACTGTACCATGTCATCGCAGCTCTGCTGAACTTGGCCTCATTGCTACAGCCACTTGGGAAGACTGACAGCAGACCAAAGGCAATCCCCTGCTTATTATTCAAGTATGGGGCCAGGGAGATCTCCCAGGGACAAGTACAGGCAGTGAAGGGCTATCGCTACTATTCAAGCAGACCACAGGCAATCCCCTGCTTATTAGTCAAGTATGGGGCCAGGGAGGTCTTCCAGGGACTAGTATGGGCATACTAGAAGTGTAGGTAGGGATTTTAGATTCACTAGTGTGCCAGGATGCTAGGACTTTTCATCTGTTTCATGTTCATTGTCACAATGATAATTATATTGTATTTCATTTTCCTAATAATCACTGCTCATGGTCTTTTACATAGAATGCAGCTTCTTCAATAAAATATATTGAAATCTGCCCTGCATTTCTCTTTTTCTATTCGCATGAATGAGACCTTGTGCAAACCAGAGAAATGGGTAAGATCTGTTCTGCCACAACTCCCCTGAGGAGTTAGGGTATCATGCGTTTATTTGCCTCAAATTACCTTTACTTTGTAGTTTTAGCTGAGGTGCTGCTAGCTAACTAAAAGGGCTAGACTGACAGTTTCCAAATGGTGTCGAATCATCTCAGTCCCCCACACTTGGTGGTGCTGCCACCCAAAACAACAGTCTTGCCTCCACGGTAAAAGTCCTACGACATGACGCCCCCAATGCTGGTTAGGCACTAACTTGATAGGTCTACCGAGTATATCTCTTTACATGCTAATGGCACCCTAGTCAACTTGTACGGAGATGTCCTTAGTATTAGGGCAATATTCTCCTCAGTTAAATAGGTAGTACTTTTCTTAGGCTGTAGGTTGTTTAAGCTTGAACCTTAAAAAAAGGATTTCCCTAAATTGGTGTTTCTAGCTCTGAACTGACCATTTTTAAATATGGAGGATCCTCAACTGTTATCAATTGCAGCAAACATGAGACAACCGTTCACATAACATCTATTAAATAATGGGCTCAGTGGTGAAGGGGGAGAAGTTACATTTGTGGTTGAGGCACACAAAGCATACAAAACTGAAATTGTATATTCCTGGATCACTTTTCTAGCAGTAGATGGGAACTCTCATACATTCCAAAACTATACAATAGCATATGCACCTCCACAATACAGACCATATGCATATTTAGAAATACCATTATCTTATCAAGAACACCAAAATTGATGTGATGACAAAACATGAGATTAGGTTCCATCAAATGATGAAGGATGTACATGGCCAGAATTGGCCGCTTATATGCCACATCCTAATGCAGGAAATATGGCAATAGCAGACGTAGGCTATTTATATAATCATTTATTAGAAATGTATAGACGTTTAATTCAATTCATAATGCAGACTTTAAACACCACCCGAGCGAGGGCTGCTCCAGAGCAACCTCATTTGGCTACATCAGTGATACAGCAGGGATAAATCCTGTGACTGTGCATTCAAGAAAGGGTAAGGTACCCACCAAGCATGAAGAAATTCTGTTTTGGTTAGCACAAAAAATAAGTGCACTGGAAGCAGTGTTTCCCCATACAGGACCCCCAGACAAACATAAAATTCTCACAATGTGCTTGTCCTTTGGGATGATTTCCTCAGTGGATAATTGTGTCACTTTGGGTGCAGTATTGGCTGCACAAAACACAGTGCACCAACACTTGATAATCTTCTGGAAGTATTAAAACGAATTCGAGACAAATACAGGGCTGACCATGACCTGGAATTGGGGATGCAGTAAATGGGCAGTTTTGCCACAGTGTCCTCAATTATATTCAGTAATCTTAAGGGTGAATCAGTAACATTGGCAGTACGCCAGTGGCCCTGCGACATTCCTCAACAGGAGCAAGAACGCAAGCCGCCTAAGATTATCACTGAAACCTATACTAGTAGAGTTCAGGATAGTCTGGGAGCCAGACCAATTATGACGTAAATCCAATAAGGACTCTTCCAAACAAGCACAAGAGGGTTCTAAACCAAAGCCTAACAAAGACAATCAAAAACAAAGAGGAGAATATCCGCATTTGGAGTCCTCTGGGAAACTACATATTCTTAGAAATATGGAAACTTTAAAAATCCCAATAGGTACCAATATACTGACACTTGCCTATCTCGTTCCTTCCAGGACTCACCCACCAAACAGTGAGAGAGGAGGGTGGTAGGAACATTGAAACAAGTAAGTGAAACCCAGAAAAGAATCACAACGTTCATCTGAAATTTCGATCAAAAAGGAAGAGAAACTTCCACAAAAAAAAAACCCAATTCAAAAAGAAAAAAGTTGCAACCATTTTGTTGAAAAATGCCGCACATATTGAGAACTTTACTGAAGAACAGGGCAGTGACTCTGCTAGACAGCGCAACAGATCCCACAATAGTTTGCCAGAATCTTCAAGAGGTTTTGGATGGGGCAGCATCTAATGACTTTCTTGAAGTCAAAACTGTGGACAGGCAAGCCTCCCCACCCGACAGGGTTTACAAACTAAAAATTCAAATTAAGGGGATCATATAGTGCACTATTGAAGTTATATTTTGGGGAAGATTGACAGTTACGACATCCTCCTGGCAGATAAAGATTAGCCACCTAAATTTGTCTGTACTCTCCCACAAGTAGAAGATGTCATTTTGCCTTCTTTCTCAGTCCTCGTTCCAGATGCAGTAAAAGAAGCTTACGCCACAGATTAGGCATTGGCACAGGCTCAGCACTGTAGCACAATAATGTGAGGTAGGATTGACAATCCCGTTAGTACATAACTCCACAATTCCAACCACAATACCCCATTAAACATGAGACTAACACACTAGTGAGAGAAACAAACTCACAATTTGAGTGCCAGGGAGTAATTGTACCCTGCATATCACCTATGAATAATCCTTTGTTTACCATAGCTAATCCGGACCACTGCTATAGTATAGTCTTAAATTACAGACATTTTAGCCATACGCACACATTTGCAATACAAAATGCACACAGCACAGAACTTATCAACAACATAGTGTGCAAACAAAAATACAAAACGACCTTGGATATTTCCAATGTTTTTTTCCCGCAAAATCTAGTGCCTGAAATCAGGGATTTAATTGCCTTCACAAGTCCATTGGCTCTCAAAGGAAATTTTGTTGCCTCCTTCAAGGGTATTAGAATGGTCCCGGATGCTTCTCAGCCAGTGTGACATTAAGATTACATGATATTGATCCCGAGAAGTTGTCTTATGTCAGTGACATCTATCTCACAGATGACAACCTCAACACCCATTTGGCCTTGGTGGATCAAATTGTTCTGGGATTTGCTGCATAGGGCTACAAATTCAATTTCAAGAAAAAAAAAAGTTGCTTTTTTTAGTGTCCTATTCATACGATCCAAATTATCAGATGAGGAAAAGAGCCTGGCACCCCTCTTGTTTTAGAAAAATGTGCACAATTACAACCTCCTAATGCCATCAAAAAGTTGCAGTCATTACTGGGATTTTTTAACTTTGGCAGAACATAAATTGCAGAATATGCAGAAAGCATAAAACTTCTCTTTGACGTAATTTGTCCTGATTTCTCAAGTAAACATTAGACCCCTGAACATATACGCATTCACAGAGCATTAAAACTAGACATGCTTGAAGCTAAACACTTACAAACATGTGACAACAAAACAAACTTGGTCATCAAGGTAATTCCTGGTGCCATCAGTTTCAGCTATGTAACATTCAATTAGGGTGACACCGTACCCATTCTACACAAAACACATGAATACTCCAATGCTCAACAGTGTTTTGCACCCACCGAAAAAGTACTGACAGCTGCCCAGATGGCTATCATAAAGGAGAGACCTCTTGCTCAAGTACAACACATCATTGTTGTTTCCCCAGTACCTGCCCTTGAGGCTGTTACCAAGGCTAGCGTTCCGAACGTAAATGCATTACATCCATGTTGGATTAAATGGCCAACGTTTCTGACACCCACTGATGTTGATTATGCTTTTGATTCAAAACTTCAGACCCAAGCATTCCTTCAATATAAACTTGAATACCCTGTGTCCACTAGCATCTTGCCTCTTGAACAATATTGGATCATCATTTGTACTGTTGGTTCAGCTCAACAGCTGTAGGTATAAAACACCAACACTCCACAGCTTGCACAACTGTTTGTGGGGTAATGAGGGATGGTAAATTCCTTCTTCAATAGCCCTACATGCAAACACTAGGGGGCTGCACAGCACAACTTGCAGAGCTTAAGGCTTTAATCTTGGCACTGGAACACACGGATCCTGAACTTTCTATATTGATTGTGTGTGTGATTCATACTACTGTGCCCAGCAGTTTAATAAACACGTACATTACTGGTGCCTCAGAGATTCAAAAGGAAACACCATAAAACACTAATTCTTGTGAGGAGGAGTAGCAGATCTTAAAGACAAGCGGCCAAGGCTCATGTAGTTCATACATTGGGTCACCAACGTGGTGGAATACACGTTGTAGCAAATACTTTGGCTGGTGAAGCAGCCAATTCTACAGTAACTACAGCTTCTGTTTCTGTGATTACCCAGTACCCTACAAGACGGGATGATGAAACACTGGCTGCTTTGAAGGCTTCAACTGACAGCAAGCCCTTTCTCAAAGAATATTCTGTAAAATATTCGTCCTACATTTCTCTATCTGTCTTCGCATGTATGAGCCCTTGTGCAAATGAGAGAAAGGGGTAAGATCTGTTTTACCATGACTTCCCTGAGGCGTCAGAGTTTCATGTATCAGGCTGCCACAAATCACCTTTCCTTTCTAGATTTGGGTATGGTGCTGCTTGCTAGCCAAAAGCATTAGGCTGACAGCTTCCAGATGATGTGGGATCAACTCAGTGCCCCACATGCAGTGGTGCTGCCGCCCAAAATCAGTAGTCGTACCTTGATGGTAAGATTCCTTGAACAGAACTGCTGCTTGAGGATATAGACAATCCACATCAATATGTCACATGTGTGTTTGTAAGAAAGTGTGATCAATTCCCATGGAAACAGGATACTGTAGGTTATGTATGAGTGTGTGTATGTGTGTATGCAATGATTCATGGAAAATGGTGATACATTTGAATGTGAATAAATGAACAAAATACATTGAATACATTGAAATCCACAACCTTATGAGTGATTCCTAAATACTATCTGCCATAACGTCATACTTCACACTTCATCATTCGACGTTCCTCTGATGTCTAAGTCATAGTGCAGTTCAAGACAAAGAGTTGGATCGAGTTTCTTCTTCCCTCATCATCCCTTTCTAGCTCATTGTTTCATGCTGTTTTGTAGATGAACTGATTTTTTAAATTGAATATTTATAGAGTGAATTGAAGATGTGTAGAGTGCATGAATATCCAAAGGCATCGTGGCATTGGGAACAAGACCAGATACAAGAAGGATACCCCAAAATAACCACATCTTTATCTTATTTCTGGTAGGTGGAAAGGTCTGGAATTTTTTTGATTTCCAAAGGAAAGCAGTTCTAGTCCTTAATAACCAGATGGGAAAAATACCTGCCCCCTTGCATACCAAGACAGACTTTGTGGATGGTGGCAAGAAATAGTGAAGAGGAGCGTAAGGTTCATGAAGGGCGATAACACGAAAAACATTATCTGAAATACTGCAGCCCTGTATTATGCAGGGCTGTGTGAGTAATGTGCAAACATTTTATAATGGGTCATGTGCATTCCGCAAGCCAATAAAGCATTTGGAGGTGGAGTTTAAGAGATTGTTGTTTAGAGACACTAGGCAAGAATCCCACAGCTGTGCTTGTACCATCTCCTGCTGATCATATACTCAGGTATAGCGAACAGAAGAGCTTTTGTGTAGTCTAGGCATGAAGAGATCATGGCATGTATACTGGTTTTATGAAAATTTACAACAATGGAAGAATCTTTCTTAGAACATGCAATCTAAAATTAACAGTTGGCAGTAGTTTTAGCGATGTACCCTAGGAAGGTGAGATTGGTTTCAGGTAATACACCCACATTTCTAGTAAAATCTCCTGGGGTAGGGACAGCATAAATCCCTCAGGGCCAGCACCTAAGTATCCAAAGCAGAGGTTAGTTCCAAAAATCAGAACCTTCATTTTATCCCTGTTGAGTTTAAGACAGTTTAGACACATCCAGTCTGCGACTTTGGGCAGACAGATGGTATTACTGCATTCAATAGTGTTAATGTCCTTGGAGATGGAAACTATAATTTGTCTGCCAGCCATGTACGATATAATATTCAATGGACAAGATTGTACTAGGTCAGTCAGGGGTGTCACATAGATATTGAACAATCTTGTTCTCAGTATTGACTCCTGTGGTACACCGCATTCCACACTACACTTCTGTGAAAGATAAGATGACTAGACAACAGCCTGGGTCCTCTCATGAAGGAAGGATTGGAACTTGTCTAGAGCTCTATTTCCAATACAGAAATCGGCTAGTCTAGCAAGTAACATTGGATGTGAGTGATAAAGCATTTTCATCCTTCACAGAAATGAATGGCCTATGAGGTGGATGGATCTTTGGACCACAAACACAATTTCAATGCAACCCCAATCAATTTAAACACCATGAACAATGTAGCAATGGAAGGAAACCTCCTGTCAGAAAATAAAGTTAAGGGATTTATTACAAACTGAAGCTCAAAGTCACTTAGACAATCCGCAAAACCAAGTTAAAAAGGTATGTGATTACCAAGGGTTGCCCAAGGTGACAAAATAAATTCAGGTAGACTACCATTAACAAAATTAAGCATTCAAGAAGGACAATACATATGATCAGCAAGAACATCTGTAAAACAGAAATTAAGTGTTGCTCAGGTTAGCAATCATCAGTCAATTCAATTTAGCAGATTCATAATTTAGCTGGGCACAGGGGAACCCCTACAATTAACCAAATCAGTGGAATACATATGTGGGGGAGGACACATGCGGGCAAAAGACAAAACTTCAAACAGGGCAAAAATAATTTTGGACTGCAGGTTACTATCTAAGGTGAACAAAAGATAGGTAAAAAAAGGAAAGCATCGGCATGTCAGAAGGTTGATCAAGAGTCTTCTGAAAGGGATTAGAAGATAGAGTTCTACATCTCAAAGGGGTATATCAAAGGTACGAAGACAGAGAGGAAGATAACTCTCCAAAGGGCACAGCATTCATAAATCAGGGAAAGGGAATCAGCAATGCAGCTTTGGGCATCTGGATCTGTCGAGCATCTGCAAACATCTAGGGAGTGACCAAAGTCTAACTGGTCATTGACATATCAAAGTTCATGAAGCAACTTGATTCCCCAAAGGTATCAGTCCAATTTTCATTGAAGGGGCATCATTCAATAGAAATCAGTCACAAAACTCCATTCTGCAACATCTATATTCTCTCTCAAGTCTGTCATGGGAACATCTTTCATCTATGTGACTCCATATAAGTTTGAAGCCCTCGGGGGCAGAAATGGCCTAAAATAAATGTGCCCCCCCACCCGGGGAGCGACCCTTGCCTAAGGGGTCGCTCCCCTTCCGTGAATTTGGCATAAAAAATAAAACTCCCTGGTGTCTAGTGGCTTCTGCCGCCCTTGGGGGCAGACTGGCCTCATAAAAATAGGCCAATCTGCAGCCTAGGGAGGGCAGAAATGGCCTAAATATAATTTGCCCCCTCGGGAGCGACCCTTGCCTAAGGGGTCGCTCCCCAACTAAAAAACGAAACAAAAGAAACACACACAAAAAAAAATAAAAGATCCCTGCCGCCTAGTGGATTCTGCCCTCCCTGGAGACAGATTGGCCTAACAATAGGCAGATCTGCCGCCGGTGGGGCAGAAAAGGCCTTGAAAAATATTGCCCCCCCTGGGGAGCGACCCTTGCCCAAGGGGTTGCTCCCATCATGCCAGTTTCCCTTGAAAAATACATCCCTTGTGTCTAGTGGGCATTTCAAAAGCCGGATTGTTTTACAATCCGGCTTTTGAAATGCTCTGAGAGACTTCAAAGGGAAGGAAATTCCTTTCCTTCCCTTTCCTTTGAAGCCTCTCAGGCCCCCATCACATGATCAGAAGAGAAATGCTTTGCATTTCTCTTCCGATCGCGATGGAAGCTTACCTTCCAGCGCGATGGGGAAGTGGCCTCTGATGCGCTGACGTCATCAGACATCACTGGGAGGGTCAGGGGGGATTGGGGTGGAAGGGCTTCCCCTTCCATCCCTGCCTTGGGAGAGCTCATTGCCGAGGACGTGATGGTTACGTCCTCGGCGCATGAGCACTGTGCCGCAGGACGTAACCATTACGTCTGCGGCACAGAACCGGTTAATCTTTAGAAATTCAGTATTGTTTTAGTACATTCTGTTAGCCTAGAGTCTAAATTACATTACAATAGTTTAATCCTTCTGGCATGTGATTTAATTCAAATACCACCTACGAACTCTACAGTGTAAATGAATGCACCTTCAAATTGCATGTCAGTGCAGCTTCTACTTTGCAAACCATTAGTACTTTGCTTACATAAGACATAAAATACCACATACTGATAACTTTGTGACAAGAGGGACTACTAAAATTAAAACTACATAATGAGAAAGTATCAAATGCCACAGGAAGGTTTTGGATGGTAAAGAAATGTCTCCACCAGGATCCAGTAGGTCATTGATGTCATCCGGTGCTGCCACAAGGGTGGATTCAGAGCTGAAAAAGGGTTGAAACCCAGATTCTGACATATTGAAAAGAATGTTAGAATCTAAATAAGTGGTGAGTTGTTTGTTAATGTCTTTTTCCCAAAACCTTAACTGGAAAAGGAACAGCGAAATTGACCTATAATTGTCTGAGTCCCTGAGGTCGACAGAAGACTTTTTCAGCAGTGGAATAGTTCTGGCCCTCTTCCAGTTTGCTGGAACCATTGCAGAGGTGATAGACATATTGCAGAGAGTGGTTAGAGGAGGTCAGATGGAACTTGTGGACAACTGAAAGATTTTCAGAGGGCAGAGATCCTGAGGAGAGCCCGATTTAGCCTGCCGTAAAATGTGCAAAGTTTGTTCTTCAGATAAAAGAGATAGCTTTTGGAAAAGCAACCAGAATTTTAGGGTTTTGCTGGTTTACATAGATCTTTTGTTTGAATAGGGACAGCAGGAAAAGCCTTTTAGATCTTCATGTTTTTTCTTTCCAAAAGGGTGAAAAGTACCACACATAAAGTACTGAAAGAGAAGTGTAATACTAGATGGCGAGCTTTGTTGGAAAAGAATCAGAACTATAGAAAAGAGATCTCACATAGGGTTACAAGCTCCTCTCCTTTCATTCTTCAAAGCAGCATTATTAAAATTCTTCATGCCCCTGTTGAGGTGCTGAAGCACTTTGTGGATTGGTGTGATGTTACGTTTTAGATTTTGCTTGGTTGGAAGGGCATGAGTTTGTTAAATAGCTTTTTGGGGGCGCTTTTTAGTGTCCTGCATGATAGAGTTGTGCTCTTATCAAATTATACTTTACTGTGGCTCAGCTTGATGTGGAGCAAAAAAGTGTGGTAATCTTGACTCCTCCATTCTCTTCATGACCATATCCTCTCAGTTCCTGAGTCATTGCGGGCTGTTACTGCTTGGATCTTATTCATTGTCTACCTCAGGTCACTGACCAACTTGATTTAGTATTTGAGCACACATTATATTAACGTAGACTTTAGGGGGCATATTTATACTCTGTTTGCGCCGGATTTGCGTCGTTTTTTTTTACGCAAATCCGACGCAAAGCTAACTCCAAATTGATTCTTTGGCGTTAGACGCGTCTAGCGCCAAAGTTCTTGGAGTTTGCGTCATTTTTTAGCGTGGACACCTACCTTGCGTTAATTATATGAAAGGTAGGCGTTCCCGTCTAAAAAATGACTCCCAGGCCTGTGCGCCTTATTTAAACTCCCGTGCAAAAATGACGCACAGGAGTGGGCGGGTCAAAAAAAATGACGTCCAGCCGTGTTTGCGTCATTTTTTAACGCCTGCTCAGGGCAGGCGTTAAGGGACCTGTGGGCTCGGAAGGGGCCCAGAGGTGCCCTACCAAGCCCCCAGGGACACCCACTGCCACCCTTGCCCACCCCAGGAGGACGCCCAATGATGGAGGGACCCACCCCAGGGACATTAAGGTAAGTGCAGGTAAGTATTTTTTTTTAAATTCTTTTGTGGCATAGGGGGGCCTGATTTGTGACCCCCCAACATGCCACTATGCCCAATGACCATGCCCAGGGGACATAAGTCCCCTGGGCATGGCCATTGGGCAAGGGGGCATGACTCCTGTCTTTGCTAAGACAGGAGTCATGTCAATGGAGGGTGGGTGTCAAAAAATAAATGCCGCAAATCGGGTTGAGGCAGATTTTTTGCCTCAGACCGACTTGCCCCATTTTTTGACGCCCAAGCTCCATTTTCCCCTACGCCGGCGCTGCCTGGTGTAGGTCATTTTTTTTTACGCACACCAGTCAGCTCCGCCGGCTAACGTCATTCCATAAATAAGGCGCCCGCATGGAGCTTTGGAATGGCGTTAGCCGGCGTTAAAATTTTTGACTCACAACTGCGTTGGCGCAGTTGTGCGTCAAAAAGTATAAATATGGCCCTTGGTGTTATAGTTAACACTGTGAGAAGCATGTGACATTTCGTATAACTGTGAGTGCGGCCAGCTGTACAAATCTAATAGAAAAATGAACATAGAGAAGTTGTAGCAGAATTCTCGTGGGAGCATGCTGTGTGTTTGTAATGTTGCATATGTTTTGAATAGTAGACCACAAGACATTTGATCAGATCTCATGTCCCCTTCAGCTGAATGCATTCATGATGTAATTTGGATGTCATTATTAGTTTCACCCCTAATGTCTCAGATAATTGTATTTACACATGAATTGCATGTATCTAAAGGTGTGGAAAATAAGAAGCAATGTATCAGTGGTTCGGTATTCTCGTACAATTTGATATACATTAACATTATGTGAAAAGTAAAATGCCATTTTCATGTGACTTTGGAAAGATTGTTTTAATTCTGTGGTGGCCATACCAGAGGGGGCTAATTTAATGGACCCACCTAATAAACTTTTAATACAGGGCCCTAACTCCAATGAATCAAGCCAATCACTCCTAATTTCACCCTGCATCACTAAGGACATGACTTAGAGGTTCCTGCGTGGAGAATGCTGCTGCTGGCTAGAAAGAAAGGCGAGGGGCACTTCAATGTCTGAGCAGCAGCAGGAACATGCTTCCTCCATGGCACAGGGCACCATGTTACTGCAATTTTAAAAACATTGACAGTGTTGCCCTTTCCAAAGTTGATAAACTTTTTTGATAAATATATCCAATTACAGAATTCACTACTTCCCACAACCATCTTTCTAAACTGCCAATGACTTTCATACACACAGCACTAATTTCCTCCACTTTCTCATAGGTTCAGTGAATGCATGTCAACCAGAGGTAGAGCTAACTTAAAACCTATTCTTCAGGCATTCTCTCGAGAATCTCATTAGTATGCAATACATACCAACCCCAGACAGCCTCACTCAGAATGGACCACTGTAGTCTGGCTAAGTTTTCATATTCTTGCAATAAAACATGCTCCACGTTTATAAAAGGAAAGGTTCGGTAAGGACTATTCTTTTCTAAAAGGGCTTCCTTTGCACATGATCACTGGTGTGCAAGCAACACACCGAGCAGCTTGCATATGCCACGGCTTGTGTGAGCACAACCTCTCCATATGAACAAGGAAGACGTGCATAGAACATGCTTTTCTGAGATGCCTCCCACAAAATGGGCAGTTTCTGCTTGTAAATTGGGGTTTGTGTAATTTTTGCTGATTGTACACATTTTCGATACAGCAATTTATATAGATTTTAAGCATATCAGGATAATAGTTTGCTTCTAGCCAGAAGTGCCACTGCAAGCTGTAATCAGGGGGCACATATAAAATGGATTACAAAAATAAAATACAAAGGAAAATATTTTGTTCTGCCCTGGAGCATTTTAATTTTAAAATTAAGCATGTGCCAAGCCTTGCCCAATTCTTTCCCCATAGATGTATATAGAATGAGTATATGTGCAATAAATATCAGTGAAAAGTCATTGTTTTTAATACAGAGAATGGTACATGTGACAAAACCTTGTCCTTCTGGATCCATACATCCTGAAGTTGTGAACGTTCCGTATTGGAGCTGAATCATCCGTACAGACCGGTTCTAATAAACCATCCAGTGTGATAAAGGGCTGCTATTATGTTACGAAGCCCAGAAGGCTCTGGCTCTTCTAATACTGTGAGCTGAATAGGTTAAAAGTCCTTAATGGGATTTTTCCAGCATCTCCAGCTAAAACACAGAGCCATGGGCAACACAATATCCTTTTAATAATGAATTGGTGACAAACACAAATCAAACTACAGGTTTAAGTAACAGCAATTTTGGATTTTTTCATGTTGTTTATGAAAGGTGGTTGAAAGTAACAAATGTATATGACAATACACACTTACAACTAAATGGCATGCCTAATTTAACTATTCTGGTCCTGCTTTCATGTAATCGTGAATCACACAAGCTCAGTGTGACTTGCATTCCATTTCTTTGATCAAGGAATCTGATGTAAATGTATGTGGAGCATGTTTTTAGGTAGGTACTTTTCTACTTTTGTTTATAAGCTTTGTGTTTTTGTTTTGACTTGGTATGATTGACCTGTGAAAGCGTGTACCACTATATTTTGAAGCAAGCCCATTACCTGAATGGTTTCATATCTGTGATCATGTATGTGTTTGAGAATGACTGTGTGTGGCTCTCTGTGTGTGTGTTTAAGAGTGCTTCTGTGGAGAGTTCAGGGCGCAGGTGATTTTATGCAAGGTCCAGCAGTGTGCAGTATGGGGCCAGGTGCAAGTGTTCAATTTGTATTGTAGGGTGCGTGTTTAAATAATAATATGGTAAGTAAGGACACATGCAAATGTGACATAATGAAAGCAATTCAATTAATACTTTGAAACACCCAACCTTCTGGGAGAGACCAAGGTCGGGTGAAACACTATATTAAGATTATATCTTCCATTGTCGGTAGGTGGCTGGTCTCAAGACCTAATTTGGTAGGATTTTAGTACTCACACTCATGGTACTTAACCTCTCAGTTACCTTTGATATCATTCACCATCCCACCCTCCTTCTTCACCTTGTAATGTTGTTGCTCAAAACAAAGACTTGGACCGGATTCTTTAATTCCACCCAAATCATCTCCAGATCACCTTAACTCCTCCTTTCTCTTCCTTACTGTGTCATGTCAACTCAGGCCCTGCCAAGGCTCTGTCAGTGCTCCAAGCTTTTTCAGTGTGCACCTCAGGCCCCTAACCTATCTGATAGACTCCATCAAGCACAAACAACATCACTGTTGCCATTTGGAGAAGCATTAGTAATTACCTCAAAATTATTTTGTTGAAATATGTAGTTCTCAATGAATAGGCCCCAAGACCCAAATAATAAAAGGAAATGTAATCAAAAGTTACAACTTGCATGAAAGTCATCCCAGCCACCTACCTCAGCCCAGGTCCAGGTCTAAACTGATGTCCTCATTCCATAGAACTCCTACTACCCAGAATTCCAGTGGAATGTGACATCATCACATTCCACTACAACTCACAACATGAACATGTTACCATACACATCCCTCCCATACATAAATATATAACCATTAATCAATTAAACAAAACACATTAAAAGTCTTGTATGTAGCCAAATACATTTTTTCCCGAACTATTAAAGAAACTAAGGCTAATTAATTACATGAAAATCAAAAAAAAAAAAAAAGTGACAATCATCTAAAACATACAAACATATAATGAGATATTTCACTCTCTCACATAATCCTCAAAATATTTTGGAGTTCCTCTCTCTCTTTAACTTCTTCTTTTAGCCCCATCAATTTCCCTTAACACTGTTTCTTTTTGTTTCTCATTCCCTCTAACAAACTCAACCGCCACAATTCTGTTAGGATTCCACACTCTGTGATCAGTAGTTTTGACCACTTTCTTGAACAGTTTGATTACTTGAACGGGCTCAGAAATCTCAATCCTTCTTTCCAGTATCCTGATTCTTATCCAGTCCCCCACTAGTACTTTTGTAGCCCTTACTCTTTTTCTCTCATTGTCCCATTTTTTCCTTTATCTCAGCTTCTATAGTCCTCTCTCTTTTACATTTTTTTTCAATCTCCTTACTCCGACTGTCACTTCTGTCATCCACACACCTCTCATTGACACAAGACAAAAAAACAGTTCAGTTTGGCTTTCTTCTCCTAAATAGTTCAGAAGGTGATTTCCCCGTTATAGTATGGGGAATAAGGTGATAGGTATCAACCTTTCTCAACACCTCTTTTTTTACAATCCATAGAATTTTCTTTTGCCAGCCTGATCGTTTCTTTTAGAATTCTAATAAAGTGTTCCACAGCACCATCACTTTCTGGGTGATATAGTGCACATTTCTTGTGTTTGATGTCCAGCCTTTCTAAAAATCCCTCCATTTCTTTTGAAACCAGTTGAGCTCCATTATCAGTAAGTAACACACCAAGGATGCCTTCCCTGCTAACAAGTTCCTTGAGGAAAGTCACTACGTGTATACTTTGTATTCTTTGGGTAAAAGTTACTTCTGGCCACCATGTGAATAGATCAATCAATGCTATAACAAATGTAGAACATGCTTTGGAATGAACCGGCCCCCATATGTCCAGGGCAACCTCATCCCAAGGACCTTCCGGTAGCTCCCGCACAACCATGGGTTGAACTCTGGGTTTTAAACTTTTAGCACTCATCATACAATAAATACATTCTCTTATAGTTCTCTCAGTCTCTACATTCATCCCTGGCTATCAATATTTGAGTCTTAACCACTTCTTAGTCTTAGAAATACCTTGGTGTCCCTCATGAGCTAGGTGTATCAAAGAACCTTCTATTGACATTGGGAGAACCAACCTAGTACCTCTGAATAATACTCCTTGTTTGTTCTGCTCCCGCTCATGCGACTGGGGAAAGGGCCCCTGCCTTCACTGCTCAGGAATTGGAGAAACTTGTGGATGGGGTCCTCCCCCAGTATGCGCTACTCTACGGTCCTCAAGACCAAAAGGTAAGTACACTGGGACCATGCTTTGTGGGCAATGCCTGTGTTGAGTGGGGTGGATGAAAGATGGTGGGGAGGGGAGCGATTGAGGCATGCATCAAACGACGGTGAGAGCATGTGCCACATGGCAAGGGTAGGGATGGGGGGCCATTCACATTGAGCGTGCAGAAGGTGATGACTATTTCTCTCCCCCTGTACATTTCACATAGGTCAGCGCCCACCGGAAGATCGATATTTGGCGTGCCATCGCCAAGGACGTCCGGACCCTGGGGGTCCACCACAGACGGGGCACCCAATGCCGGAAGAGATGGGAGGACATCCGCCGCTGGAGCAGGAAGACGGTGGAGGCTCAGCTGGGGATGGCCTCCCAACGTGGGAGGGGTGCCAGTCGGACTTTGACCCCCCTGATGTCACGGATCCTGGCGGTGGCCTACCCCGATTTGCATGGGCGCGTGAGGGCATCACAGCAGACACAAGGGGGTGAGTACACTCTCATCCTGGTGACTTTGCGCGCAGTGGAGGTGTCTGGGTGGGGGAGGAGGGCTGTGGGTATCCCTAGGCCAGGGCAATTTCTGTAGGAAAGGCCCATCCGTAAGGCATGGCCCTGTGCCCTCGCCCCCACCTCTGTAGGGTGCCAAGTACAGCTATTCATGGCCCTGTGTCATCTATGTGTGCAGATGTCGTCCATAGGCTTGTAGGCCATTTCCCACGGATTGAGTAGTCGACCCCAAGTGCGCGGCGTAGTGCAGGGGGCTTCTGTGTCTGTCCTGTCCGCCAACGGTGTCGCCAATGCATGCACTCAACATGTCTTTATTTTCTCCCCCCCCCTTTTTTGTGGTCTTCGTGTTCATGTGTGCATTAGCATCATCAGGCGGAGGAGCAGTGGCATCAGAGCACGAGGGAGCTGCATCCCACATGGCCATGGAGGGCCATGCAACGGACTCCGAATTCACCAGTGGGACAGAGGGCGAGGGGAGCTCCACAGCGGGGACTCGGGCAGACATCAGTGACACCGACTAGTCCTCTGAAGGGAGCTCCCTTGTGGTGGCGGAAACATCTGTGCCCCCCGCAACAACAGGTACAGCCGCCACCCACCGCACCAGCACCGCCCTCCCAGCAGCCCCTCAGCGTTTGCCCCGTGCCCACTCACCCAGGAAGGTGGGCATCTTCTTCGCCCCAGGCACCTCAGGCCCTGCCCCAGTCACCCCTGCTGCCCTCAGTGAGGAGATCATTGACCTCCTGAGGATGCTCACTGTTGGGCAGTCTACCATTTTGAATGCCATCCAGGGTGTCGAAAGAGAGGTGCACCAGAGTAATGCATACCTGGAGGGCATTCATTCTGGTCAGGCTGCCCTTCAGCGATCGTTCCAGACTCTGGCCTCAGCACTGATGGCAGCCATTGTCCCTCTCTCTAGCCTCCCCCCTCCAGCTTCCTCCACCCATACCCTATCACCTGTACCTCTGCCTATCCCAGACACACCATCAGACCAGCCTGCACACACCTCAACACCCAAGGGAAGCTCAGCCAGACATAAGCACCACACATCACACAGGCATTCACACAAGCAACATCCACATACAGATATACCAACACCCACTGCCTCCACTGTGTCCCCCTCCTCCTCGTCTCCCTCCTCCCTCCCTGTCACGTCTCCACTCACACCTGCATGCACAACATCTTCAGCCACTACGTCCATCACCAGCACACACACCAGCACCCCCCGCACACGTGCACTCACCACCCCCACTACCATTTACACGTCCCCTGTGTCCTCTCCCAGTGTGTCTGTGACCCCCTCTTCCAAGATACACAAACGCAGGCAGCCACCCACCCAACAGCCATCCACCTCACGACAGCCTCCAGCCCAAGCACCTGCACCCAAAAACACCAGACTTAAAACTCCTACAACCACAACCTCTTCCTCCACTCCCATACCCACTACACCTACCCGTCCCACTGCTCCTAAAAAGTTTTTCCTTTCCAAACTCAACCTCTTTCCTCCAAGTCCCCCACCCCGTCCATGTCATAGGACTACAGTCAGCACCTCAGCCACGACAAAACCGGCCCCTGTCATCACAGTCTGCCATGGACTGTGGAGTGCCCCACCCTCCAGGGCAGCCAGTTTGGTACGAAGCCAAGGCACGGGCAGCCCGCCCCCGGAGAAACATCCCAAGATAGGCAGTGGCTGGCGCGAGAGGGTGAAAACACCAGGGACTAAAACCCCTACCATGGCTGCGGCAGGAAGTGTGGAGACAGCTGGCACACCGCCCAAGGTGGGGAAGGGCCACAGGCGATCAGGGAAGGCTGGGAAGGGCAGCACGCCCGACAACACCGCCATCAGCCCAGCTGGCCAGGAGGGCCCCGCCAGCCCCATCCCAGGTGGGCAGGAGGCCACCAGCAGGCCCGGCACTGCAGCCCAGGAGGGCCCCGCCAGCCACAGGACAGGTGGCAAATGAACTCCCCGTCTTGGCCGGATCCGCTGAACTGGGCCCTTCATCTCAAGTACCGCTGCGCTGGGCACCGCCGTCTCAAGCACCGCTGAACTGGGCCCTTCATCTCAAGCACCGCTGAACTGGGCCCTTCATCTCAAGCACTGCTGAACCTGGCCCTTCATCTCAAGTACCGCTGCGCTGGGCACCACCGTCTCAAGCACCGCTGAACTGGGCCCTTCATCTCAAGCACTGCTGAACTGGGCCCTTCATCTCAAGTACCGCTGCACTGGGCACCGCCATCTCAAGCACCGCTGAACTGGGCCCTTCATCTCAAGTACCGCTGCGCTGGGCACCGCCGTCTCAAGCACCGCTGAACTGGGCCCTTCATCTCAAGCACCGCTGAACTGGGCCCTTCATCTCAAGTACCGCTGCGCTGGGCACTGCCGTCTCAAGCACCGCTGAACTGGGCCCTTCATCTCAAGTACCACTGCGCTGGGCACCGCCGTCTCAAGCACCGCTGAACTGGGCCCTTCATCTCAAGCACCGCTGAACTGGGCCCTTCATCTCAAGTACCGCTGCGCTGGGCACCGCCGTCTCAAGCACCGCTGAACTGGGCCCTTCATCTCAAGCACCGCTGCGCTGGGCACCGCCGTCTCAAGCACCGCTGAACTGGGCCCTTCATCTCAAGCACCGCTGAACTGGGCCCTTCATCTCAAGTACCGCTGGCCCATGAGCGGCAGGGGCTGGCCCACATCTGTGTCGGACAGGGCTGCACGAAGCACTCTGGGCACCAGTCCCCCTCCAGAACCAGTGGAGACTGTTATCCACTTGAGAGACTGTGGCTTTGCACTCCCCAGGATGGAACAGTGGGCAGCCCACCCACTGTAGAGACTTGTGAGACTGTGGCCCATATTTATACTTTTTGACGCAAAACTGCGCTAACGCAGTTTTGCGCCAAAAAAATTAGCGCCGGCTAACGCCATTCTGAAGCGCCATGGGGGCGCCGTATTTATTGAATGGCGTTAGCCGACAGGCGCTGCCAGGTGTGCGTGAAAAAAAACGACGTACACCAGGCAGCGCCGGCGTAGGGAAAAATGGCGTTTGGGCGTCCCAAAATGGGGCAAGTCAGGCTGAGGCAAAAAAATTGTCTTAACCCGATTTGCGCCATTTTTTTGGGGTGCCCAGACGCCATTAACATGACTCCTGTCTTAGCAAAGACAGGAGTCATGCCCCCTTGCCCAATGGCCATGCCCAGGTGACTTCTGTCCCCTAGGCATGGTCATTGGGCATAGTGGCATGTAGGGGGGCACAAATCAGGCCCCCCTATGCCACAAAAAATAAAATAAAAAAATACTTACCACAACTTACCTTTTCTTCCCTGGGATGGGTCCCTCCATCCTTGGGTGTCCTCCTGGGGTGGGCAAGGGTGGCAGGGGGTGTCCCTGGGGGCAGGGGAGGGCACCTCTGGGCTCATTCTGAGCCCACAGGTCCCTTAACGCCTGCCCTGACCCAGGCGTTAAAAAGAGGCGCAAATGTAGGGTTTTTTGCCCCGCCCACTCCCGGGTGTGATTTTTGCCCGGGAGTATAAATACCACGCACATGCCTGGGAGTCATTTTTTAAGACGGGAACGCCTACCTTGCATCTCATTAACGCAAGGAAGGTGTTCACGCCAAAAAATGACGCTAACTCCATGAACTTTGGCGCTAGACGCGTCTAACGCCAAAGTATAAATATGGAGTTAGTTTTGCGTCGAATTTGCGTCGAAAAAAACGACGCAAATTCGGCGCAAACGGAGTATAAATATGCCCCTGTGGCTTTGCACTCCCCAGGATGGAACGGTGGGCAGCCCACCCTCTGTAGAGACTTGTGAGACTGTGGCTTTGCACTCCCCAGGATGGAACAGTGGGCAGCCCACCCACTGTCTGGACTTGTGAGACTGTGGCTTTGCACTCCCCAGGATGGAACAGTGGGCAGCCCACCCACTGTAGAGACTTGTGAGACTGTGGCTTTGCACTCCCCAGGATGGATCAGTGTGGCAGCCCACCCACTGTCTGGACTTGTGAGACTGTGGCTTTGCACTCCCCAGGATTGAACAGTGGCCATGGAGGCCCCTCATGGATCTGGCGTTGTGCACTCATCTGGCTGAGGTGACCCCCCTTCCCTTCCCCCTGAGGTGCCTGTAGTTTTGCTATCTGATGCCCATGCAGTGTTCTCTCCGATGGAGTCAGGTATCCTGTGTGGGCTTCGCCCATGTGATTTGGGCCCAGTGGTCCACGAACAATGCCTGCTACAATGCTCGGACTTTTACATTTATGTATATAACAGTTTTTGATGTGTATATATATTTTTTTGGCAGTATTGCAATATATTCCAATGTTTAGAATCATTTCCTTTTGTATTTGCAATCTTCCGGGGGGTTTGGGGGGGTGTCACTCTGGTGTGTTGCTATGCATTGATGTGTGTGTTGTAGTGGGTGAGGGTGGGTGTGTCGCGTATGTGTGTACCCGTAATAATTTCCCCTCCCCCTCCCCTGTGTCGTAGGTGCAGTAATCACCGTTGTCTTCTGCACCGGCGTTCGTGCTCCTGGTAGAGGAGTAGGAACACTATCGCTGGGAGTATGTGGAGTTCGGGTTCCACGCTGTCCTGATTCCTCGTGGGCTGTATGGAGGTGAGCGTTTTCCCTTCGAAATGGCTGTTTTCGCCGTGTTTTTATCGGCGGGGCTACCACCCCGGAAAAGGTGGCGGATTGGTAGGTTGTGATATGGTGGGTGGTACATTGTCACCCGCCTGTCTGTTGGCGGTGACCGCCGCGCTGTTTGTTTGTGCCGCCGTGGCGGGCGGTGTGTTGTTGTGGCGGTCGCTGCTGGCGGTTTCCGCCAGGGTCGGAATTCCATTTTTTTCCCCGCCAGCCTGTTTGCAGTTTGGCCGCAGCTTTAACACCGACCGCCAGGGTTGGAATGACCACCTTTGTCTTCAACCGTAGTTCCCCTCTACTCATCTTTAGAAACTACATTTCCTTCAGCGACGCATACCCCCTTATCCTCATCATCCCCTTTGTCCTCCATATCTCCTTCCTTATGTTTATCATCATTACCAACCAAGCAGGATAACATATCTGCTGCAACATTCTTGACTCCGGGAATGTACTTAACTCTAAAATCATATTCTTGTACAGCCACTATCCACTTGGTGATTCTCTCAGACACTGGAACAATGCCTTTTTTTAGAAATATTTCTCTCAATGGTTTGTGATCAGTCATTATTCTAAATTGTATTCGCCCCAAAGAGGTAGGCGTTTTCTTAACTGCCGAAAAAATCCCTAGAGCTTTCCTTTGATGACAGAACACTGTGATTCCGGTCTCTTGAGACTCAAGGAAGGAAACATGATGGTGCTAGTGTTGTTACCTTTACCTTGAACTAGCACTGCTCCTAACCCCTTTGTAATCGCATCTGTGATTAATGTACACATCATGGTGGGATCAAAGTTACATAGATTTGGAGCCATCACTAATTCTCTCCTTCTACTCTTAAATTCTTCCTCACACTCACTATCCTACAGGAACACCACACCCATCTTCAGCAAACTTGTCATTTTAAAACATTTCATAGAAATGTTTGGAATTAATTTGCAATAATATTCGGCCATTCCCAAAAATGTGAGAAGTTCTTTATTTTGAGGAGAATATAATATATTGATCACACACACAAGACTTGCTGTAGGATTTATTCCTTTGCTAGAAATTTAATGACTTAAATATTCTATTTGGTTTTGCCTGAACTTGCATTTTTCTTCTTTTATTGTTTAGTTTGCTGCCTGTAATCTCTTTAAAACCATTGTTCCTCTGGTATCATGTTCGTACACATCCGAACCACTGATGAGTGCATCATCTTGATACACTCTGATGCCATCTATCCTTTTTAACACCTTTTGGAAAAAAGAGGCTGCTGACACTAACCTGAACGGCATCCTCATGTACCTAAAAGTTCCAAACAGAGTTATGAAAGCAGTAAAATCTTTTAAGTTGTCATCTAATTGAATCTGATGGTATGGTGACTTAAAGTCAATGGACGAGAACATTTTGGTGCCTTTCAATGATGTCAATATGTTAGCAATATTGGGAATAGGATACTTGTCAACTACAACCCCTTTATTTAACTCTCTCAGGTCTATGCATAATCTCACCTCTCTGCTACTCTTACTGTCTACTATGACTGGAGCTAGCCACTCCATCCCTTCCACTTCCTCAATCACCCCTTCATTCACCAACTTCTCTGATTCAGTTTTCATTTCTGACCTCACCGCAAATGACACATTGCATACTTCACTACTCACAGGCCGCACACCTGCCTTTAATCTGATTGTGTGAGTATATCCTTTCAAACATCCAAGTTCCACTTTAAATACCTATGGAAATTCCTCCATCAAGCTTGCTGCAAAGCCATTGGTTTCACTGCATTCCTCTTCTTGACTTGTTACTTGAACAACATCTTTGAATAAAATAGGTAGATCACTTTTAGAGACCAAGATAGCACTGAAATCTTGTTGGTGAAACCTACTCAGTATACTATATCCCTTTTCTGAGACAAACCTTCCCCCATACTAATGGTTTAATGTAAGGTTTCATCAATTTGACACTTCGGGCAAGATGCTCTTTAAAAAAAAGTATTTGAAACCAAATACTTTTTTTACTCCAGAGTCAAATAAAACTTCAGGTTTTTCTCACTCAACTAAGCTCTCATCAATGGGACATTTTTCTCAGTTCCTACATGCAGAATAGTTTGGCCACACTCAAAATCAGAACTGTTCTCTTCCACGTCCACCTCTTTGATTTTTTCCTTCCCTCTATCCCTTTGATTCCTGCACTCAATCTGAAAATGTTTTTTTTTTGTTACAACACCAACATACAAACTTCATTGCCGGGCAATCTTTAATAAAAGCTAAATGACTATTACTCTCACATCTGAAGCACTTCCTTTGTTCTTTGTTTTTATCAATTTCCTGTTCTGTGTTTTAATTTCAGTGCATTTACTTCCTAAGACGAGTCTTTCTTAATTATGTCCACACCTTTCATTAAATGTTTGATTTATTTGTCTATAGTAACCACTTCCTCTAAAGATGGTTATTCCTTTTGCCAATGCTTGTCTCTAACCTTCTCTATATTGCATCCCAACATAAACTGGTCTTGTATGTGATCTTTTCTATGTTCCTAAAACGTACAAGAAGATTCAAGCTTCCTCAAATCTGTGATATAATCCTCCAAAAATTCACCATTTCCTTGCATCATCCTGCCAAAGTTGTATTGTTAACAAACTGTACTTATTTTTGGCAGATAGTGATTGTCTAATTTCTTTATGCAATTCAAACCTTCAGCTTCACTACCACATAGTTCAGGAAGATGGTCAAAAACCTCCTGAACAATGTAATAACAGATTTACATTCCCAACTCATCGAAGCCCCACAAACTTTAGCATAAGGTTCAAAAACCTTTTTCCAGTTAAACCACTTTATATTTGGTTCACCGGGTGAAGAGAGGAGAAAAGGTGCGGCAGTAATATTGTGCATGGTGTCAATGTTATTGTATTCCTAAATAATAATTTGTAGTATAATATATCACCAGTTATGCTCCACACTCTAAATAGTTGCCCAATATGCCAATACACCAGATGTGCTGAGCCTACTGAATTTATCCACTATGTACCAAACTGTCTTAACATTTTCATGAACAATCACTATTGCATGAGCAAATGTTTATTTTCTTAAGATGGGTGCACTTATTGCCATGCAAGGAGATAGAAATGGTGCGTCTATTGCCGCAGATGCAGATCAGCTGTATCGAATGGGCGTTTATATCACAGTTTAAACAAGAACAGTGACATGACACACATGTAGACATGAGCTACACATAAACAAATTAAGGTGCCCCTATTGCCACAGGTACAGACAGGCTGTCTCACAAAGGCGTGCCTACCGCCAATTGTACAAGAACAGTATTGTACTATTGAAGTAGGCAGATGCTCCTCAAGATCAATTTACAAATGTAGGTGGTAGCCTCTCTCATCCCTAGTGTGGAAGGCTGTTACTCGTAGGCATGCCTGTCACTGTACTTCACAGACCTAGAAATGGGGCATGCCTATCACCAAAACAGGTCCTTATAAGATCGAATTTCCTATCACTGTAGTTCACAGGCACAGAAATGTGGTGTGCGTGTCGCAGAAACAGGTCCCTCCGAGATCCGATTTCCTCACACTAACAATTGGACACTCCAAAAATAGCCACTCTGATGTGGCTTTGCTTGCTTTCTGCAGTGAGGTGGCTACCTCTTCCTGTTGCGGTTGATGACGTTACAATGATCGTCAACTTCCTGCATTGCGCAATCTTACTGGGACTCCACTGAAAACAACATAATGGTTGCCATTGACGATGGTGGCTACCCCATGCTGTTTGCTGCCCTGTGTGAAGGTAGGATGATGTGCATAAAGGACAACACATGCAAAGAGAAGAACACTCCTCGCTTGCAGCTTGTCTGGGTACACTGCTGTGCCAGATTTAAACAATGCCGCAAAATGAACTGAAGGGTTCTTCGCTCACTGTCTGTCTTGCTCTCCCTCCTTGTCAGGTTTAGATAATGCAGTTATGCCAACCTTGGTAATGCGAAAAAGGCTATATACAAGCTCAAAAGTGACCTGCGCTCGTTATGGACTGGACTTCTCCTTCAGTTTCAGTTTAAGAGTTTGTACTGCGCACAATGTTGAGATGACATACTTTGGTTGTCCCTTAATGCTAATATTCTTGAAAATTGTTTCTTTTCTCACTTTCTTTTTTCCATTGTATCGAGTCACCAATGTTGAAATGTGGACTTCTCAATGAATAGGCTCCAAGATCCAGTTGTTAAAAAGGAATTTAATGATAAGTTACAAGCTACATGAAGTCCTCTCAGCCATCCACTTCAGCCCAGGTCAAGGTCTCAACTGATCTCACTATTCCATAGAACTCCCACTACACAGAATTCCAGTGGAATGTGATATGATCACATTCCTCTACAACTCACTACAGGAACATATTAACACATAATTTCTGAATTCTGATCTCAAAAATACTCCTTCTATGTAACGCTTTATAAGACTGTTAGTGCAGCCAACTTCAGGCCTTGTAGAAGAATGCATATAGGGTGCATGTAATGAAACCGAACACTAAGATGCAGATTTAAGGAAAGTGGCACTGCATCCAGTGCAGTGCCGCTTTCCTTGCTCCCATTATCGCCCCCCTACTGCCACCATGTGTGTGCTGTATTTAAAATGCGGCGCACCATGGTGCAGGGTAGGGAGCAATAGCATCATTTTTGTTGATATTGATATGATGCAGGATTAGCACCAAAATATTGTTTCTACTCCTGCAGAGTACACAGGGTCCCATTATAAATAATGGTATGCCCCCTTTTAAAAGTGCTGAAATAAATGGCGCAGGGAAATCTCTTAGATTTCCTTACACCATGATGTTCGCCCCCCTAGTAGGGGAACGCCCCCCTTGCATACCTTATGCCTGCGCAGGCATGATGTGACACAAGCATTTATAAAGTGGCGCAATACAAACAGAGCACCACTTTGTAAATATGGGCCATATGAAATTCCACTTTAAAACCACATTTACGACAAAATCAGTGCTGCAAATGGGGCGCAAGGTGGTGCTAGGGGCTTATAAATATGCCCCTAAATGCTCATGGGTGTATTTTGGGTACATATAACTGTACATATCTTCTGTGCAGTAGACTACTATTCATTTGGTCAGTTTACACGCCCCACAATGGTGGGGAGTGTCATGTAGCCTTAATTGAGATGTCATTATTACGATTATGTGTTATGAGTTAGGCTTTTTAGCCTTTGTATGTTCAGACACACATGTCCACTGAGTGACATTTTAAGTGCATGCATTGACTTCCTGATTTTATGCATCACTTAGGATAATCAAATCACTACAACAGTTTATGCTATTGAAATTTAGTGAAATGATAATTCCGTGACAGCAATCTTTATTTACGATTTGGAACAATTTGGAACTTGACACTTATTGGCAGCCTTTATAGGTTGCAATTGCATCATGTCAATGTCAGGATTTCAGTGTAACCAATGAATACGCAAATGATGCCTGTTAATATTTATTGTAGGCAACGTTGTCCAAGAAATGTTAATTGTGAAAACTCAGAAAGACCTAACTCATTTACTTTTCAGTGAACATTAGCAGCTCCCTAAGATATAGATTACACAATTTAAATTGTCTCTAAACATCATAACGTACCCTTTATTTCACATATACCTGCCACTGACATTGCCCTCTTCAGTGGTGACTGTCACACATCAGTATAAACTCTTTTTGAGACTATTGCTTCTTTTTGTTGCATTGACCATATGATCACTGAGGCTCATTTCATTCACACCTGGATAGTTGGTTATCATGAAGGATCAACCTTCTGAATTCCCTCCCGCTCCCACAAACCCATGCTTTTGGTTTAGTCAGAGGGAAGCTCTCACAAGGTTACTTAGTGGTGTGCATTAGCGTTGCTCTTTCCTTTTCGGGTATGATCTGGAATGGTGTGTGTTATGTTGTTCATGCACTGCATGTTAGTGCTTTAGAACCCTGGATACAAGAGAGACTTGGGAAAAAGGAAGGTAGGGGAGGAACCGGAAAGGGAGGAGTGAATGTACGATGTGAGAGTAGTTAGAAACTGTAAAGGTGGGCGCAGAAAGAGCTCCTTTTCAAACTACACAAATAAAAAATACTTTCATTGTATTTTTGTGTCTGTCTTCGTTGGATGTCAATACAACACGACAACTGGCGATGAAGGTGTATGTGACACCCTGCGACAGCCACACATCATACCTGCAAGTCGCTCAATGAAGCTGTGATTCCGGGAACCCACAGCACTGATTTCGGACGTGACTTGAGTCCTGGAGTCCATCGCGCTCACTTTGCTGCCTGTCTCTGTGTCACGCTATTGAGTGCCTGCCTGCACTGCTGGAGAAAAGTACCACATGACTGCAGGAGCCCACCCCTCCATAACAGAAGAGGAGTAGTGCTGCACGCCATCTGGAGCCTACCCAGATCAGGCATTACCTATGGACTCTGAATTGGTCTCCTTGCACCACCCCTTCTGCCACTAGGTAGGCTCGGCATTTCTTCATGCTGTCCCGCTCCTCCCAATCTTCTGCGCCGACTTACTGCACCAAGCAAGTCCATCAGAGGCCATCTTGAAGTCAGATGGCTCGACCAATGAGCATTGCAGGGCCTGCTGCAGGGGATTTTGAAGTCAGGCCTTCACATAAACTGGTGACTTCAAAGGTATTTGTGGCCTCAATTGAACATAAACTTCAGTTCTCTTACCTGGCAACCTAAGATTTAATCAAACAATTCATTAATCAATCAATCAGGATTTATAAAGTGCTGCTAATTTCTCAATAGGAAATCCAGGCACTTGCAGGTCCCAGAGGCTTATTCGAAAAGCCAGGCCTTGAGGGCCAATCGGAATTCTGGAAGTGGGGTAATGGTCCAGAGTTGCGTGGGGAGGCCATTCCAGGTTTTTGCTGTGATGTGAGAGAAGGAGTGTTCTCCACTTCTGCTTCGGTAGATACGGGGAGTATGGGCAAGTGAAAGAGAAGCTGAGTGGAGTCTTTTTGAGATTTAGAACAAGGACAACCAAGGCTGCACATAGCAGCTGTACAGGTATACACCTGTATGTCTAAAGAACCACTCCCATGTCTGGTGCAATTTCAGACATCTCTTACATAGATGGAGAGAACTATGCAAATGGCTCACTTTCAGGTTTGTTTACACATCAACAAAAAAGTAATACCGGTGGCTCAACCTCATTGCAAAGTGCCAGTTCACCTTCAGGAGGCTTTGGAAGATGAATTGCAGGACCTACTCAGTGCATACATCATCGAGAGATCGACTGGATCAACTCCTTGAGTGTCTTCAGTGGTGGTCATGCCTAAACGTGGCTCAGATGGCAACGTGTACTTATGTGTTAACATGAGGGCACCAAACACTGAAGTTGAACGAGAAAAGCACTTAGGCCCTATATCAGTGACATCATCACGTTGCTGAATGGAGTGAACATTTTCTCTAAATTGGATCTCAATAAGGGCTATCATCAGCTCGAACTCCACGAGAGCTCATATTACCTCACCACATATTCAACTCTTGAAGGCCTCTTTAGATAGAAATGCCTCAGCTTTGGCATTTCCTCAGCTGCGGACATTTTTCCAGAAGCAGTGAGAAGAGTCATCATCACATCCCTAATGCATTCAATTACAGTGACAACATCCTAGTGTTTGGTGCTACCATTAAGGACTATGACAAAGCACTAGATTGAGTCAGCCATGCAATGCTGGAATCCAATTGGGCCCTCAACAAATAGAAGTGTGAATTCTACAAATCTACATTAAAACTCTACAGTCACATTTTCTCAAGTGAAGGGATGAGGCCCGATCCGAAAAAGGTTATCACTCTAAATGACACTCCTTGTCCACAAGATGATGGTGATGTCTGGTCCTTTCTAGGAATGGTTATTTATTGTGCCCAAATTATCAAGGGCTATGCTACAATTAGTTATAATTTACATGAACTCACAATGCAAGGTCAACCCTTCAAATGGTCTGTGAGATGCAACCAAGCGTTTAATAAGATTAAAGCTTCTGTAAGGTCACCAATTAATCTAGCATATATCAACCCTCGCAGGAAAACAGCACCTTGGATGCTAGTCCTGTGGGAGCTATTTTAGCCCAGTATGACAAAGAAGGTGACCAAAGACATATAGGCCCTCATTATGACATTGCCAGTAAGTCCCGCTTACCGCCATGCCGACTGCCGCCAACATACCACAGCCGTGGCGGTTTACCGCTACCCATATTAAGATCCACACATAGCAATCCGTCACTATACAGTAACGCACACAAGTCTGCCAGACCAAAGGTCAGTGATAAACTGGCAGTAGCAAAACCCACACCATTATGCCAACAGAACTACGCCCACAGCATTATGACCCACGAATCACCGCCGCGGACATTGAACGTCACTAAACCATTGGTGGTACATACCACTGCACTCAAAATACACACACACTAACAAAACAACACTGCATTGGACGATTCAAACTACACACACCTGACACACATACACACACCACAATCACACCACTATAAAACAAACACCCACATTACCCACAACCCTTTACGATTCAAAAAAATTGACAACTGAGAGAGACACACACCAAGAGCACCCACAGAACCAGAGCCACAGAACACCATCACCCATACACCATCCATGCACCTTACAGCACACACCCCAACACATCACCCCAACACACCCTCACACATACCATACACACTACACCCATGACACAACTAAGACACCCCAGGTTCTCAGAGGAGGAGCTAAGGGTCATGGTGGAGGAAATCATCCGGGTAGAGCCACAGCTATTCGGATCACAGGTGCAGCAGACATCCATTGCTAAGAAGATGGAGCTATGGTGGAGAATTGTGGACAGGGTCAATGCCGTGGGAAAGCACCCAAGAACAAGGGATGACATCAGGAAGAGGTGGGACGACCTATGTGGGAAGGTGCGTTCTGTGGTAGCAAGACACCAACTAGCTGTACAGAGGACTGGCGGTGTCAACATGGGAGGAGCAAGATTTGGCAATACTGCATTCTAAGGGCCTGGCAGGAGTAGCAGGAGGACTGGACTATGGTAAGTCAAATCTCTATTACTATCACCCCCCCTACCTGTATGTCATCACATACCCCCACCCCTACCCTCACCCCATCACTCCACCACCTCACATACACCCCACCATCACAACCCACCCATCCTAATACCAAATCCTGCATGCACCACCAATGCATGGACATCACTCACAGCCCTGGATGGACACCCATCACTGAAGCATGCACATTAGAGAGAATCACCTACCCCACAAACTCACTACTCACACAAGGCAAAGCTGACAGGGCAATCACAACCATACAGGGCAACACACCCATGTACAAGATGTCACAATCAGAAACAATAACACTGCATTTACATCCCCACAGGTCCCCCACCCAATGTCACTGGAGAGGAGGTGTCAGCAACATCCAGTCCCCCCACAGAAGAGGCCCACAGTGATGACAGCACCTCTGGTCACCTGGATCTGGATGACCAACCTGGCCCATCAGGGATCTCCAGGACAGTTGGTTACCCAGGCACAGTCCCATACCACCACAGAGCCTCGCCCCTTAGGAAACACCACCACAGCACCCACCTAGCGGGCCCATACCTCTGTCCCCAGGACAGGTCAATCAGCAGTGTGTCCACCACTACAGGGACCCCAGGCCACCCCACAAACACAGGACAATCAGGTACCTGGGGTCAGTGGCAGTGGGCACACGGTTCAGGGGACAGAGGCACAAGACAACAGGAAAGCTGGGAGGACTGCTGTGTGACAGGGGGAGGACAGGCCCAGGGAACCGACTCTCCACGAGGCACTTACCAACATCCTGGGAGCATACCACCATTCCCAGGAGACGATGGGCCAGATACTGTACAAGTTGCAGGAGACCTATCGGCTGCAGGAGGGAGAGTACCTGGGGATCAGGGAGGACCTGAAGGACATCCACACCACCCTGGTCAACATTGCGCGGGTGCTGGCAGACATGGGCAACACCATGAGGGAGGCAGTGGCACACTGATGAACAGCCCTCCACCTCCGCTGCCGCTAGTGGACAGGAGGCCCGCCACAGGAACAACAGGCCACCAGCACCCCTCACCCTGCAGAAGGAGAACCACCCCACAAACGGTCCTTGCGATCCAGGTAGAAGCCAAAGAACATTGCAAAGACCCCCACCAGGAAATAAGTCTCCTGAGTGTCACCCTTGTGTCCCACTCTGTCACCGTATCCACCTTGAACTGCCATTGCTCCCCTTCCTATGCCCCCTTGGACAATGCACCTGTGATACAAATAGACTGGACTCTATCCTGGACTTTCCTCCACCATCACCACAGCCCATTGCACATACCCCTCTACTTATTAGCACTTAAATAAACCCCCTTTGAAAAATTACAAGTATGGAGTATGTCAAATTATTTAACTATGTAACAAGGTTTAAACACTGCAATACAACTGTACAGAAATATATACATATGAATGACCTGTAGTTGGCTTCAGTCAACACACCAGGTGCCAGAGTGGGGCACAGATATCTGAAAATAGAGATGCCAAAGGGTACAGTGTGTGGCCATAGAATTGGGAGAATCTGCCTGCCATGTACAATGTCAAATGCAAAACTGTCAATGCACAGTGAAGTTACAGTGTCTTTCCTGTGTGTCTCTGGAAGTACTGTCGTATAATAGCTGTTCTGCTGTCCTCACCCTCATCCTCTGGCTCCTCATCTTCACTGTCCACACGATCCCCTACTGCCACACGGCCACCTCCAGCCTCATCCACCTGCAGAAAAGGCACCTGGCTTCTCAAGGCAAGGTTAGGCAACATGCAGCATGCCACGATTATCTGCCACACCTTCTTGGGTGAGTAGCACAGAGATCCACCTGTTAGATGGAGGCAACGAAACCTGTCCTTCAGGAAGCCGAATGTCCTTTATATTATTCTCCTTGTTCGCCCATGTGCCTCATTGTAACGTTCCTCTTTCCTTGTCCTGGGATTCCTCACAGGGGTCAGTAGCCATGAGAGGTTGGGGTAACCAGAGTCACCTGCAAATATCGAGGGACAACTGTTAGCCACACACTAACCCTTAGGGCCCACAACATACCCATACACCAACATCCACTGGGTGGGAACCAGAGCTCACCTATTAGCCACACCCGGTGCCTCTGGAGTTGAGCCATCACATCTTTTGATTTCTGAAGACCTGTTCATTTCTCCGGTGGGGGCAAAAGCAATATGTGTACCATCAATTGACCCAATAATGTTGGGGATATGTCCCATTGCATAGAAGTCAGCATTCACTGTGGCCAAATCCTCCACCTGGGGGAAAACAATGTAGCTAACATATGTTTAATCAGGGCAGACAACACTCTGGTCAGCATTATTGAGAACACTGGCTGAGACATTCCTGCTGGCAAGCCCACTGTCACTTGGAAGGAGCCAGTTGCCAAGAAATGGAGCACAGATAGGACTTGCACAAGAGAGTGGATCCCAGTGGGCTGACGGATAGCAGATATCAGGTCAGGCTCCAATTGGGCACACAGCTCTGTGATTTAGGCCCTGCCCAGTCTATAGGTGAGGATGATGTGCCTGTCCTCCATTGTTGCTAAGTCCACCAGGGGTCTGTAGATGGGGGATGGCTCCATCTCCTATTCATCCGCAGCGGTTGTAATCTATGGAGCAGCTGGTCAGTATACCACATTTCCAAACACCACACTGCATTTCATGTTGTGACTGTAACAGTATGTTGTTGGATGGGCTCAAATGGTGCCTATGTGTACTGTGACGCAGTTAGGTGCCATGTCCTGCCTCCCCCCTTAAATGGCATCCGCCTGTTCTGTGTGGATGGACATGTGGAAATGATGTAATGCCGCTGACGTTGTGTGCCATTGCAGGAAGGGTCCAAGTACCGCTGTGCAACTCCTCATTGGTTGTCATTGGGCCCTATTGGTTACAGTGGCCAATGGTGATGTACCCCGGCGGTGACGGTACGCATCGCCACAGGTGTACCAACATTTTCTATCTTTTCACTCACTTGCTACCTGACCTTCAACAGGAGAGGACCTACACTGCAAGTGCTGCTGTGACCTGTGTCTGGAACCTGTCATGGCTTGTGTCACTGGGGAAAGTGCCCATGCCTTCACCGCTGCGGAGTTGGAGATACTGGTGGATGGGGTCCTACTCCAGTACCGAATGCTGTATGGGTCTCCAGACCAACAGGTGAGTACACTGTGAGCATGATGCAAGGGGCATGGATGCATGGACTGTTGTGTGTGAGGGCCTCGTGTGGGGAGGTGGTGGAAGGGTTCTGGGCAGCGTACTGCATGTATGGTGGGAAATGTCTGTGCGTAAGGGGATGTGAAGGCTATGGTGGGCCATGAGTGTAACAGGCTGGACGGTATGACTGATACCTTTTTCTAGGTGTATTTTTCTGCAGGTCAGCGCCCATCAGAAAAAGGGTATATGGCGTGCTATCGCCAAGGACGTGCGGACCCTGGGGGCCTACGGCAGGCGGAGCACCCACTGTCGGAAACAGTGGGAGGACCTGAGACACTGGGCAAGGAAGACGGTGGAGGTCCAGCTGGGGATGGCCTCCCAATGAGGAAGGGGTGCCCGTCGAACCCTGACCCCCTTGATGGCCCACAAACTAGCGGTGGCCTATCCGGAGCTAGATGAGCGCTTGCTGGCATCACAGCAGCCACAAGGAGATGAGTACAGTTTCCCAATATCTACTTGCACGTGGTGGGGTGGTCTCCGGGTGGGGGATGTGGGCCTGTGGGTGCCCCTAGGCCAGGCCGGACATTGCTGGGTAGTTCCCATGTTGGGCAGGGGTTGATGAACACCACCTCCTACCAAGCTAGTAGACATCCACTACTGGGCGGGGGTCTGTGAGTGTCAGGTATGCTGCTATTAGCGTTAGGTATTCCTGTCCATGGGCTGGTGATTAGCATTGTGACTGGTAGTGTTTTGCCTAGTGCGTAAGGCTGTTCCCTGTGTGTGTACGTGTTGTGTACGCCAACGGTGGTGTTGTTGCTGCCATTGACCAAGTGTATTCTTTGTCTCTTTCCCTCCCCTTTTTGTTTTGTCACCCTGTCCTTATGTGCATTAGCATCATCTGGTGGAGGAGCAAAGGCACCGGCGACAGAGGAAGCTGCATCCCACACGGCCCATGAGGCCGAATCCACCAACGGAGAGGGCACCAGTGGGACGGAGGGCGAGGGGAACACCACGGCGGAGTCAGGAGGGGAGAGTTCGAACACGGATACCTCCTCCGATGGAAGCTCCTTGGTGGTGGCAGACACCTCTGTGCCCAACCCAACTACAGGTACAGCTGCCACCCCGTACCAGGACTGCCCTCCCAGCAGCGCCTCAGCGAGTTTACGGTGTCGACTCACCCAGGAGGGTGGGCATCTCCTTCGTCCCAGGCACCTCAGGCCCTGCTCCCAGTTAGCCCTGCTGTCCTGAATTAGGAGGCTATTGACCTCCCGCGATATATCTCTGTTGGGCAGTGAACCATAGTGAATGCCATCCAGGGGCTGGCAGCCCAATTGCAACAAACTAATGCATTCCTGGAGGGCATTCACTCAGGCATGGCGGCCCAACAGAGATCAATCCAGGCTCTGGCCTCCTCCCTGATGGCAGCCACTGTCCCTGTCTCTGGCCTCCCTCCTCCACCTTCCTCTACCCAGTCCCATTCCCCTCAATCACAACCTATCCCAAGCACACAGGCAGAGCAGAATGCACCCAAGACAACACACAGGAGTGGCTCAGGCAAACACAAGCACCACACATCATCCCACAGGCACTCACACAAACACCATCCAGATGCAGACATACCAACATCCACTGCCTCCAATGTGTCCCCCCTCCTCCTCGTCCACCACCCTCCCAGTAGCATCTCCACTCACACCTGCATGCACTACATCCTCATCCACTACCCCCATCACCATCACGCCTTTCAGTACACGCCCCTCACTGGTAGTCACCACCCCCACATCCATGGACACGTCCCCTGTGTCCTCTCCCACTGTGTCTGTGCCCCCTCCTCCCAAAGTATACAAACGCAAGCACTCAGACACCCAACAGCCATCCACCTCACAACATTATCCAGCCCATGAACCTGTACCCAAACACAGCAGACAGACACCTCCAACAACCACTCCCTCTTCCTCCACTCCCAAACCTTCACCCTCTTCCCACCCCAGTGTCCCTAAGAAGCTTTTCATCTCTGCCGTTGACCTCTTCCCTACCCCTCCCCCCACCGTCCTTCACGTCGGGCCAGGGTGGTCAGAACCCAGGCAAGAACCTCAGCCACCCAGTCCACGGCCACAGTAGTGTCGGCAGCTACTGCAGGTGGGAGAGGCTCCAGGGAACCAGCCATCAGCACTGACAGTGTGCCTGCACCAGCTGCCAAGGGGAAGGGCAAGGAGGCACCACCAGCTGTCAATGGGAAGGGCAAGGAGGCAACACCAGCTGCCAAGGGGAAGGGCAAGGATGCACCACCAGCTACCAAGGGGAAGGGCAAGGAGGCACCACCAGCTACCAAGGGGAAGGGCAAGTAGGCACCACCAGCTGCCAAGGGGAAGGGCAAGGGGCCTGCACCTGCAGGCAGGAAGGACAGGAGGTTTGGTGCTGGTATCTGATTCTGAGCCCCCACCACCAACCATGGCGGTTCAGCCGTCCGAGGCTGCAGGGGAAGGGCTGGAGCCTCCCCCCTCCACTGGGATTCCCGACGTCAGCACTGCCACCAGCACCACCACCAGCACCACTGCCAGCAGCAGCAGTCCCAGTGGGCAGCCGTCTGAGGCTGCAAGGGAAGGGCTGAAGCCTCTCCACACCACTGGCATGCCCGCCACCAGCACCGCCACCAGCACCACTGCCAGCAGCAGCAGCCCCAGTGGGCAGCCGTCCGAGGCTGCAGGGTAAGTGCTGGAGCCTTCCCCCACCACTGGCACCCCGACGCCAGCACCGCCACCAGCACCACTGCCAGCAGCAGCAGCCCCAGTGGGCAGCCGTCCGAGGCTGCATGGGAAGGGTTGGAGCCTCCCCCCACCACTGGCATCCCTGACACCAGCACCGCCACTGCCACTGCCACTACTGAGCAGCCATCACCACTGGCGGGCAGTGTATAGTCCTGCCTCCATGGGTTGTAGTGCGCCCTGGACCTTGCAAATCCTGTAGGTGTGACACCCAGGTAAGAGACTGTGACCTTGCACTCCCCAAGTGCTGCATCACAGGGCACAAGGCCCCCTCCAGAACCAGTGGAGAAGCCATCCACTCACCCCCTCCTTGCCAGGATGAAGCACACTGGGCACAAGGCTCCCTCCAGAACCAGTGGAGAAGCCATCCACTCACCCCCTCCTTGCCAGGATGAAGCACACAGGGCACAAGGCCCCCTCCAGAACCAGTGGAGAAGCCATCCACTAGAGAGACTGTTGCTTTTCACTCCCCAGGACCAAGCAGTGGGCAAACCACCCACTAGAGAGACTGTGGCGTTGCACTCCCCAGGACCAAGCAGTGGGCAAACCACCCACTTGAGAGACTGTGGCCATGCACTCCACAGGACCAAGCAGTGGGAAAACCACCCACTTGAGAGACTGTGGCCTTGCACTCCCCAGGACCAAGCAGTGGGCAAACCACCCACTACAGAGACTGTGGCTTTGCACTCTCCAGGACAAAGCAGTGGGCAAACCACCCACTAGAGAGACTGTGGCTTTGCACTCCCCAGGACCAAGCAGTGGGCAAACCACCCACTAGAGAGACTGTGGCTTTACACTCGCCAGGACATCGCACAGGGAATGTAGCCCCCTCCAGGACCAGTGGTGTTGTACCATCTTCCGGATGAGGTGCCCCCCCATACCCTGTCCCCCCTGAGGTGCCTGAGTATTTTTGACCTGATGCCCCTGCAGTGTTCTCTCCGTGTTGTTGCGGGAGTCAAGTGGGGCCTTGGCCTATGTTATGTGGCCCTGTGGCCCACGGACATTGAGGGCTGGGCAGTGTCCCTCCATTTGTATATATGTATATACTGTTTTGACGATGCAGCTCGATTTTCTAGTATTTTATCTTATTACACTCACTTTATTCAAGTCCTTTTGTCCTTGCATTATTCCTGATGGGTACGGGATGAATATATAATGTTACTGCATCTGTTTGTGTGTATGGTATTGGGGATGCTGCGTGTGTGTGTCACTCTCTTTTTCCTCCCCCCTCCCTTGAGTGCTAGGCGGCAGTACCATGGTCGTCTTCGCCGGAGTTGCTATTCATAGTGCATGAGGAGGTATACAAGCATGGAGAAGATGTGCAACTCGGGCTCCATTACGTCATGGTTCTTCCTTGAGTCTCCAGAGGTGAGTCCTTTGCCTTCTGTGTACTGTTTCCGCTGTGCTTTTGATGTCGTTGGTACCATCCCGGAAAAGGTGGCAGATAGGCTTGTTGTAATACTGTGGGCGGAACATTGTCTTCTGCCTGGCTGTAGGCGGTTACTGCCGTGGTGCTTGTTGCTACCGCCGTGGCTGTCGGTGTGTTAAAGTGGCTGTCTGTGTGGGCAGTTTCCGCCATGGTCATAATTCCATTTTTTTTTTACCGCCGCCCTTTTGTCAGTATTACTGACGCTTTATCACCAACCGCCAGGGTTGTAATGAGGGCCATAGTAACCTATATTAGCCTCTGTCTGACACCAAAAGGGCATATTCGCAGCCAGAAAAAGAAAGTCTGGTGGTTGTATGGGCCTGCAAGCACTTCCACATTTTTATCAATGGGAAACACTTAACACATATTGTGGGTCAACAGGCTCTCACAACTCTATTTGGAAATCCCTGAGCAAAGATGCCACATAGGATTGAGCAATGGGGAATCCACCTTCAGGAATACACCTAGTATTTGTAAAAAGTGTATTTCTCCAATCTGTGCCTGTTTATATAAGGCTCCCAGTGTTTCAGCAAACTTGCCGCTTTTAAACTGCTGTTTTTTTTTACCCTTGATTGCTTGAAATTTCCCTCCTAGTTTTTCACAAAGACCACTTTAAGAGTCCCCCTCCCCCTTTTTTCGGAAGGCTACAAACACCTCAGTGGCTAACTAGAGTGGGGAAGTGCGTTGCTGCTGGGACCTTGCCGGGCCTTTGATTGAAGGGCAGGAGCCCTTTAAATTACTTTCGCGCTCCCGCCGTCGCGGGAAGCGCGTTGCTGCTGGGACCTTGCCGGGCCTTTGATTGAAGGGCAGAAGCCCTTTAAATTACTTTCGCGCTCCCGCCGTCGCGGGAAGCGCGTTGCTGCTGGGACCTTGCCGGGCCTTTGATTGAAGGGCAGGAGCCCTTTAAATTATTTTCCCGCTCCCGCTGTGCGGGACGCGCGCGGTCGGCGCCCGGGCAAAGCCCGGGCCAAGGGCGGGCCCGTCCTTCGCCCGTCATCAACCGGAAGAGGCCGGGCTGGGCCCCCCCTCTAACGTCTACTCCTTCCGCCTGTGGTAATTCCATCTGGGTGCTGTGTCAGATACTGTGTGAGTCTGTTATTAAATATGGGGAAAAGAAAGACTAATGTTCAGAAGGGGGAAGCCGGGTCCAGCTCCCTTCAGTCCTCCTTTACTAGTTATTTATCTTCTGTGATGGGGGCCATTGAATCTGAACTTGAACATGTAGAAGAAAGAATTGGGGTTGTTCAAAGTACTGTTCAACACCCCCCCCTTGGAACCTATCGTTCACATTTCCACTTTTCCAAGAACTGGTCCTTTATCACTGATTTCGCCTCTGAATACCAGTCAGTTGGGCGTCGATATACTCCCTACTACCGACCGAATCAATTCTTCTCCCCTTTTAGCTACTCCTCCTCTTGAAAGCTCTTGCTCTCAGGCCGATTCTCCTCTTTTGAAGAAGAGGAGAGCCGGGAAAAAGCCCAAAAACACAAAAAAGGTCCTGGGCTCCAAAAAGAAACTACCTACCTTCCCGGCCCAAAGTGACCAACCCCCAATCTCCCTGGTCTCCTTCCCCGAATGCCCTCTGAGTAAGGATGCTCCTGAAGATTGTTCTAGTTTTATTGACCAGACACTCAAATCCTTTTGCGCAACTCTAGAGTCAAAAATTTGCCGCTTTTAAACTGCTGTTTTTTTTTACCCTTGATTGCTTGAAATTTCCCTCCTAGTTTTTCACAAAGACCACTTTAAGAGTCCCCCTCCCCCTTTTTTCGGAAGGCTACAAACACCTCAGTGGCTAACTAGAGTGGGGAAGTGCGTTGCTGCTGGGACCTTGCCGGGCCTTTGATTGAAGGGCAGGAGCCCTTTAAATTACTTTCGCGCTCCCGCCGTCGCGGGAAGCGCGTTGCTGCTGGGACCTTGCCGGGCCTTTGATTGAAGGGCAGGAGCCCTTTAAATTACTTTCGCGCTCCCGCCGTCGCGGGAAGCGCGTTGCTGCTGGGACCTTGCCGGGCCTTTGATTGAAGGGCAGGAGCCCTTTAAATTATTTTCCCGCTCCCGCTGTGCGGGACGCGCGCGGTCGGCGCCCGGGCAAAGCCCGGGCCAAGGGCGGGCCCGTCCTTCGCCCGTCATCAACCGGAAGTGGCCGGGCTGGGCCCCCCCCCTAACGTCTACTCCTTCCGCCTGTGGTAATTCCATCTGGGTGCTGTGTCAGATACTGTGTGAGTCTGTTATTAAATATGGGGAAAAGAAAGACTAATGTTCAGAAGGGGGAAGCCGGGTCCAGCTCCCTTCAGTCCTCCTTTACTAGTTATTTATCTTCTGTGATGGGGGCCATTGAATCTGAACTTGAACATGTAGAAGAAAGAATTGGGGTTGTTCAAAGTACTGTTCAACACCCCCCCCTTGGAACCTATCGTTCACATTTCCACTTTTCCAAGAACTGGTCCTTTATCACTGATTTCGCCTCTGAATACCAGTCAGTTGGGCGTCGATATACTCCCCACTACCGACCGAATCAATTCTTCTCCCCTTTTAGCTACTCCTCCTCTTGAAAGCTCTTGCTCTCAGGCCGATTCTCCTCCTTTGAAGAAGAGGAGAGCCGGGAAAAAGCCCAAAAACAAAAAAAAGGTCCTGGGCTCCAAAAAGAAACTACCTACCTTCCCGGCCCAAAGTGACCAACCCCCAATCTCCCTGGTCTCCTTCCCCGAATGCCCTCTGAGTAAGGATGCTCCTGAAGATTGTTCTAGTTTTATTGACCACACACTCAAATCCTTTTGCGCAACTCTAGAGTAAAAAATTACCACTCTGATCGCTAGGAAGCTTGATTGCTTTTGTAATGACGTGACCAGGTTTTTATCTAGTTTTTTAAAACCAGGTCCTTTATGTACGGGAATACATCATAGCCCTGAACCGGCCCATCAATCCACTCCTCCCTCTACTTTGGTACCCCAAGGTGTAAGTAATTATTCGCTCGATCCACAAGCCGTCTCTGGTCAAGAAACTCATGTTGACAACCCTGTATTAGGGCCGACAAGGGAAGTTTATTCCTCTAGGACACATGACAAAGGTCCAAATAAACTTACTAACCATGCAGACTTTTTACATTTACCACCTGCTTGCAATCCGTACGTTCTGGTTCTCTCAAATGTTCCTCCTCTGGAGTCCTCCAAACAAGAAGATACCCACTCCCTAATTAGAAAAGCTGGTCACTGGTTGAACTCCAATTTCAAACCTAATTGTTTTCATAATGATAAGATTCTCATGGCCCGAAGAGTGAGGAGGGTAGGATATTCCAAGGTATTGGAGGAGGGAGACTATGTTGTTTTAAATTTTGCTAATCCTCGTTCAGTAGACCTTTTTTTTACGAATTTGGGCCACTGTAATATGTCAACTAACAGGATTCAAATACATCCCCTGTGGCATTTTTACGACCCTGTGCTCCTACCAAACCGCACTGTCACTAATTCAAGTATTTACAGGCCAGACCCAGAAAGGCTTCATTTACAGGTTACTGTACCCTCTAGCAACCGGTTCTCGACTCTTAGTCACCTTGACGAGAACGATTGACTATCAGTGATCCACCCCTGTTCTTCTAACATGGAGAGACCGAAGGCTGGGAACGTCGACGTTGAATGTACCTGGGACACAGGAAAGCCTGAATTGGATCTGAAAGTTTCTATAAATACTAAAGTTCTAATGTCATGTCCTGTGTCTAGACCATTAACTCTGCTTAGCTGGAACATAGTAGGGCTGCGATCCAAATCTGACAATTCGGACTGGAAGAGCTTTATTTCCTCCTACGATATAATTTGTCTACAGGAGACCTGGTCCAAAGATACGTTCCTTCTGAACGGTTTCAGCTCTCTGTGTCAGCCAGCACTAACCTCCCAAATGGAGAGAGCTAGTGGCGGCCTTTTAGTTCTTGTCTCCGTACATCTTCCGCTTTTAAATGTGTCTTTAATCTGGTCCTCCCTTTATTTTATGGTTGTTTTGGTCTCTATTAGTGGCCTAAAGGATATCCTAATTTTAAATTTTTACAATAACATCCCTCGGGGCCTCCTTATGGGTCATCTGGAAGAGGTAACGGATCTCATAGATTCTTCACATGTTTTGCAGAATAGTGATCTAATTATTATCTGGGTGGGCGATTTCAATACTCCTCTGTGCAGCAAAGAACACATGGACCTGTGTGCCTTTCCTGCTGAGGGCAGAGAGTCAGTAATTCATTTTAACCATACATCTGAAGGAGATGCCTTAAACCTTTTTACTTGTAAATTTGATCTGGTTCATGTCACCGAGAAATTGGCCCCCGACGCCTGTAATATACCAACCTTTACAGGGAATTTGAGGGGGAGAATTATCGACTTCATACTTATCAGCTCCTCTGATTTTTATGTAATTCAAGAATTTAAGATTACGCCTCATTGTGCGAGCGATCATAACCCCCTTAGCATTATATTGGACCTAAAAAATTTCCAGGCACCCAAGAATAAAAGCTTGAGCGCAGCTCCTGTTTATAATCCAAATTGTGGCATACGTCTAAAATGGGACAAAATAGATCAAAACATTTTTAACCAGGAAATTGTAAGAAGTAGGTCTGACTCGATCCATATGTGTCTGTCCCAGCAGTTAGATTCTGACCGCATAGTGCATGAATTTGAATCTTTAAGCACTGACATCTCACGCGCCCTGGCGGTGGACAGGCCCGCGAAGGGGCCGGTGGCCCACAGATGGTTCGATTCTGCGTGCTCATCTGCCCACAAAAAACTCAAAGATGCACTTAAAGCAGCTCCTCTCTCCCGTCAATTAGTTAAAATAGCCAGAGCGGATTATAAGGCTGCCATTGACAAACGGAAATCTGAAATTAGGTCTAGGGCCTGGGGCGAACTTTTGGCTGCATCTGAGAAGAAGGATACTTCTAAATTCTGGAAAGTGATAAATCACTCTTACTTTTCTGGTAACCACTCTTTGGCCAATGACTGTCTTATTGCTGAGGACGTCTGGTTAACTAATTTTAGGAAAGTCTTCTGTTCAGGAATTTATGAGAATTCGCATGTAAATCCTTCTGCACTTTTTATTTTAGACTCCAAAACTAAGGCCCCAAATATTATTTTTGACCTCTATGAGGTCAAAAATGCCATTGATAGATCAAGGCAGGGAAAAGCTCCTGGCCCCGATGGGGTTCCCGCTGATCTTTTTAAATCAGAAATTGATCTTTGGGGTCCGTTAGTTACAAATGTGTTGAATAGTGTGGTAAATAGTAACGTGCCCCTCTCATGGAAATCGGCTATTATTGTTCCTATCTTCAAAAAAGAAAATAGACAAGATCCTTCTTGTTACAGACCAATTTCTCTCATCGATTCGACGGCAAAGATTTTAGGTAGCGTGATCCTGTCCCGTTTAGAAGATTGGGTGTCCGAGGCCCAGATTTGATCCCCTATTCAATTTGGTTACAGACCTGGTGTAGGCACAGTTGAGCAAGTCTTAAACTTGCAGCTGATACTCAGCAAATACGTGACAGTCAAAAAAGAGTCTATTCACATGGCTTTCATTGATCTAACCAGTGCCTTTGATATGGTTATTAGGTCAAAGTTATGGCAAATTTTGGAAGCCTTAGGCTGCGATCCGCCTCTATTGGAGCTTATTAAACGCCTACACACAGACCTAACAATTTCTGTTCAGGCCGGCTTACATGGGCAGAGAACCTCCCATATCCCATCAACTAGGGGTGTAAGGCAGGGATGTATCCTAGCCCCTTTTCTTTTTGTGATTTACATAAATGGGCTCTATGATTCACTGTTAAAACATGCAAAGGACATACCGAAGATGGGCCAGAGACAACTTCCAGTTTTATTATATGCTGAAGATGCAGTTTTAATTGCTCGTACTGCAAACGGTTTACAGGGACTACTGGATGCATTTTATGATTTTATGTTGAACCTTGATCTGAAAGTAAATTACCCCAAGACTTTCGTTATGACTTGTGGCCCACACAATACAAAGTCTAAACAATTTACTATGGGAGGGCACACTCTTATTAAGGTCAAAGAATTTTGTTATCTAGGCATGTACATGAGTTCTTCCTTGTCCTGGAAGACACACATTAATTTTAAGCTCCAACAGCTGATAAGGAACAACGAAGCAATTTTTCGCTTTTCAAATAAATTAGGTCACAGACCCCCTGCACAGTTGAAAACTCTTTATAATTCCAAATGCACTGCATCAGTCCTTTATGGGGCAGGCGTCTGGGGCTATAATAAAATACCGTCTCTTCAGAGTGTTGAAAATAAATTCCTGTGCAGATTATTGTTGGTTCCAAAATGCACCGCAAATATAATCTGCCATGAAGAACTTGGTCAGTGCTTTTTGGAGGACAGGGTCTTTATGGCCCCCCTACTGCTCTGGATCAGATGCTGGTCAAACCCTACGGCAAGTTTGGTCCAAGACTGTATCTCTGATTGTCTACAATTGGAAAATTCAAATAGGATTCCCTGGCTTATGTTCCTGCAAAACTCTTTTGAGAACCTAGGGCTTAGATACATGTTTGATGATCCTCATTTGTTAACCACAAACTCTAGGTCTGTTTTGAAGTCTACTTACTCCAAGCACATATCAGAGCAGAGATTTTATAGTTCCCTGAAATCGAAATCTTTTGATTCCTACTCTCGGATTGTGACTGTTCCATGCCTTGAACCCTATTTGACCTGGTTTTCAAGTTTTAGAATAATTTCCTTTTTAACACTTTTTAGACTTAGGCGGTCATTCTGACCCTGGCGGTCAAAGACCGCCAGGGCGGAGGACCGCGGGAGCACCGCCGACAGGCCGGCGGTGCTCCAATGGGGATTCCGACCGCGGCGGTAAAGCCGCGGTCGGACCGGCACCACTGGCGGGCTCCCGCCAGTGTACCGCCGCCCCATTGAATCCTCCACGGCGGCGCAGCTTGCTGCACCGCCGCGGGGATTCCAACCCCCCCTACCGCCATCCAGATCCCGGCGGTCCGACCGCCGGGATCCGGATGGCGGTAGGGGGGGTCGCGGGGCCCCTGGGGGCCCCTGCAGTGCCCATGCCACTGGCATGGGCATTGCAGGGGCCCCCGTAAGAGGGCCCCTACATGTATTTCACTGTCTGCTGCGCAGACAGTGAAATACGCGACGGGTGCAACTGCACCCGTCGCACAGCTTCCACTCCGCCGGCTCGATTCCGAGCCGGCTTCATCGTGGAAGCCTCTTTCCCGCGGGGCTGGCGGGCGGTCTGAAGGCGACCGCCCGCCAGCCCAGCGGGAAAGTCAGAATTACCGCCGCGGTCTTTCGACCGCGGAACGGTAACCTGACGGCGGGACTTTGGCGGGCGGCCTCCGCCGCCCGCCAAGGTCAGAATGACCGCCTTAATCTAATTCATTTTAAGGTAGCTTTCCCCGAACCATGTTTCTGGAAAAAGGACTTACCACTCTGTCCCTGTGACTCCAAATCAACTCAGAGCACTTTGCACTTTTTTCTTTTTTGCCCTTTATATGCTGCTCCTAGAGGGGCCTTTATTTTACCCACGTTACGCCTCCTTAGACCTATTCATTATAAGGAAGCCCTACTATATCTTCAGAGATTGCCTGATATTCAAATTTGTCATCATGTATTAGACTTTGTCACAGCTTCTTTAAGTATTAGGAAAAGGCCTACTCCTTTTTAAAATTTTATGTACGTATAGTATATCATTTTAAAGCTAATATTTGTACTTTTTTGACTTTGTGATTTTTAATCATGTCTAGTATATTTATCTATGTATGTCAAGGGGTTTCAGATTGGACGTTTATGTGGTGTCTTCAGCAATGGTTTTAAGTTTTATTTTATACTATTTATAGATCGGTAAATGTGTTTTGGTTTGTACTTTTATGGCAATTGCCGAATAAAGTTATTTGACTGACTGACTGACTGTTTAGGTGACTGCTTAATCTGCTCTGTGATTTAAACTGTATTTGGAAAGTGTATGCACCACTTGTTTTTGCCTTGAAAAAGCCATTTATTTGAGTGCGCGACAAGCAGTATATCAGTGGTTTCTAATCTGTTCCTTACCTGGAAAGTACACTCCGCTAGCTTGGAAGAGTGGATTCTGCCTGTCTATACCCAAGGAGATTCTGAATAGAGGAGCACCTCCGCCTCCCTTCCACAGGGGCTTGGGCTTAAGGTAACTTGGCCCTTACATAAGTGTATTTTGGTTGTTGCATATGTTGTTGTGATTGGTTACTGGCGTTAGTATTTCTATTGCTTCGAGGGATACGGTTAGTGTTCTGATTGGTACTAGGGCTAGGGTTCCTTTTGAACAAAGGTTTTAGGATTCCTGTTGTGAGTGGCTGTCAGGGCTAGGGTTGAGCTTGGGACTAGGGCTAGGGTTCCTATTAGTCTAAAGTTTTAGGGCTCCTGTTGTGATTGGCTGTCAGGGCTAGGGCTGTACTTGGCACTAGGGCTAGGGTTCCTATTGGTTCAAGGTGTTTAAGGGTGACTGTGACGATTGGCTGTCAGGGCTAGGGTTGTAATTGGTTAACAGGGCCAAGTCTCCCATTGGCTCTAGGGTTTAGAGTTAGAAATCTGGTTGGTTAGGGTTATGGCTAGGGCTAGGGTTCCATTGGTCAATAGGGCTAGTTAAGTCTGGGTCTCAGGGCATCTCAGCCCAGGTGTCAAGACTAAGGGTGAGAGGAGAAAGGCATTTGCCTGTTTGGGCCTGTTCGGGACTGGTCGGGCCTAGGGCCGGAAATGCTGCCTGATTTTCCATTTTCAGTCTGCCACCTTAATCCCCATACATCCTCCAACATCCAAACACAATATCAGCAAAGGCATTCTACTCACACGCTCATACAGATTTAAATGTCTCAGAATATACCGCTCACCCTTCTCCAAAGCAAAATGACACCACCACCAAAACACATTTTCTGAACTGCCTGCTCCTAAATGCTAGATCCCTCTAAAAAAACAAGCACCTTGTGTACGACCTGCTCACTGACACATGACCTGACTTACTATTCATAAAAGAATCATGGTTGGGAGATGACATGGCTCCAGTGTTGTATGAAGCTGTTCCTTCAGACTATCAAACCATCACAAACAAATTGTATAGACAAAAAAGGAGGTGCACTAGTTATTATATTCAAACAAACAATAAATCTCAGCACAACAGAAAACATTTCCATGCAAGATTGTGAGGCCCTCATTACCAGATGTACGTTCTGTAACTTTCTCCTTTACAGACCTTCGCCTAACATTTCAACATTCCCAGACACATTTCTAGACACAATTTCAAACCTTATAACGTTACACTCCAACCTCTGCATTCTTGAGGACCTAAACATTTGGTTTGACAAACACAATATGCCACATCCAAAAACTATCACCACTGGCCAAGACACCTTGAACCTACATCAGATTGTACACAATCCCACATATATCACTGGACACATCCTACATGTCATTTGTGCAAACCCAGAACTAGTTACCATTCAAAACATCATGCCAGTCACATGGTCAGACCACCAACATAAAACACCACAAATCAACATACTCAAGACTGCCTTACATAGATACATCTCTCTATCATGGAACAAACTCAGTTTTGAAGACTTAGAAACACAACTAACAGCCAACACAGATCCGGATGCAATACATTATGTTCCAAAACTTTATAAGTAGCTACAGGACATTTCAATATTCTAATACCACTCAAAGAAACTAAACAGGACAAAAGAAAACCAACAAATTGGGGAAATACAGAACTAAAAAAGATAAAACAACAAATCAGAAGGCTGCAACGAACCTGGCTCAAAACAAACAACATGCAAGTCAAACTTCACCTACACAAACTTAACAGAATATACACATCATCAATCAAAAAAGGTACTACTCAGACAGAATTAAAAAGGCTATTTCTGCAAATAAAGAATTTTATAAACTTCTCAATTAATTTTGAAAACCTAAATGCATGGAGGGAACTCATCCTATTACTCAAGAATTCACAGACAAACTTGCAAATCATTACATAACCCAGCCTCTGCACTCCTTCAAACAAATATCACAAAGTGAAGTTATGGATTTGGTAAAAGCAAGAAGGCCTTCCGGCACCCCTTCCACCCCTTGTCCAGCACACATCTTCAAGAACATTCTTTTATCTTCTTCAGCTGCCACACTAGTAAGAAGGATCATCAATAAATCTTTCACTACGGAACCTTTCCTGAAGAGCTTAAAAAGGCGTACATACACATGTTAGTTAAGAAAACAAACCTGGACCCACAGCACCCTAACAACTATAGACCGATTACAAATGGACCCTTCCTGGGCAACCTGATAGAAAGAGTAGCATTCACCCAGATGTCACAATTTATTGAAGATAACTCCATACTTTCAGACTACCAAACTGGATTCCACCCAGGAAGAGGCACTGAATCTGCACTCATCACAATCTGGGATGATCTTAAAAACACAGTCAACTGCAATTGAGTTGCTGCACTACTTTTCTTGGACCTCTCAGCTGCCTTTGACACTGCTGACCATAACACCCTAATTTGAAGACTCCACGAAGCCTTCATAGAAGGAACTGCTCTGGACTGGATAACATCCTATCTTCGAAACAGAACAAGTGTTGTCTATTCTCCCCCTTTCTCGTCCAAACCCTACTTCACAAAAGCAGGGGTCCCTCCAGAATCAATCATCTCACCTATGTTTTGCAATATCTACAGGATGTCATTGCCAGAATTGACCAAAGATTTTCAATTCAGATGCTACAACTATGCAGATGACACACAAATATTCCTTAAATTGGAATGCTTCAAAGACATTCGAAACTCACAGATCTTCAGTTGCCTCAGAGCCATTGATCAGTAGATGACTTGGAGAGATCTCAATCTGAATGCTTCCAAAATGGAAATACTCACATGTAGCAACTGGAAAAATTATGACCCACTGTGCACCTGGCCTGACGGTCTAGGACCACCTCCTCAAGTATCTAAGGAAGTAGAAAACCTTGAAATTACTTTGGACTCCATGTTAACAAGTTGACAAATTAGCACGATCAAGCGCACGATCAAGCTTCATCACCTTGAAAACTCTGTGACCCACCTCCCCCCACCTCGGATTTCCATACAAGATTAAGGCAACTATCTCTCTTGTACTATGTAAACTAGATTAAGCCAATTACTTCTACCATGGATCATCTCTATCTACTATGAAAAAACTACAACACATTCAGAACTCAGCTGTCAGACTACTACTATATGTAAAGCCATAAGCCCACATATCCTCTGCCTTGAAGGCATACATTGGTTAATGGTTGCCAGAAGATCCACCTTCAAGCTGCTTTGTGTCACCCACAAAGCAATACATGGAACAGGGCTGCTTTTCATCAGGAATAAAATCACCAAATACATTCAACAAAAAAACCTCCGCTCAAGATTGGAACCCCACCTTAAAACACCACCATACAAGAAAAAGACTATAGGTGGTACATCCTTCTCTGTTCGAGTGAGCAAACCATGGAATTCATTACCCCAAATATAATTTCCACAGATAATTATCTTGTCTTAAGAAGACTACTCAAGTTGGCTTTTTCCTTCATAACCACCATATCTAAACAGCAATGGACTGCATATGCCTGTGTTGGTAAACATTTATAATATGATTATATATATATATATATATATATATATATATATATATATATATATATATATATATATATATATGTCTAAAGATGTGTATTTATTTAACCCCTTCCCTGCAGGCCTTTTCCCCCTCAGGTGCCAGGCTTTTTTGGGCTATTTGGGGCAGTTTGCACTTAGGCCCACATAACATTTTGTCTACATAAGCTACCAAACGCCAAATTTGTGTCCTTTGTATCCAACATCCTAGGGATTCTAGAGGTAGCCAGAGTTTGAGGGTTCCACTGGAGAAACCATGACATTAGCTAAATTACAACTAAAGTTTCATTTTCTTTTTTAAAATTGGAAAAGAGGGCTGCAGAAGAAAGCATGTGTTTTTTCCCTTGAAAATGGCATCAACAAAGGATTTGCGGTGCTAAAATCACCATCTTCTCAGCTTTCAAAAACAGGCAAACTTGAATGAGAAAACCTAATTTTTGGCAATTTTAGCATTTTACTGGGACATACCCCATTTTTACTATTTTTTGTGCTTTCACCCTCCTTACAGTTAGTGACAGAAATGGGTGTAAAATCAATGCTAGATCCTAGACAGCTAAACACTTCTGAAACGTAGACAAAATTCTGAATTCAACAAGGGGTCCTTTGTGTAGATACTTCAGTGTTTTCCTACAGAAAGTAACACCTAAAATAAAAAAATATTGAAATTGAGCTGAAAAAAAGAGCCATTTCTGTCTACACTTTCTTCTATAACTTTTTCCAGCTATGACATATTTTTTAAAACAATATATGGTTACGTCTGCTGGACTCTTCTGGTTGTGGGGATATATAGGGCTTGTAGGTTCAACAAGAACCCTAGGCACCCAGAGCCAATAAATGAGCTGCACCTTGCAATAGATTTTCATTGTATACAGGGTATACAGCAATTCATCTGGTTTAATATAAAGAGTGAAAAATAGGTATCAAGGAAACCTTTGTATTTCCAATATAGGCACAAGATAAGGTGTTAAGAAGCAGTGGTTATTTGCACAGCTCTGCATTTCGGGGTCCCCATACTAGCATGTGAATTACGGTGCGTTTCTCAAATGGATGTCTTTTTTACACACTGTCTTACATTTGTAAGGAAAAAATGTAGAGAAAGACATGGGGCGATAAAACTTGTTCTTCTATTCTATATTCCCCCAAGTCTCCCAATAAAAATGGTACCTCACTTGCGTGGGTAGGCCTAATGCTAGCGATAGGAAACGCAACATGGACACATCACATTTTTACATTGAAATATGACGTGTTTTTGCAACGAGCCTCGCTGTGGATTTTGACCTTTAGCTCATCCGGCACCCAGGGAAACCTACAAAACCAGTGCATTTTTTAAAAATCAACACTTAGGGAAGTCCAGGATGGGGTGACTTATGGGGCTCTCACCAGGTTCTGTTACCCAGAATCTTTTGAAAACCTCAAAATTTGGCAAAAAAATACTTTTTATCCCCATTTTGGTGATAGAAAGTTCTGGAATCTGAGAAATCACAAATTTCCTTCTACCCAGAATTCCCCCACGTCTCCTGATAAAAATGGTACTTCACTTGTGTTGGTAGGCCTAGTGCCCACGACAGGAAATGCCCCAAAATGCAACATGGACACATCAAATGTTTACATTGACAACTGACATGTTTTTTGGAAAGTGCCTAGCTGTGGATTTTGTCTCTAGCTCAGCCGGCACTGAAGAAAACCTACCAAACCTGTAAATTTGTGAAACTTAGACACCTAGGGGAACCCAGGATGGGGTAACTTGTGGCACTCTTACCAGGTTCTGTTACGCAGAATCCTTTGCAAACCTCAAAATTTGCCAAAAAAACTTTTTTTCCTCACATTTCGGTGCTGCAAAGTTCTGGAGTCTGAGGGGAGCCACAAACTTCCTTCTACTCAGAATTCCCACACATCTCCCGATAAAAATGGTACCTCTCTCGTGTGGGTAGGCCTAATGCCCGCGACAGGAAATGCCCCCAAACACTACGTGGACATATCAAAATTATCAAATAAAAAACTACCTGTTTTTGCGGGGAGGGGCACCAGCGTTTTGGTCCTGGGCCTAGCAGCCAACTAGGGAAAGCTACCAAATCCAGATATTTCTGAAAACTAGACACCTGAGGGAGTCCTGGGAGGTGTGACTTGCATGGGTCCCCCATTGTTTTCTTACCCAGAATCCTCAGCAAACCTCAAAATTAGCTAAAAAAATCATATTGTTTCCACATTTCTGCGGGGGACTACCACACCGGCACAAATTTCCTACCAGCCAACATACCCCTCAGTCTCCCAATAAAAATGATACCTCACTTGTGTAGGTGGGCCAAGTGCTTGTGACAGGGAAGAGCCAAAAACATAGAAAAATTGAGGGGGAACCAAAGCGGGTCCAAAAGGGCAGTTTGGAAAAAAAAGTTTTTAGGCCTACAAGTGGGGCAGAATTTTTATCGGTATAGATGCGACAATGCTGCGTGGTAGGAATTTTGTGGATTCCTGCAGATTCCGGAATGTTCCATCACAGAAATGTGGGGAAACTGTGTGATTTCAAGCAATGTTCGAGGTTTGCAGGTCATTGCGGGTAAACAAAATGGTGCGGGAGCTTGTGAAGCACACCACCCTGGACTAACCCAGATGTTTAGTTTTCAGATGTTTCTAGGTCTCATAGATTTTTCTACAGGGCTACGTCCCAAAGTCCAAAAACTGCAGCCCTCACCATCCCAAGTGGGACAATTTTGAGAGTTAGGTAAGCTGTCATGGCCCAAATGTAAAACCCAAAATAATCAAATGTCCTCTTGCTTTCTGTTGGGATAAGATCTTTTAGTGTTCTGGGGGAGAGCTGAAAGACTGTTACCCCCTTCAGTTGGGGTGGGGGCATAACCATGCCCATACTGGTTGGTAGCCACCACCCCACTATTTTTCTTTTTTAATTCCCTAGCACCTAGGAGGCTTTCTGCCCCCCCCGGAAAGTGGATCGGGGGTAATTGCCCCATCTGCCCACCAGTGGGCAGAACAACTTTGTCCCACCATTTCCCGGTGTCTGGTTGGCTTTTTGCTCCCCTGGGGGGCAGATGAGCCTTATTAAATAGGTTGATCTGCCCCCGGGGGGGCAGAAATGGCCTAAGATAAATTTGCCTCTCAGGGGAGTGACCCTTGCCTAAGGGGTTGCTCCCCTTTTGTGAAATTGGCACAAAAACAAATCCTGGTGTCTAGTGGTTTCTGTCCCCCTTGGGGGCGGATTGGCCTAAGAAAAATAGGAAAATTTGCCCCCCAGGGGAGCGACCATTGCCTAAGGGATCGCTCCCCTTTTTTTAAATTGTCACAAAAAAATATTCCTTTTGTGAAATTTGCACAAAAACAAATCCTGGTGTCTAGTGGTTTCTGTCCCCCTTGGGGGCGGATTGGCCTAAGAAAAATAGGAAAATTTGCCCCCCAGGGGAGCGACCATTGCCTAAGGGATCGCTCCCCTTTTTTTAAATTGTCACAAAAAAATATTCCTGGTGTCTACTGGCTTCTGTCCCCCCCGCCCCCCGGGGGCAGAGAAGGCCTAAAGATAAGGCCTAATAGAAAAATTGCCCCCTGCGGAGTGACTATTGCCTCAGATGTCGCTCATCTTATCATTGTAAACAAAAAAAATCCCTGGTGTCTTGTGGCTTCTTCCCCCCACCCCCGGGGCAGATTGGCCTAATTAATACAGGCCGATCTCTCCCCAGGGGGCAGAAATGGCCTAAAAAAAACATTGACCCGTGGAGAGCGACCCTTGCCTAAGGGTTCGCTCCACTTATCATTGTAAACACGAAAAATCTCTGGTGTCTAGTGGCTTCTCCCCCCTGGGGGCAGATCGGCCTAATGAATATAGGCCGATCTGCCCCCAGGAGGGGCAGAAAAGGCTTATAAAAAAATTGTCCCCTGGGGAGTGACCCTTGTCTAAGGGGTCACTCCCTTTATCATTGTAAACAAAACAAAAAACTGCCTGGTGTCTAGTGGGCATTCCTGCAGCCTGATCGCTATGCGATCGGGCTGTAGTAATGCTCAGAGAGACATGAAAAGAAAAGTAAAAGCCTTTTCTTTCCTTTTCATGCCTCCCGGACCTCCCCTGCCCCTGTACCAAGGAGAAACAATTCTAGTCGATGGGAGGTGACCTCTGATGAGGTCAGCGTGCGATTTTGCACTGATGTAATCAGACGTCACTGGGGGCCTAAGGGGTTGTGGGGATGGACGGGGAAGTGATTCGCCTTCCATCCCTACCCTGGGGGTATGGGTGGGAGGCCTGGTGCAGAACTCAGCGGTTATGTGCTGGGCACCTGTGCAATGCTACCCGGGACGTAACTGTTACATCCGTGGCACACAACGGGTTAAGAAATATGTATAATTACATTTTCATAATAATAAAATGTGTTTAACAAATGTATATTTTCTCACGGTTAAATATATATGTGTGTGTGTGTATATATATCTATGTGCATATATGTATAAATGTGTATGTATGCAATGTATGTGAAAGTGTGTTTGTATATACATATATGTATTTGTGTATATTATTCTATGCTTAACATGTTCATAGCTCATCCCAAACCCTTTCTGCTACTGTGATCTCCAAAATAACCCTGCCTAAGCTCTGCCCTCCTCTACAGCTCCTGGCTCATCCCAAACCTCAGTTTACTACTATGAGCTCCCGAACAATCCTACTAAATTCTCCCTCACTTATCTCACCTTTGACTCATCCAAAACCCCATCTACTACTATGATCTCCCTAACCCCTTTCTACCCACTCTTCCCTCCTCCATCTTTCCTTTATTCATATCAAACCTCATCCTATTACTATAAACTCCCAGTTAACACTTCTGGATTCTTCCCTCCTCTATCTCTCCATTATTCTATTCAAACCAATTAACAAACTCACACATCCTCTGCTCATACCAACTCATACTAACACTAATACTGTATTAATATTTCCCTACACTAATCCACCACTAATCCTTTTTGGTTCCAGAGTAGCGTGCTACTCACTGAAAATCCCTTCTACGCCTCATCAGGGGTAGTAAGCGCTATATAAATACAATTGTAATTGTTCGCAACCAACCCTGCCGATTATTTGCAGAGACATCCCAGGCCATCCTCCCAGCCATAACACTCTCTTGCAGAAGAATTCATTCATTTTGTCATCAATCAGGCAAGACATCCTGCTGTCCCACTGGAAGCTATCACTGAAGCCAATGGGGAAAATGTCACTCTTCAAGAGGTGGTACATCATCTTCAAACAAACTCATGGAGACATCTGGAAAAAAAAACAAAGTGACAAAAGGATAGACGCCCGAGAACTAGCATCCTTGTTACATGTCAGAGATGAACTAACAATTGTTAGCAATGGCCTGCTCATCAGAGATAAATTAATTGCTATACCAAAAAAAAACAATGGTGAGGTGTGATCAACCTGGCCCATGAGGGGCATGTGGTCATAGTGGCCACAAAAAAGGGCACTACAGGAATGAGTCTGGTTGCCCTCTCTTGATCTAATGGTGGAAACCACAGTCCAAGATTGCCCTCAATGTCAGCCTGTTGGTCGAGAAGAACCACCCTCGCCATTACAAATGACCGAATTGCCAGAAGGCGTATGGCAACATGTGGCGATTTACTTTTTAGGCCTGCTACAGTCTTGCAACTACATCCTCCTCATAATGGATGAATACTAAAGGTTCCCGATTGCCTAGCGAGTGTCGTCAACGAGAGCAGCCACCATCATACCAGTACTTGACAAAGTGTTTGTAGCCTGGGGTATTCCAAAAATAGTCAAAACTGACAATGGTCCTCCATTTAACAGACATGAATTTGCTGAATTTGCCAGTCACCTCAATTTCAAACATAGGAAGATCACTCCCATGTGGCTTCAAGCCAACAGAGAGGTTAATGGCCATCTTTAAAAAAACCTACAAGCCAAACTAACACGGCGAGGTGCCCAAATAGTGGTGAATGAAGTGCTGCAAGCTTATCAGACCACGCCTTTTAGCACTACTGAAAAATGTCCGGCCACTTTGATGTTGGGTCACACTGTGCATACAAGAATTCCCACTTGAGAAAATTAAACCGGCAGTGCTTATCAGCCATTTGTTTATTAAGAACTGGTGGAGCTAGACAGAAGCAAGAAGGACAAAATGAAGGAATATGCTGATGCTTATCGGAAACCAAGAATGTCTACTATCTGGGAAGGAGACTGGGTAGTAGTCATACAAAAACAAAGGAAAAAAGACAGACACCATTGGACATCCATTGCAAGTGACTAACATTACAGGAACTATGGTCACAGCTGCCTCTGATAACAACAGAGTAACACAAAACTATTCACACTCCAAGAAGTGTGATCATGCAACCAAGGAGCTATTGAACGTCTCGGAAGATGACATCATTGAAGTGAGTTCAGAACCTGTTAGCAGTCATAATTCACACGCATATAAAGCTCATACGGATCTAACAGACCCAAACCCATTACACCAGTCACAGCGAACATGTCGGAGATCCACCCGTCTCATGGAAGGAATGTAAGACTTATATTTCACTAAGGATCTACTCTGCAAAGGGGGTGGAAATGTTATGTTGAAGTGCACTGCACGTCAAAGCTTTACAACCCAGGAGATGAGAGACCTGGGACAGAGGAAGGTAGAGGAGGAACCAGAAAGAGAAGAGTGAACGGAGGATAGGGCAGTAGTTATAAGCTGTAAAGGTGGGCGCAGAAAGAGCTCCTGTTCAAACTACAGAAATAAAGAATACTTTCATTGTATTTTCGTGTTTGTCTTCGTTGGATGCCAAATCGACATGACAGTCTGGACTGTGGCTCCGTGGGCAGGACATGGAAGGAACCACGAGCGACAGAACAAGATGGAAATACTTTCAACATCTATGAGATGCCCCCATCAACATCACTTCCTGTTCCAGTGAAAAGCTGAGGTGGAGATTCTAAAAGAAAAAGCAACATTTGCTACATTTGTTTTATAGTGATAGGATACAAAGGTAGGATAAACGTCATCGCAGTACTTCAATTCTGAGACTGATCTCTGAAATCTGAGATTTCACATAGAGTTTAGTTTATTGATGTAGCAAGATTTCTTGAGTGGATTCGTTTATTCTGAATCACTCTGTGGTGTTGTTTTTGACCGATTATGACAGAATAATTGATTGTGGGAACTTCTTGAAGCCATGCACCATTTTGTTACATGCATGGTGTTGGTCAGAACATATCAGTAATGCCTCCCAAAGCATTGCTGAGGCGTTCAAAGAGATTTAATGCCTTCATTTGTTTGCAAGAATTCACTAAAACTATCCTATCCCCTCATTTCAGCTCCTACATCTCTATTTCATGACTGTCCTTGGCTGTCTGTCTGGTGAAGTCCCTAATCCTGGGAGAACCCAGTCCTATCTGTATTATTTAGCTAAGGTAATATTGTCCTATGGTGATCGGAAGTGCACTGCTACCTACGAGTTTAATTCGAAAACTGCCCCAAAACATCACACCGCCGAGCGAGCTGACATTATTTATTCAGGAGCTCAGCAGCCAGGCAGGTAGAAAGACAGACAGACAAGGAGAAATACTCCCAGAAATTGCATGTGTTTATGGCATAGTTCTGCAGAAGAGTGATAGTATGTAATGTTTCAAGGTAGCGAAATTATATTCAACTGCGTTAAGCTCCAGAGCCATAACGATTAAATCTGTGACACTGAGAAATGAGAAGAGCCCCAGGGACACTGAGGATAAAAGAAAGTGCAGCGAGTCTGTCCATATAACGGATAACATGTAAACACAGCTACTTATTCACAAGCATACAAAGGGCGGATTCTAGCTTGATGATTTACGTAGTATATTCGAGAATACGAATTGTCCGATCTATCCCGTAAAAATAATTGCTTGGAATTTAATTCTAAATGTGCATATGCGTGTATTGGTAATGTCTGACTGTGTCCATAGCCTATTGTTTTTTTTTTTTTTTTTTTAAATAATTTATTTTCCTGTAGCATTTTCAAATGCCCCCCAAAATAATTCATTAAGTTCACTCTACCTTCCACTTCCAGCTGCACATAACTTGTCTGTGTCAAGAGCACCTTGTTCTGATTTGAAAAAGGAAAATCGAGCAACGTACAGGCAACGAGATCTCTAACAAAAACCAATAGAACTCTAGAGTGAATTTGCATCAACTTATAAATGAATCAATTACTTATAACGAATGTTAAAGGTAATAGACCCTTCGAGCCACTCAGGATAATGTATTGTGATTTCGTCGTTTTCTTTCCATTATTGGGATGCAAATTGCTTCTACCAGCGGTAATGCTGGGAAAACATCTGTATCGTTCAAAGATGCTTTTGTTCCCAGCGGATAATTAGTCAACACTTAACTAAGAGAGTAACTTCTCTTCTTTCAAAACTAGTCTTTCTTTGGATAAACTCATTTCTAAATGTTAGTACTACCGCGAATTTTATCAATTGCAGTTGCATTATTATAGAGTTACGAATCAGTCAGATACGCTAAAACGGTATGAAATATATTAACCACTTAAGTCAGCATTGTCATCTTTTTAGTCCTGCTCCGCCATGTATGCCAATAAAAGCAATAAAAATGCACAATAAATACAAACTTAGCAGCTATCACCCAAGGACCGCAAGGAGGCCCACAGTTTGTCAGGGCAACCCAGTCAGTATGGCGTTAGCTACGTCAACGCAGGGCAAGAAAAAGTCTTGTAAAAAACGTGGAGCCATCTTATGGACTTATCCACTGGATGCGACATTTTGAAGGGGGGCACTTATTGAAGTTTTATCAGTTACCATGATCAAAAGTAGAATTTCTAGGGCAAATGCGGGAACTGGAAGCGTAAACTCAAGTCGGGAGTGCACTGCCTATTCAACCTACCACGTCTCACCCACACTGTAATCACCTTTCGGTAGAAGGCTGATTTCCTTTCTATGGTGGTCTTTGACTTGACCAATTATGCTGCCACTGACCTCCAGCCGTTCAGCTAGTATTGTGAGAAAATGTACACCCCAAATTTCTATTTGACATTTTAATGAGGAGAGGACTGGTTCCATTCTTCAAGATTTTACTCCTACAGCTTGAGGCAGACAGATTTTTCTCATAGCACTTCCCCAAAGCATTAGAACTGACAATTTCTTCCATCACTAATCTTGAAACACTATAGGTGACATTAGTGACAACCGTTGCCTTATAGATTTCCAATAGCTGGGACAATAATCGCCAACCACACTGTCTATAAAATCTACAAATTTCAGCCATCAGTGCCAATACCCTGTCACAGACAAGTTGTACATGTTGTTTAAACATATTTTTGGCATTATTTGTAACACCAAGATACTTATATGAGTGCACTCACAACTTCTTCATTGTTAGGTCTGTCAGCCATAGGGTGGTCTTCCCCCAAACCTTTTGCCTTCCTCCTCCAATTTTTGCTGATTTCATTTTTGCTGCCCTTAGTACTCTGCACACTTGACCACTGCTAACCCGTGCTAAAGTGCTTGTGCTCCCTACTTGAAACCATAGACTTCAATTCATCGAAATGCCAGGTGTAGCGGAAGTGCCATTTCATGTCTTTTGATCTCCACTTTTACTCACACAGACATAATTACACATGCATGGAAATTCACACTTACATACGCTCTCTCTCACATAAACACACTCTCACCTGCAGGCATGCACACAACATACACTGAAAAGTATTTTTTACTCACCTCAGCTGCCATGGAAGGCTAACTGTACTCCACTTTTATTACACTAATAATTAATAATGATACATTATTTACTATTAGTGTAATACAAAATGGACAGAAAATAAAGTGAATGGAACACCAGCTGATTGTCACTGTTCTTGGAACTGAATTTGCCACCTCTGAGGCCAGAGGTCGCAAAGGCAGTGCCAGGGGTTGCAAAGGGCAAGCTGCCCCTTGGCAACCCCTAAATGACATTCATCTTTGAAACATGGTAACATTAGCTTATCCCCATTTGGCACATTAATTTACTTGGGAACACCAAGTAAAGTGGTACTACATGTAACCTGGCCCTGTAAATTAAATGCTACTAGTGGGCCTGCAACGTTTATTGTGCCACCCACTTAAGTAATCCTTTAACATGCCTCAGGCCTGCCATTAAGTTACCCATATGGTAGGCCCTGTAGGCCCAGAGGGCAAGGTACAGTGTATTAAAAACGTTGGAAACGTATGTTAAAATTTTACTTGCCCTGGTAGTGAAAAATTCCAAAAGTCGTTTTTCACTACTACAAGGCCTACCCCTTCCAATGAGATAAAATGTGAATTCCCTTATTACATTTGCCATTTACAGGTACCCAGTTCACGTTTGGTATCTTTGAAATTGTAATGACAAATTATTTTTGGTGATAAAGGTGGATTTTAAGCTAACATTTCGAAAATGCCACTTTTAGAAAGTTGGTATTTTCCTGCCTTAGCCATTTAGGGCCTTCAGCCTGCATCTTAGTCACATGGCTAGGTTTATCTGACAGTTGGGATTTGTGAATTTCTCCTAGACAGCCACACACAATTGAGAGCTTAGGTGTGCCTGGATGGGCCATTGCTGCCAGGATGGGAAGGAAGAACTGGGCACAATCCTACTTACACTTGAATAGGCTGTGGCCTGCTTTCACACAAAAGGGCTGTATACCCCCTGTAGCTAGTCTGGAGCCAGGACACGGAAGGCAGGATGTCTGGGTACTTCAATTGGAACTCTCTAGTGGCTTCTCCTGCAGAACTGGGTCTAAATATTGGACCTCAGAAACCAGCTCTTCAGAACCAGCTCTTCAGAACACAGCTTTTCTGTTGTTGAAAATAATGCCACACTGCTGGACTGCTACCATGCTAGACTGCTGCCTTGCTGTGCTGCCTGTGGTCTGCTGCCCTCTTGCCTGGGTGAGAGGGACTGGATTTGCATCTGTTGAACCTAGGACCCCAAAGTTACTCCAAAGGCTCATTGGCTGTCCTCCTGACTAAAGCCTACGGAACAGAAGGCTCCAACAACCTCAAATCCAGCCCCTGGAGTTTGCCATCCGTGAGCCCTAACCTGTCAAGGGTGGCACCCAAGTTCTAGACCCGTGGAAGTGGGCCTGAAGAGCTCTGTCAGCCCACCTGAGGATCCAAAGACCTGACGCATCTCCTCTCTGGAGCAATCCTGAGCAGAACCAATGCATTACCTCTGCTGCGGGGGTTCTAATGACCCAAGGACTCTGCATCAAACACGTAGCCCACATTGAAACTGCCACCTGTGCAAAGATTTCCTGATGCCGGCCCTCGCATTACAAATTTCTTATTGACCACAGCGATGACCCAGATTCTCACATCGCAGCCTGACAGCTCCTCGGAACCTATACATTGCCTTGGCTGTGTGACACATCCTTGATGCTGGACCTTGAATTGCAAGCCCTCCTCAATGGGATGTTCAATGTCGATGTAGGACCAGACATCACAGCTCTATACATCGCATCCTCAGTGTGGTTCCTTGTCATGCTCTGCAACCTGGACTTAAGGTACTGTTCGGCTTTCCTTCTCTTATCTCATGAGCAAGCTTACAGAACCTCTCTGGAATGCACTTCTGAGTTTAAAGAAGACATTTATTGTTATTATTACTTCACCACGAGGTTCCTGGAAGAGGAAATTAGTAGGTTGGAAGCACACGTTCAAAAGTAGTCGCAGCAATGAAAGCAAAATATATCAAAGTACTTCTCAGTTGCAATGTACACAGCAAATACATGTGATTATATTATAGCATAACTTCAAAGCAAAACATAAAAGTCAAAAATCGCATCACTGTAGGGCAAGGCTGTAGGGCCTATTACAGCTTCATCTTTCTAGGGCTTCAAATTGATGACTCCGGTTCAACTGCGAGAAAGAGATTTTCTACCCAAACGGGGACAGGCAACTGACGTCTCCGTTCCTGTCTGAAATCAAGATAGTTTCAATCTAACTCTGCTGTCCAGAGCCACCCCTTAAAAGCAAACTCAGTGTGAGAACCAAAGAAACCCGGAGAGTGGCCAATTCTCCAAGCCTCACTCGTTCTCAGACTGGATTGAGAGGTAAACACAAAATCTACGCGCTCTTCTCAGCTAGGGTCTGGTTTGAAAAACACAGCTTGGTCTATCATGTGGAAAAACACAGCTTGGAAAAACACAGCTCATCTGCAATGTCTCAACTGCAATGTCTAACTCCACGTTAAAGGCAATAGGCAGCTAACCTAAATATCAAATGTACTGTCTAATGTCATGTCAAAGCCAATAGGCAGCTAAACTGAATACAGAATGTAATGTCTAACTCCATGTTAAAGCCAATAGGCAGCTAACCCAAATACCAAATGTAATGTCTAATGCCATGTTAAAGCCAATAGGCAACTAAACTGAACACAACATGTAATGTGCTACTGGTGAACATTGAGCAACTAATATGCGCAGTGGTGAAAAAGTAATTGGTCAAACACAATTAATAGCATCACAGGTACTCTTGTTCAGCAGACCTAATTGGTTCCATGTTGCTTGCCCGGGCTGACCTTGTGACTTTTTCCTGGTCCAACGCAACCAGATATCCACAGTTGGTGCTTTGTGCTTTTTTGGCATTATTTCTCTGAAATCCTAAAACCTGCATATGTCCAGTTCCACTGAGTGAATTTTCATCATTTTGGTCTTGTTTTATTTGCTAAAGATTATGCTATGTTTCTAAATCTGGTGTGAGATTCTTTTATGGTGTGTTTTCACTGTATTACTGCATGAAGTTGTGCACAAATACCTTACACTTTGCCTATGATTAAAGCCTGACTGCACTGTTCCAAGCTATCTGAGGGCTGGGCACAGGTAAAATGAGGGTTTGCTTCTGACTTCACCCTGACAATGACTGTGGTTCCTGCTTGAGTAGGGTTTCACCTCCCTTTACCATTAACCTAATTCATATTCATGTTGTCTAATTGTTAGATAATCAAGCATTTGTCGCCCAACTGTATTATATGTTTTTTGCTTGTACCACATTACCCTATATACTTGACAATATAGATTTCATGAATTGATCAATGTCTGTAGCCCTCTTGGGGTAAGATCCGAGTGCACCAAGTCATGAGCAGAAATTAGTAAATTAACCTTTCAACAATTAACTCTAGGGGGGATTACACCTTGTTTTATTTATGATCTCTGCGAAATCATGAAGAAAAGGAGACACTAGCAAAGGTGTGAGGTAACAAACTTGTTTTAGTCAGTTGCTCATAGGAATCCATGCTGTCCTCACTCCAGACTCTTACCCACACACCTGGACCCAAGTTTCTGCATGAAATGCAATACAAAGTAAAAGGAGTCCATTCAGAATGCACCATTCCATTACGTTTGTCAATAGGAAGGAGCTCCCACTCCACCAGATCAAAGGCAGATTTACAATCTATGAAAACATAGTTAAATTAGTGGAGCTAGTTGTCTTATGCATGATATGTTGGTAGATATAATCAAAAGCAAAGGGATGGTAAGGCAGTGTCTTGGGTGGAACCCTGATTATTTTATCAGGTTTAGCTTTTTGTCACCAACTCTCTACAGGTTTTCTTTTGCAAATATAAAGCTATCTGTCCCTGCTGGTTTACTAAATTTTGATCATTTACTGACTTCAGCAAACAATTCTAATTTACCTTCAGGGATACTTCACCTTCTTTCAAAATAGGGGCAAACATTGTTCCTGCGGTACTGCAGGCTGCATAATGTTTCTTCAAAGGTAATTCCCAACTGAGACATGTCAACCTGGACATTTTCCACATATCAGGAAACCTAACCAAATTCATATGCTACCAGCCTTCAAAATATCCTGGGCCCATATTACAGAATTGCCCAGGCGAAATGTGCATTTGTGCCCTCTCTGTGTGCCCTGGTAGCAATTTGATATTTCATAGGGGCCACGGACACTTGTGCAGTCCAATCTATAATACAGAGAGTGCTGGTGCACATGTTGTGCCAACGCTGTCTCAAGAGTGCGTGCCCTAAATTTGCATTTAGCAGAAGCTGTCAGGAGACACACTGCCAGCCATTCACAAAAAGTGGCACATGATCAGCACACCCTCTGATGACAGCGCTCTGGAGTAGTACTGTTGGCACCCTTATACATCCCCTTGCAGGCGGGTGCAATCACTTACTGCACCCACTTGTATGGGGATCTCTCTCCCCTCTTTAAAGTGCAGGCAAGTGGCGCCCGCATAGTGAGCACACAGTGGCTTTGAAGCAGCCGCTCTTTATTTCAATTGAATGCGCTGCCCCCAGGGCAGCATGAGTTTGCGACTGCCCTGACGTCTGTGCTTTCAGACTAGTTTCCCTGTGTTTGCATGGAACGCCTGTTTTAGGGTGCAATGTGGCGCAAACAGGGTGCAATGTACCCTGTACATAATAGGACTCCTAATGTTCTTTCCAGGTACTGCATTAAAAAACGACCATGCTTTCTCAACACCATCTTTATTTTATTTTTTATCAGTGCTTTAAACTCTATGTACTACTTGGTAATAGGAACACTAATTCCAACAATCTTCTAGTTCCTATGTAAATGCCCTACTTATGTAATCTGTCTATGCTTGTCCATACACTCAGTGTATAACTACAATTGGCATCTTGAAAAACCATATTAGATTTAAATAACTGCAGTGCCTTTGCAATATCTTACATTTGCCTTTCATAATCGCATGGGTATGAATGATTTACAGTTATTAGACTATACACCTTGACATTATTTTCACCACCTTTTTCCCAATTTCTAAACTCTCCATTAGGGAAACAAACAAGGTGTTCATGTGCTTTTTCCTACCCGATTTACATCATATAGATTATTATAGTCAGAAGATTGTGGATATCTTAGGATGACTCTAACAGGCAAATGGCCAAAAATTATTGTTTCACCGAAAACATCCATACAACATTTTAACTTGAAAGAAATTAGCTTCTTATCAAAACATTTGTTTTTTAATTTATATATTTTGCATAAAGAATGGGAAGTAGGCCATAGTCCCGATCTGTTTCCTCCAGACTGGGCTCTCATTATATTTTATAGAGTCCCTCTGCTAATTTAGTGTTCAGATCTTCCAAAATGAAAATCATAGCCTCAGAGAAACTACTGCACACCGGATCAACCTGGCATCCAACAATATTTAAAAGATAAGTAAGGTCCTCATTACTGTTAAGGTCTATATTGGTCTATATTGGTACATATCAGTTTAAGTGGAAAAGAGCACTGCAATTTTTCAAGGACCAGTAACATCACATGCTGATGTCTTGTAACTGGCTGAACTCACTTGCATTCGATATTATCATTTACAAATATCTCCAAAACTCACACTGCTGCAGCCTTTTCCCCAGAGCTGCTGCCATGGAAAAAAACTTAAATAATTCCTTATTGGGCATGATCACATGCCAAGTTCTGTAGAACACTAAATACAATCAAGGTAACTGCATATTTTGGGAATACCATCTGAAAACGAAAATACAAAACATTTCAAGAGATTACTCTTAGAAGCACTCCACCTGACTTGAAATTAGGAAAAGTAATGTTTTATCTATGTCCTCTTTTGTTCAAAATGATCTTAAAGCACTACTAGGAATATTTAGTGTTTGACAGGCTGCACTTCATTCCACCAGGACAGCAATTTCATGTGTACCCAGGACCTCTAAGTTAAATGTCGTAAGTGGACTGCAGCACACATTGTGCCATCCACTACTGTGACAATGTAAACATCATTGCAGGCCAGCAATTAGTAGCCTGTCTATGCAGGATTTAAATACACATTAACCTGTCAAAGTAACCCCTTTTGACACAACTAGACCTTCCCTTTAAGAAAAATATTTGTGTCACCACTAAGCAGGCCTTATTGCCCATAAAGACAATTGTCAGAACCCCTTCTAGGGAGCCACAGGGCAACCCAGGGTTATTGGGCCAAAACATGGGAGTTGAGGCCTTTTACCCCTTATGTCTCTGGTCCAGACGTACTGTGGACTCTGAGGTACTGGGCCAAGTACCCCTTCTGTACATGACTTTCAGGGTAAGTGTGGTCCAAGTAGTCCAAGTCTTCCTGGAGGGGGGAATAAGGGGCGGGAAGTGTGGGTACAGGGTAGTGAACACAAACTTACAATGCAAAACGCATGCAGCAATAAATCTTTGTCTAGCCAAATACTCACTTTACGAAAAAAGACAAGTATTCTTTTTACTGTTACCTACAGAGAAGGAAAAATACATTCACAGACAACTACTCAATTCCCCTTAAGGTCGAGGCTCTAGTTGTTTCATGGGGATTCCCAGTTCCGCTCCCTTCTCGTATTAACAGTAGTGATTATTCCCCATTCAGTATTGGTAACATCCAGGTATGTTCTACAAGCAACATCACAAAAAAAAAGATGGACGGTGTGTTGAAACTTTTTAAATACTTACCCCCATTCACAGATCTGGGTTTAATCTATCGATTTTGCTTTGCACATCACCCCTGTTTGGATCCAGCCTTATGCGAATCAGTCTTGACACTGTTTCATATGGGAACAGTCCAGCCTGAATTGCCAGGCCAGGTCCACCCTGAACAGGAAACAAGCATCATGGAAGCAGTTTCAGGGTATCACCCTTCATCGGCCAGGCTAGCTTGAATCCAGTGGTTCAGTGGGAAAGGGACCCACATCTGGACACACCCTAGCCACTTAGGGCACACAAGGCAACATCACAATACAAAATAAAATGATGGATGGAGTGTTGAAACTTTTCAAACACTCACCCCTAGTCACAGATATGGGTTTAATCCATTGTTATTTTGCTTGCCACATCACCCCAGTTTGGACCCCGACATATGCAAATCAGTCTTGGCCCTATACCCCATGGGAACATACCAGCTGGAATTGCCAGGCCAGGTCCTCTCTGGACAGGAAACAAGCATCCTAGGACCGGTTTCAGGGTATCACCCTTCATCAGCCAGGCTAGCTTGAATCCAGTGGTGCAGCAAGAAAGGGACCCACGCCTGCTTTATTCTTGGAAAGTAAGGAACATGCTGCTCATTTAATTAACCTTTACACAACATACAATCAGTACTTTCTGTCCAAGGTTAGGGAGTATGGTGCACAATATGCTAGCTTGTATTGCCTACAATGAGACAGCATTACATCAGAATTGCAGTCCCGATGTAGTATGGCCTATTATATAAACTGCACCCTGACCCAAGGAAAGCAGAGGGCATTCCGGCCACGCCCATCCTTGGATGCATACTGCATGACATGCAGTCTTGCTTGGGCTGATCTTCTCAGATCCCTGAGAGGATTTTTATCTGCATGACAGGCTGATTCCTGATACTCTATCCAGATATGGGGCTAGGATCAATCACTTTGAGCGAGGAATAGGGTTACAACCACTATGCTCTTAGAATAAACATAGGGCTAGGTAGGAATCTCTAGAACCTCTAGAACATCTAGAACCACATACATCATTGTTGGATTTTTTATCTTCTTTACCCTGATCATATTGATTGTTCTTGCTCTGTTTTATCTGCCTAAGTATTGCAGCTCACTCTTTACATGCTAAATTGTAATTGTTTCAATAAATGTATTAGAAACTTATTTTGCATCTTTGTGTCTCACGTTGGCATGCATGAATAACTGAGAGAAAGGGGTATGATCCATGTCACGCTTCCCTGGGGACTCAAAGTGCCATGTTCATCTTTATACAGAGACATCCATGGTGCTAGGGAAATATCTTCCTCATCTGTATAGGTAGCACCTATATTTGTCTGCAGGTTGTTCACTCTGAAACCTGTAAAACGATACCACACTTGAGGCCTCATTACTAGTTTGGAGGTCTTTTGGTAGGACCACCGTGGTGGCGGCCGCGAAAAGACTGCCATGTTGGCGGTAATCCGACTGCTGAATTGAGAGTCACACTGTGAAGATGGCCAAAAGACAGCCAAAAATCCGAAACTGCCAGGACACTGGAGGACAGGAAAGAGGCAGTCCCACCACCCTCACCGCCAGCCTGACACAAATGCACCCACCAGATTACGAGCCACAAATCACCTCAGCAGTTCCATGGCGGAAAACCATTGGTGGTGTGAACCGTCACGGTCAAAACTCACATCAGTCAGAACACTGCACCACATTTGATAGTTTGAATACCCAACACTTGACACACATCCACACACCGATACACCTACTCACACCCATACACAACCCGCCATCCTTTGTAACAAAAACACCATTCAGATAACTAGAGAGTAGGAGAAAATAATAGATATAGCACCTTTACACAATAGTCACACATACACACTCACACTCAGCACACACCCCACATCAGCACAACTAGCATAATACACACATCACAAGCACACACAATTTATGACAACCGTCACACCCTCACAACACAGCACCCAAACCTCACCAATTACCCAACACTGCACCCTTACACTCACAACACCCCCATATACTGTCTACACAACCACTACCAAGTTCCTACAAAAACACACATGTTTCACTGATGAGGAGTTGAGGGTCATGGTGGATGAAATTGTCAGAGTAGAGCCACAACTGTTTGGAACACAGGTCCAACAAACTTCCATTGCCAGGAAATGGAGTTGTGGCAAAGGACAGTCAACAGGGTACTCTCAGTAGGCAGCCATCCACGCACAAGGGAGGACATCAGGAAGAGTTGGAACGACTTATAGGGAAAGGTGCGTTCCATGGCATCATGCCACCAGATAGCCTTGCAGAAGACTGGTGGTGGTCCTAAACCTCCGCCCCCACAGTTCACATCCTGTGTGGAGAAGATCATTGACATACTGCATCCTGAGGGCCTGAGTGGAATACCTGGGGAACTGGAGTCTGGTAAGTACATACAACAGTTATGTCACAAAACTGTATTGTCCTGCATGCTTCCTCACCATCTAAATACTCCCTGGTTAACTAAATGTCCACCTACACCTCCCACCTAACCACTAATGTCCCTCTTCTGCATTCCACCACTCCACTCAGCCCAACTGCCCTCACAGTCCTTGGCAAAGGGACGTAAACTTCTGGCTAATCATGTACCCATGACTCCCAGAATGCACTTACCCATTAGTGTGAGAACCTGGAATGTGCACAACACATCCCACTTCTTGCATGTACAACTAAAGTACTAGCTACATCATCTAGAATGTCCTAGTGAGGACCATTACATGGCAATGACAACAATGCAATGGCACACTCACAATAGCAAACAAATCAGTATGCAGCTACAGGTGAGTGACCATTCCTAATGGCCACTGATCCAATATCCCAACCCAGAAATACTGTAGACTGACCTGGGTTGGGAAGTAAGATGGCTGAGTCGATGCACATGCACAACATCTAGATACAGGACTATTACCCTTGCATAGTCACACACTGTGTTCCCACTAGGACACCATTGTGCATTGTTCAGCTTTAACGTGTAACATCTAGCAAGCCTGACTATTCACTAGGTAACAGAGGGGAACAGTCATGTAAATTATCAGACAAAGACAGAACCCATCTGCAGTGCAATCCGTACCAAACTTGCATGACAGCTCCCAAAATGGAGTATGGTAATCAAGTCACAGAGTAGTATGTACAACAGAGATATGCTGTGCAGCTTCTGTCAATGTCATTGCAGGGAATCATGTGAAGCCACTGGCTGCGTCTCACAAAGAGGTAACCAAACACACATTCCAACCTGAACTCTGCGCCTCACTCCCTCCACAGGTAACCCTGCCATTGCCACCATGGAGACAATACCTGTGATTGCCAGTCCCCCTTAGGATGGTGGCCCCAATGAGGACAACACGCCTGGATGTCTGTGCAGTGACAAACAGCCTGGCTCATCTGGGACACCTGCCTCATCCTGTCCACATCAACACTCCCACCCCTGATGCAACCACATCACAAGCAAACATTCACCCTCCAACCTCTGTCCCAAGGACTGTTCAATCAATTGTGTGCCCTACAGTACAGGGACCTGAGTCAGACCTTCACATCCCTGACAATGAGGGCTCTGCTACCACTGGGAGTGGGCATACCTTGCAGGAGCACAGGCACCTAGGGTAGGATGCGTGGGAGGGATGCTGTGGACCAGAGGATGGGGCCTCAAAGGGACTCCACTGACCAGGAGACCATCTCCCAAGTCCTGAGAGCATACCAAAGTTCCCAAGGCAGGATGGGCCAAATAATCACCATGTTGGGGGAGAATCAAAGGCTGCAGAGGGAATATGACCAGGAAGTCATGCAGCAGTGGCAGACACATAATGCCACCATGGCTACCATTGCAGGGGGGCTGAGGGACATCAATACCACCCTCATTGGTTCCTTAACACACCACCAGGACCCTTCCACTAGCAATGCAACATCTGCCCCATCTACATCTGTGGCAGCCAGTGGAATGTAGGCCCTGCTTAGGAAACCACATGCCTCAGACACCACTCCCTCTGTAGCTGAAGTACCCTCCTGCAAACGTGGACATCCACCCAGACATCCGGCTGGAGCAGATGCCAATACCAAACCCACTGCCAGAAAGTCAACCTCTCCTGATATGTCACCCTCGTGTGCCACTGAGACACCCTGTAGTCTGTTCTGAGACATGACTCCATTTTCCCAGGGTACAAGGACACTGGACCTGTATAATCAACTGGTGTGGCTGCTACTTTGATGAATACATCTACCATGATCTAACTCATCACCATATTTTTCATTTAAGCAAATTAATTTAGACCTTTAGTATCGAGATATGCACAATAAATCACAATTGAACACAGCTACTGTATATGTGTCTTTTATAATACATCAACAATTGCCATGCTTGCAAACTGTGGTCTGGTCATGCCCCCTTGCATCGAACATCAGATGGAGGCTCCCCCAGCAGGAGACACATAACAACATAAATGTCACAGTGCAGATGTTAGAGAGGTTGAAATCCAGGACCAACATTATAATATAGTCAGCATTTCAATCTGCAATTGGAGCATGACAGAGAGTATTATCAGGATGGAAGACATGGTGGAATACAATGCACAAATACAGGTAATAGAAGTCATGATCATTGTAAGCCACCTACAAAGTAGGGGCACCCAGATTGGACCTATAAATCACCAGGTCCAGACTCTTCATACACCCATACCATAGCTACATGATCACATATCCCATGGAACATACATATAACATCACTGATGAACCCAATACATTAACCATACACTAACATAGGGCCCATACTTGTAGGATTCTTACTCACCTTTGTCACAATACAGTTACCAGCACCTTGAACAGCAACGTCAGAATTCAAACACAGCTAGGCCCCATGGTCATCACAAAGTACTCCACTCATTGTATAGCCAGAGGCCATGATCCAATCTTTACCCATGGGCCACAAACTTCAACTGACATGTAATACACCATTTCACATCACCCCAAACCCACTAGTAATAGGAAAGGACTAAGCAGTTACAAACCCACTTGTAAGAAGGTAGTACAAACAAGTTTCCATCACACTGTAACTATATCCATTTTGCAAGCTATCTTTCATGTACAACTCTCATGTCTGTCAGCAATTACCATTGGCTACTGACAATGAATACCTCAAGCCATAGGTTGCAGAGCCAAACACGACATATCAATTTGAGTGAGTGGAAGGAAAAGAGGATAGAAGAATGCAAGAAACATACCTCAATACTGATTAGTCCATTACAGAAGTGTATGTTAGGATCAGATGTAACAATATATGTTAGAGCAGACCATTTTTTACTGAACATATTATAATCTATCAGGCTGCATCCACAACTCACACCTAGGCATTGGAGCTCATTACACCCCCACTGATGATTTAAGTCAGGAGGTGTAATGGCAGCCATCTACTTCAAAATGTGCACATTCAACACTTCTAAAGGTCCACTTCACATAACTGTCTGTCAGTGGAAGTACTGATTGATGAGATCTTCCTTAAAGTCATCTGCTCCTTCTTCCTTTGGCTCTTCATCACTTGTCATACCATCATTTCCAGCCACTGGTCCAGTTGCCTCACCCTCATCTGGTATAAATGGTATCTGACGTCTCGGGCTAGATTGTGGAGCACGCAGCAGGTAACGATTATTTGGCATACCTTGTAGGGCGAGTAGAAGAGGGCTCCTCCAGATAGGTCCATGCACCTGAATCTTGCCTTCAGGAGCCAGAATGTTTGTTTGATTACACACCTTGTCCTCCCAAGGACCTTATTGTAATGGAGTTCACCTGACGTGGCTGGGCACCTCACTGGTGTCAACAGCCAAGGAAGGTTTGGATAGCCCGAGTCACCTGTGAACACAATGGTAGAACAACTCATAAATAGGTGCTGCGACTGACTATATTGTGATGACAGGTGACATAACACTGAAACATACACTACAATGCAAACTTACCAAGCAGCCAGGCCCTCTTTGTTTGTAGTCGTGCCATCTGATGTGGGACATTGCTATCCGCATTATGTAGGAATCATGCACAGATCCATGAAACTTGGCTGTGACTTGTGAGATGTTTTGGTCTGCCAGACACACCACCTGTATGTCGATTGAGTGATAGTTCTTCCTGTTCCCAGAAACCTGTTCATTGGCAGTGGGAGGGACCAGGGCTACATAGGTACTATCAGTGGCTCCTACTACATGAGGAATGTGTCCTATCTCATAAAAGTCCGCCTTCAAATAGGCAAAATCTGCTCTTGGGGGGAACCTGATGTAGCTGCCCAGGTGTTTCAGCAATGCACACAGTACATTCTTCAACACCAGACTGAACATGGGCTGAGATATCTCTGCTGTTAAGGCGATAGCATTCTGAAAGGACCCTGTGGCCAGGAAGTGTAGCACTGACAAGACTTAAACAATGGGAGTGGCTGGCATCCGATCTGGCTCCATCTGTGTTCAAAGATCCATGATGGTATGACGATTCACACAATATGTGTGGATGAAATGCCTTTCCACCATGGTTTCCAGGTCTACTAGTGGACAGTACACTGGTGGTTGTCTCACTCTCCTCATAGCAGGATAACTATGTTGGGAAGAGAGATTATACTATGAGTTTTGCAGTATGCACACATCATTAACACACTGTATATTACCTGACACCTAACATCTGTAGCGGATGTGTAGCACTTCTGACATATACAATACAGACCCTAGATATGCACCTAATTCACCCTCGTAGCTGCTCATTGGCTAACATGTAAATTGGATTGTGCATATGAAACAAATGTTATTGCACATTTGTGTGAGACTTAGCTGTCCTGCACTAATCACACATATGTTTTGGATTCTGGCAATATCTACCAGTGGCCTAAGTACCCCAGAGTAGCTAAACATAGTTCTCAACATAAATACTCACTCAACATGTCATTGTATAAAAATTGTCACAATATGTTGCACAACCATGATGGCACAACATACGGTTACACAGATTTTTGGGGGAGTAAGTGACGGATGCAGATAATTAAACACCTGCTTCAATTACATGTGCCCAAAATGTCCGGCACCTGACCTACTGTAGTGTACAGTTGGAAGTGACTTAAGTCAGCAGGTGTAAGTTGTCATGGCGGTAGGCGGTCTCAACCGCCGTGCAACTTGCCATTGGTTAACATTGCTGCCTTTGGCAGACTGGAGCCAATGGGCACGACCACCAGCGGTGACGATCCTATACTTTGCGGCCAAAGACCGCCATTTTCTGCAGTATTGCTCAGTTGACTCCTAACACTGTTGCCAGCAAGACTTCCATGATGTGAGCTGCTGTGTACTGCCTCTGGGAGCCGTCTTGCCACGTCCTGCAGGAGATAGGGACCCTGTCATCACCCTGGAAGAGCTGGAGAAACTAGTGGAGGAGGTTCTACCCCTCTTAGGACAGCTATATGGGGCACCAGAGGAGCAATATGTTGCACAACCATGATGGCACAAAAGACGGGTACACAGATTTTTGGGGGAGTAAGTGACAGATGCAGATAATTAAACACATCCTTCAATTACATGTGCCCAAAATGGCCGGCACCTGACCTAATATAGTGTACAGTTGGAAGTGACTTAAGTCAGCAGGCGTAAGTTGTCATGGCGGTAGGCGGTTGCAACTGCCGTGCAACTTGCCATTGGTTAACATTGCTGCCTTTGGCAGACTGGAGCCAATGGGCACGACCACCAGCGGTGACGATCCTATACTTTGCGGCCGAAGACCACCATTTTCTGCAGTATTGCTCACTTGACTCCTGACACTGTTGCCAGCAAGACTTCCATGATGTGAGCTGCTGAGTACTGCCTCTGGGAGCCATCTTGCCACATCCTGCAGGAGATAATGACCCTGTCATCATCCTGGAAGAGCTGGAGCAACTAGTGGAGGAGGTCCTACCCCTCTTAGGACAGCTATATGGGGCACCAGAGGAGAAGGAGAGTCCAGTGCCCTATCCATGTGTGATAGGTGTTGTGTGTGACATTGCATCGGCCATGCGAACTTGTGAGGGTGTAGATGGCATTTTGTGAAGGCTTGTGAGTAGAGATGATGGGTATATGTGCCTACTTGCTGTGACTGATGTGTACTGACCACTCCTATTGTTATGGTGCATGTGTACATGACTTTCGCCTTTTGTCTGTGTCATCCATGCAGGTCAACGTGCATCAGAAGAAGGGGGTTTGGCGTGCCATTACCAAGCACGTGTGGACCCCTGGGGGTCCACAATCAGTGGAGCACCCGTTGTCAAAAGCAGTGGGAGGACCTGGGACGCTGGGCCCAGAAGACCGCTGAGGCCCAGCTGGGGATGTCCTCCCAATGAGGAAGGGGTGCTGTCAGACCCGACACCCTAATTGTCCATATTTTGACTGTGGCCTACCCTGAGGTGAATAGGCGTTTGAGGGCCAGCACAGCAGCCACAAGGGGGTAAGTACTGACTGTATCCTTGTACTTGACTCTGGTAGTATGTTGTTTGCAGTCACACTTTAGCATCTGTGACAATGTAGTAGGTGTTACATGTATGTAGACTAGTGGGACTATGTAGTACTCACACTTCCTGACTATTAGAAGTCAGGCATCAGGGTTGGCTTTGTGTATGTTTTGATCACCTGTGTCAAGGTATATCTATGACTGCATGTGGAGATGTACAAATGACAATGCCACATATGTAATTTTACCCAGCCATATACATGGAAGTAAGCTGCTGTATCATCCTACCCATAGATTATTTCCAGTTCCATCTATCAGCATATGTGATTATGTAGCTCTAAGGTGTCTGACCACTCCCATCTGTGTAGATCACCTGTATTTGCTACTGACTGCCTGACAGATTTGGTACAGGGGCTAGTTAACTTTTGTCCTGGTGCAGGTATTGACTCCATGTGAGGCTGGCATCTCAATCAGTCAACGGATAGGGCCTGTATAGGACTGTACATATGGGTTTGTAGGTGAATCCACATTGTGCCTTCATATTAATACTATGGGGTATGTCAAGGATGTAACAGAAGGCGATTCAACTTTGGGTGTCTGATTTTGTCTATTTACCCTTACAATGCATTTCCATGCCATTGACATGTGGGCAAATCACTTTTATCCCAATGGCTTTGTTCTAGAGGAGGTATGTGGCAAGGTTGACCTACCCTTTGAAAGTATGCAATGTCCATACTATCTGTGCCAATGCCCTACCAATAAGAGTGCAACATATGGCATTAACTGCCTACATCATGTCTCAATGGTTACTTGGGGGCACATCTTATAAAGTGGGACAATCAGTGCTACCCTTACCCTAGCTGATGTGGGCAGTTTGGATAGGAATTGGTATTGGCTAGCCTCTCATTTCAAGATGTAATAGTTTAGCTGTACTACTATTTCTAATAAAGAGATTTTGTTATGGGATATGTTGTCAGTGCAATGGCAGTCATGTAGGTTCATGTGTACATCATGTGCACATTTCTTTTTAGTGGGATATGTGTGTTGAATGGACTTAAGTACAGGTAATCACGTCAGGAATGGTGTGAATGATGTTGGTTTACTCATGTTGTCATGTCGTGGAACTGTATCTGCATGTCAGGTGGAATGTTATGTGCCCTATAATGTATTTGTTGGCTGGTGTTTGTTTAGCTGTTCTTACACTGCTCTCTGTGATTGCCAGTGAATGTCTCATGTGTGCTACGTAGGCCACTGTAGCTGTACATGCATGTATGAAGTGATGTGGTGTATCTGTGTATACTGTCTGCAGATATTCCTCTGGGATTTGGTACATGTAGCGACATGACAGTTCTCCAGACCTGGATTCAAGACATCAGATGCCACCTCATTGGGAGTGCCTATTGTTGTGACTACATCAGAGATTGTATCCATTGTGGCATACATGTACAAAGGGTTCAGCCAGGCATGTGATTGGAATGGTAGGTGCTATGTGGTCTGTGAATAGAGTTTGCTTAACTTGCATGGTACATTACTTATGGACATGGACTGGTTAGGTGTTGAATCAGAATATGCATGATATGGTGTGATTAGTCAACTGCTTTTCCTAAAGGTGATAGTAGTATGAAGAGTTATTAGGATTATGGCCAAATTTCAGCTTAAACCAGGGCATGATGAGCATGCTGACATAGCTTTTTAGGTGATTTATTGGAATGCTCCAGTTGTGCTACCTTACTTGGTATTGATGTGTGTGAGAGAGATGGCATGAAGGGGTGGATAGAAGAAACCTGTTGTGACATGATGTGGAATATGTGGTTTTCTATATGAGATTGCCTAGCCAGGAGATGTATGCTTACAGTTGACCATGTTGTAATGTGTGTATGTGAAGAATGTGATGACCCTCTCTCTACCTCTCTATCTCTTCCTTCCTCTCTCTCTACATGTGCGCATCGGCAGGCGAAGGACGGGGAAGGGGCAAGTGGGGATGCTGCTTGCCACAGGACCTGGAGTGCTGATACAACTGACAGTGAGGATGCCAGTGCCCCAGGGGGTGAGGGGAGTGCCACGGGGGAGACTGGATCATAATCCTCAGAGAACTCCTCCAGTGGACACTCCCTGGCAGTGACGGACCCTTCTGGGACCACCCTAGCACCATTTTTGTCCACCACCCCCTTACTACCACCGCTCTCCTCGTAGCTCCCCACCCAGTTGTGCATGCTCGCTCACCATGGAGGGTGTGTGTCTCCTTTGCCCCAGGCACCTCTGACCCTGCCCCTGTCAGCCATGCTGCCCTCAGTAAGGAGGCTACTGACCTCCTGAGGTCGATCGCTGTGGGTCAGTCGACCATTGTCAATGCCATCCAGAGACTGGCAACACAAGTCCAACTGAGCAATGCATGCCAGGAGGGCATTCACGGTGCACTGGCTGGCCTACAGAGATCCTTTCAGGCTCTGGCCTCCACACTGACTGCAGCCAGTCACCCTTTGTCTTCCGCCCCCCTCCACCTTCCTCTTCCCAATCCAAAAACACCTCTTCCCTGTCCCAGCCAAAGCACACAGATAGACAAGCATGCCTCCTCAACATTCAAGGGTACTGCTGACAAACACAAACACCACAAGACCCACCATTGACATGCATACAAACAGAACCCACCTGCAGATACACCAACAGTTACTATCCTCACTGACTCCCCCACCACCCAACCTTCACAGACACAGGACACATCTGCAGACCCCACGCCAACATTCACCCATCCAGCCACAACTCCTATCCTACCCACAGTCACCACAATAGCAGACCCTGAGACATCCACCCCAGTCATCAGATCTGCAGACACCACAACCACAGACACGCCTACATGCAGCACATCCACCATGCCTGGAGTCATCACCACAAAAGACAGTCACCCATTCACCAGAGCATCTCCCAGCACCTCCACCCCTTTCCTCCAACGACACAGAAACGTCCACACTTACCCACCCAACAGACACCCAGCACACACAAGCATACCTCGCATACACATGGACCCAAGATATCCACCAAAACACCTCTTAAAACTACTCCGTCTCCCTCCACTCCCAAAACCTTTTTCCATGACCAACCCCGTGTGTCAAAGACATTTTTCCTCTCTGAGTGTTGCCTTTTCGCTACTTCTCTCCCACCCTGTGTGACCCCTAAACGATCTGTGTCCCTCCCCAAGTCCAGCCCTTCCACCTCCAAGTGGTGCCCTGGCCCCCCTGCAAGTAGCCATGCCCCTCCACCTGCCAAAGAAGTCGCCCCCTCCCAAGAGTTCCCAGCCCTCCCCTAAGCCTCGACCTAAACCCTCCTCCCAAGCCCAAACCCACAGATCCCCCTCCCAAACCTGAGCCCAAACCTCTACCCCTTTACCTCCCCCAAACCCATGAGGTGCCTGTGTGCCCTCTAGATTGCCCTACTTTTAAAGGTTATATGGCAATCAGGAGTCATGTTGGGGCACTTGAAAATGCCATATGTGCATGATGCACATATGTGTTTGAACTGGCCTATGGCCTTCATGTTTGTACATAGTTCAGTATATACATTTATTTATTTATTAACATTCATCTGGGCCAACCAGTTATTGGTTCGAAGGTTACATCTTTGTCCTGCCTTTATTTGTTTAGGGCTGTTTTGGTCTTGGCTGCTTTTGTTTTGTGTGTGAGTTCGTTTTGTGTGTATGGTAGTTGTGCTACCAGTTTTGTCTGGGCAGCATGTGTGGGTGGGTGCAATGCATTTGTCCCACAGTGATGACTGTGTATTGCGTGATGGGCATGTATGAGTTGGGGACATGGATTTGTGTTGGTATTTTGTGTTGTGATTGTGTTGACATGTGTTATTTGTAGTGTTGTGTGCCCTTGTGTGGTTGAACTGTGTGTGGGAGTGTGTGTGGTGAATGGTATGTCATATCGTTGTAAAGTGTGTTTGAGGTGTCTGACATATGCCTCGTTGTATGGATGTGTGATTATGTGTGTTGGTTCTCCTGTGTTGTTACTTTGTGTTGTGTGTATGATTTGTCAAATGGAGGTGTGTATTGTGGATGCTTACGGTGCTTTTGAGGTGTTGCAGTTGTGGTGTAGTTGTGCCATTTGGCAATGTTGTGTGTTGTTGTATTTGACTGTGCCGGTGCTGTGTAAATGGGGTTTGGTGTGTGTTTTTGACATGTGTTTGTGTTGGCTGTAGTGTGTGTAGTATGTATGTGCGTGGGTGTATGTGGCTGTGTGTGAGTGTGCATGTCAGTGTGAGGGTACGTGTGTGTGTCACCATCGCTACCCATTCAGGATGTGTATGCGTAGTTACATTGGCATTGTGTAACAGTGACAGGTAAGTGTCTGTACTCACAGTTGCTGTTGTTGTCACTGGTTCTGGAGTCACTGAGCGAGCTTAAGCAGCAGAAAAATGTGTAGCATGTGTTCCTGAAGGTGAGTGTCTCCTTTTATGGAGATGGTTTCCACCAGGGTTTCCATGGTGGTGTGACTGCGGCGGAACCCTTGGCAGTGTGCAGCCTCGTAATCTGTCCGGCGGGAACATGGTCTCTGCCAGCCTGCAGATGGCTACCATCGTCTTTGGCAGCCTGACTGCACTGGTGGTGCCGGTGGTGAATTGGCTGTCTTCTGTTGTGAATGACAGAATGTTCATAATTTGGTGGTCTTCTCTGCCAGCCTGTGCCGGTACAACCGCTAACATGGCAGTCATGACACCACGGAATTCGTAATGACCCCCTTGGTGTTTCAATCTCAGAATTCTGTTGTCTACAAATGGTGAATCCAGTAGTTGTTCCAGTAAATTGTAGACGTCACACATTTACTTGTAAATGGGCTACCTAATGGTGGGGGGAGATGATATTTTGGTTAATGGTTGAGGCACACGATGCGTACAGAACAGAAACATTTTAGTCAATGGTCAATTTTCCTAATTTTTTTTTAGATGCCAATTCAAATACATTTCACACATATATGATGACAAACCCACCAGCACAATATAGAGCATACAATTATTGAGAAATTCCTCTGACATATCACAAACTAGGGCTAGGCGGAACTTGCGGAGTTGAAGTCCATGGAATTCTGTGGAGCCACATAAATACTCCAGGAGATTATGCAGTGTTCCGCACTCCGTATGAAAACTGGTTTCCATATTGTATTTACGTGGCATTACTGTTGTTAGAGTGTCATAATATCATTCCAGTAATGCTGAATAAGTTCCTATTCTGGAAAGTGTTCTGGCACATTATAGCAGTTTAGTCTGTGACATTAATTCAGTCATTTGGAAAGTTAAGCAATATAATAAAGGGAGTCTGCTGACTACCGCTAAGCAAATGCACCAAATAGAAAATACTACTGTTCAGCACATCAGAGGCCTCAACTCTGGGCCCAATTCGAAAAGCAATGGGTATGTTTCCGAGGCTGCTTGCAAATTCAACTCTAACCAATCAGAGCATGCGCTGCTATGAGGGTGCTCCTGAGAGCGAAAAACTCGACCCTGCTTGCATATTTACAGCACCTTGAAGTGCTCGTATAGCAGTGGAAGCTCTATACATGACAGACAACATGACATAACGTTCAGTTTTTCTATCTCCTTGTCCCACAAGAGCCTCACATTCCCTACTTTCCCACCCCTTTACCCCTTTTCCCGCATTCTTCCTTCTCTCTTCCTCTGTTATTCTGACGTAGCGCTTTGGAGAACCATACACATTCTGCAATTAACTGACATAAAGTAGTGCACCCACTGTTGCTGTTCTGAGGGCCCAATAGGTGACATAGCACCATACCAGTGTTAACGTAAATGACTTAATTACAAAATATTAATGAATGTTTATGTATTTAGAATTAACGGAATTGGTAGAAAATGATTAATGTAGAAAAATAATGTGCATGTTTGAAATTGTGACAAATAATGGCCACCAGATTTCACGAATGTTACTAAATGAGTGATTAATGTACATGAAATATTGAAAGCGTATTAGATTTATGTAATAATATGTCATATTGAGAGTTATAACCTATGTCTTGCAATAATTGTAGGCCATAACTTAGCGAGTGTCTTGGCCTAGTCTTGCCAGTCCTCATGCAGAAGCTGAATTTCCTAACGCCTAATGGAAAATGCTGACAAAATGAACTGAACGTGAACTGCTCATTGTTTTAATAAAATGCTTAACTAGAGCTTCTGTGAGAACCGATGGACAGGAGATGATGTTCCTAGTAATGTAACTAATAATGTGTAACATGCATGAGACGTACTTTCCCAGGACTCGAACAATCAAGACACTGACTGGAGAAGAAGATGCAATTTTTTTTATACATGACGAGCCGGATGATGAGGACATCATAAAGTGGGCCAATCAATGATATGTGAACTGTGAAATATTAGAATACATAGATTTGGAATAGTACAACTATTGGGTAGAGTCATAACTCATGATTAATTGACCAATTGGAAATTGGGGGATAGTCTGGGTAACTTTGATATAACAACGTGACAGATATAAGAGAGTTTAGAGATTCGTGCTAGGGGAGCGAGACTGCCAGATTGTAGAGGTGATTTGATATTCTGTCACTGGGCTCATACTTTCTGAGAGCCTGATGTGATGCTGATCGACTGATGACCTGAGGATGAAGACTGATTCTGTTTCTGACCCATACCGAGGATAGGTAGATACGACAATGTGACTGAATTATATTTTTGTGCCTTTTCTTTCTAGGTACCAACTGCACTGTCTAAATAGTCTTTTTAGCTAGATGTTTTCCAAAATTCTTGCTCTCCAAATTGTTTTAGCATGAAGTCCCACATGCTGATGCTAATCTGGTTTAGATGAGGTTTCCTTACATGACATTGACAGATTACAGAGATAAATGGTTGATGGACTAAATTGCTGAACTCCATTACACAATTTGACTTATTGCTTTTGATTCAGTTGTTGACTTATGCTAATGCTTTAGAATGTACTCTGATGCAAGTTTTGATTAGGTTATGTTTTGGGCGCCTTCTAATAAATTAATGCCAGACTTTGATTGAATTGAATTGAGTTGAATAATCTCAAGATTTAGTTTTGTAACTAATAGGGAAATAAAATTACTAAAACATATACCGAGTTGTGGTTATTCATGACTAAAACGTCATGGTGTGATGTTTATTGATTATTGACTTGTCTAATGGTTATTGGCTTTTGTGCATTGATTACTGAGAACATCGGTCATACCATAGCTAGAATAGTCCATTCAAATCAAAAGGTTCATTGACCTATGCGCGGCCCCTTGTAAGTTTACTTATTAAGGACCAGGCACACTACCAGTTTTTGGTAGCAGCTTGATGGTTAGTTTCCTTGGAGAACTGGAGAACTAGTTATGTGGTGACTGGTGGTTATGGTAGTAGTTTAAGATTGATTAGTTATTCATGATTGAAATTTGGATTTTGTTTTTCGAAATGGCAATTGTAGCAAAAATGATGTTCTCTTAAGCCCCGAAATGACTTTCCCAGATCCTGGATCCTGCTAGTAGAGTTGGGCATGTTCTCTGCATTTTAGTGAATAGTGTGAGAGTGATAGGTTGCACCTGCACAGCTTATGCAAATCGCAGGTGAATTGTGACAGATTTGAGGGAAGTCTGAGTACTCCAGATGAAGTTTTAGTGTGTGTACTCCGCAGTATGAGTGTAGGGAAGTAGTCGAACTTCACATGTGTGTGGCTCTTTGTGCTAAAAAATGGTCCACGTTGTGTTTGATGTACGGACCCTTCGTGGTCTAAGACTCCGGAGTATATTGACAGGTGTAGGAGACACTTGGCTATATGGTGTAATCTGTCTGGTTTAGTAGGTTGATCAGGCATGGTCAACAAGTTGGTGTGGTAGTTAAAGTGGATGAGAGAAATTATGACTTAGATTTGGCGAGTCCTATGTGCACCAGAACAGACCCATTGATCAGTTGAGAGTAAAATTTGTGGTTCAAATTTTGGTTGCGAATGTGGGAGACCAAGAAAGAGGAATTGCTGCATCAGTGAAAATCTGTAAGGTCTTTGAAGCGATCATGTTAACTTCCTGTAGTAAACCAGCAGATTTGTTTTTGGTCATTGGCTGTTTGAAACAAGGCCCCTTCCGAGACCGGCACAGTTTGAGGTGTTAGCAGTTTGGGAGCTGATAGCGAGACAGCATCAAGAAATAAAGTTCCAAAGGAGAGTAAGAAAAGTAGAGAAGTCTCTAGCGAAAGCAAGATGAGATTGGGAACAGAAGTAGAGAACAGTGGGATTGCAGGATGTTAAGTTGTTTTCTGCTATCACAGAGGAAGATGAGATGGAAGGGAAAAAGGAGAATAGCAAAAGTGATAAGAGTTTTTCTGGAAATAAGGAGGTAAACAAGGGTTCCAGAATAGAAGAAGCCTCAGATGACGAGGATCTTATTACTCAGATACTGAGGGACCGTCCTCCACCATATGCAGTACATGAGAGGGGTTGAGTACTAGTTCTGCTCGAACTGCCCCAGCACAGGCAATGGGGACAGTGAGTCCAGTACAGGTTGATAATGGACAGGTACAAGGTGTGGTGCAGAGTATTCCTAACGTGTTGACTGCTTCGGTAGTCCAGGCACAGATGCATCTGCCGCGATACAGAGAATGTATCCTGAAATGCTGATTCTTGAGACAACTTCAAACTTACTGGTGCCTATGGAACAAGTGGTTCCAAGACCATTGTTGGTCCAGATTGAGCCGACTCCAATATTGATGCCCCAGGCAAAGCCACAGGGTATGCTGAGGTTTACACCATTGACAGGGACACAGTCAGATTTGACTCCGGTAATGAATCAGAGTATGGGAGTAACTCTTCCACAGAATGCAGGAGCTAGAGCAGCTCCAGATGCAATATCGCTGCTGATTACTGTTGGTCCAGCAGTACCATTGTTCTCGCAGAAGAAATCAAACACAGGAGAACAGTGTGAGATGTCACAGAGGCTCGTGAGGAGGGGGTGACTGAGCATGTGCAGGTAGTCTCTTCCATGGGTCAGACCTTTGATGGATCAAAGTCACTAATGGATCTCAGTCAACTAGTCGCACTTCCTGATGCTGTAAATAGCCCGAGTGTAAGTCAGGGCTTGAACCCCCTGACACCGCAACCTCCAGGTGAAGTGGAGCAGCAGGTGCCACAACCAAATGCGAGTAACATTACGTTGCAGGGATTGAGAGCACAGCAGATGAATGGGTGGTTCGATAGTCTGAACACTCCACAGGATGTTTCTAAAAGTGAGGAGCCGATTGATCGTGTTAGGTTGAGTACGGAAATAATTGAATTGGTAGAAGGATCAATGGGGGTGAATAGGTTAGAATCCTATATGGAAGAAGAGCTGAGATACCTATGTCCGAGAATCACAAGAGAGGTGGGTAAAATACATCAGAGATTGGCAGACTTAGCAGAAAAACATGATATAGAAATCGGTAAAACAAAACACTTGAAAAGGAGCTACAGATTAGATTTTGAGGCAAAGGATTTCGAACAGATGAGGTCAGCCGGTTTGAAAGTGCATCTTAAAGAATTATTGCAGAGTGCTCAGATTTGGGGAGCATTAGAAAAGTGGGAAGGCAGATGGGCAAAGAAGAAGGATAAAAGGAAATTAAATTCACAAGAAGGGTCCGAAGGTGTTCAGAGAGATAAGGATCCAGTAAACATTTTACCAATGAGGGAGATTCCAGGAGAGCAGTTTATTCATGTTCCTTGGCACAGGGGTGATATTCTGTCATTCACAAATGATTATCCAAAATTAGGGGAGAAACCGGTCGAATGGTACCAGCAGACAGATAGGTTTGTGAAGCTTTTGAAGTGTCTGTGAGAAGACCTGAATACTTTATTGGAGATAGTGGTTTCAGCTGATTTGTGGGTTGAATGCAAGAGAGCTGTATACTGGCTGACCAGTGAACCAGAAAGGGATAGAACTACAGGTGCACCATCACCTGAAGTAATGAAGCTTTATTATAAAGTGATTGAGTTCCTGAAGACAAGAATTTTGCCCAAAAATATTGATTGGCAAAGGATTGTCAGGACAGTGCAGGAGGTAAAGGAGTCAATACATGCATACTATGAGAGATTGTTGAAGGCGTTCGAGGAATACAGTGGCAAGGAAGCGATCGAGCCAAAAGACATGTTGCATTTTGTTTTCAGGTTTGTGTGGAGGGACTAAGACCTGAAATAGGCCAGATGATTAAGAGTCACTTGATTGTTGGCAAGCGAAGCCGATTGATGAGGTGTTGCAGTATGCGAAATACTGTAGTGATGAAATTGAGTTGAAGCAGAAAAAGCTGAAGGAGAAAGCGATGTTGATGCAGATAAAGGCAGCTCAAACAGGAGTAAAGGAACTTTTGTTCAACAGGTACCACAGTAACAGGGAACTGTCATGTTCCAACCTCAGATGAGAGGTAGGGGTCATAAAGTCAATATAAACCGTGGTCCGGAACTGAGTACTGTAGTGGTTCAGAATGATGGGCAAGGGATGAAGAAGATGTTACTGTGTCACATTTTCGGGCTGTGGGACACTGGGAGCGGTAGTGTCTGAGGATTGTGTAAGAAGGTGTTGTTTAGCAAAGTGGTGATGTCAATACATTTCAAAATGCAAGAGTTCCAAGAATGAGAGGTCCTAATCCTAATTTTCAGAATAACATGAATCAGATGCAGAATTTCCAACCCATGCAGCAGGTGCAAATGCCTCGTGCACAAATGACACAGTTAGAACCAATGCAGCAGCAGGTTCCAATGGTACCTAGACAGCAAAAGCAGATACCTCAAGCCCCGATGGAGCAGCAACAGATGATGCTTTATCAACAGGTCAATTGTCAGAGACCAGACAGAAGTAGTGACACAGTGCACCAATTCTCATTACACAGTGAGAATTAAATAAATGGTGAATGGATGAGTGATAGGTCGGATGAAGAGCCATGTATGCTTGCAACCTCCTTAGAGGTAGATCAGAGAGGACCAATTGTGAAAGGGAAGGTGATGGGTCATAAGGTCTCATTTTTGGTGGACACAGGAGCTATGCGCTCTACAGTGAGGAGTGCAGCAGTTCCAAATTTACCTCTTTCAGGAAGAACAGTTAAGGTTGTGGGGGTAGCAAATAAACATTTGACAAATCTGATCACAGATCCAGTACAAGTCGAGATTGGCAACTTCCAGGGACTGCATAGGTTTGTAGTCTGTGATTCAAGTCCAGTATCCGTACTGGGAAGGGACTTATTGTGCAAGACCAAATGTTCAATTATTTGTTCAACTGCTGGAATAGAGATTCAGACGAATAGTGATGATGAAGAAGAACTAACTCCAGAAAATGAGAGTGAAACTACCAATGAGGAGTACCCATTGATTGAGTTTTTCCTGATGTTTACTGTAAAAGAGCTTCATTCAGATTTGCAGGGAACAGTACAGGAAAAAGTGTGAGATCTGACAGGTAAAGAAGTGGGTTTGATTAAGGGAGTGGAGCCGATTAAGTTTACTTTGATGCTGAATGTAGTGTACCCACAGCTTCCACAGCACAATATGCCACAAGATGTCTTGATAAAAGTAGCACAGATAATTGGAGATTTTGTGAAACAGGGAGTCCTGACAGAAGTACTGAGCAACCCATGTAATTTACCGATAGTGGGTTTGAAGAAGCCCTGTGGGAAGGTGCTAATTGTACAGGATTTGAGAAAAGTAAATGACATGGTGATCAAATGTTGTCCCATGGTGCCAAATCCAGCAGTAATAATGTTCCAGATTCCATGTGATGCAGAATGGTACACAGTGGTTGATTTGTCACAAGCTTTCTTTTCTGTGCCTTTTCATGAGGATAGTCAGTTTCTCTTTAGTTTCAAATCCTTAGACAGAGTCTACTGTTGGTGCAGACTTCCTAAAGGGTACACGGAGTCTACCTGCTCATCTACCACGAGTACGAACGCCGGCGCAGACGACAATGGTGAGTACTGCACCTACGACACACGGGAGGGGGGAGGAGGAAAGCTTACGCGCACACACATATGCGACCCCCACCCCCCCAAACTATGTACACACCAATGCAGAGCAACAAGTCACAGTGACACCACCCAAACCCCCCTGATAAATGCAAAGACAGAATTAAATTTCGAATAAAAATGTATGTACAAAATAGTCTCTGAAAAGTTTTGGCAACTAGGCAAAAAATCAATATCAAAATAAGTCTATATACAGTGCAATGGATAACCGAGGCAATTAGTCCTGCACATCAAAAGAAAATCGAAGTGTCCGTGGGCCAAAGTGTAACAACACAAGGGCAAAGCCCACACAGGAGACCTGAGTCCTCTGGAGAGAACACTGCAGGGGCATCTGATGAAAAAACTACAGGCACCTCAGGGGGAAGGGAAGGGGGGGGCACCACAGCCACATGAGTCCACGGCGCCAGAACCACGAAGGGGCCACCATGCCTACTGTACCATCCTGGGGAGTGCAAAGCCACAGTCTCTCAAGTCTCTACAGTAGGTGGGTTGCCCACTGTTCCATCCTGGGGAGTGCAAAGCCACAGTCTCTCAAGTCTCTACAGTAGGTGGGTTGCCCACTGTTTCATCCTGGGGAGTGCAAAGCCACAGTCTCTCAAGTCTCACAAGTGGGTGGGTTGCCCACTGTTCCATCCTGGGGAGTGCAAAGCCACAGTCTCTCAAGTCTAACAAGTGGGTGGGTTGCCCACTGTGCCATCCTGGGGAGTGCAAAGCCACAGTCTCTCAAGTGGATTACAGTCTCCACTGGTCAAGGAGGAGGCATGGTGGGCACAGTGAACCGTTAACAGTGCATGCAGGAAGGGCCCAGCGGAGCGGTGCTTGAGACGGCGGGGCCCAGCGGAGCGGTGCTTGACAGGAAGGGCCCAGCGGAGCAGTGCTTGACAGGAAGGGCCCAGCGGAGCGGTGCTTGAGACGGCGGGGCCCAGCGGAGCGGTGCTTGACAGGAAGGGCCCAGCGGAGCGGTGCTTGAGACGGCGGGGCCCAGCGGAGCGGTGTTTGACAGGAAGGGCCCAGCGGAGCGGTGCTTGACAGGAAGGGCCCAGCGGAGCGGTGCTTGAGACGGTGGGGCCCAGCGGAGCGGTGCTTGACAGGAAGGGCCCAGCGGAGCGGTGCTTGAGACGGCGGGGCCCAGCAGAGCGGTGCTTGACAGGAAGGGCCCAGCGGAGCGGTGCTTGAGACGCGGGGCCCAGCGGAGCGGTGCTTGACAGGAAGGGCCCAGCGGAGCGGTGCTTGACAGGAAGGGCCCAGCGGAGCGGTGCTTGAGACGGCAGGGCCCAGCGGAGAGGTGCTTGACAGGAAGGGCCCAGCGGAGCGGTGCTTGAGACGGTGGGGCCCTGTTCAGCGGTGCTCTTCTGCACGGCGGGGCCCTGTTCAGCGGTGCTCTTCTGCACGGCGGGGCCCTCTTCAGCGGTGCTCTTCTGCACGGCGGGGCCCTGTTCAGCGGTGCTCTTCTGGACGGCGGGACCTGTTCAGCGGTGCTCTTCTGGACGGCGGGGCCCTGTTCAGCGGTGCTCTTCTGCACGGCGGGGCCCTCTTCAGCGGTGCTCTTCTGCACGGCGGGGCCCTCTTCAGCGGTGCTCTTCTGCACGGCGGGGCCCTCTTCAGTGGTGCTCTTCTGCACGGCGGGGCCCTCTTCAGCGGTGCTCTTCTGCACGGCGGGGCCCTGTTCAGCGGTGCTCTTCTGCACGGCGGGGCCCTGTTCAGCTGTGCTCTTCTGCACGGCGGGGCCCTGTTCAGCGGTGCTCGTCCAGTAAGTCAAGGGAGCCAGACCTGGCCTGGACTCCCTGCTCAGTCGCCCTCCGACCGTGCTGTTGCTGGACCCTTCGGTGACGGAGTCCTGGGCCCTTTGGTTTTCTCCCTAACACCCGGGATGGGGCTTGTGGGCCCCTCCTGCTCCGCGCTCCTGCTGGCTGACTTCTCCGCCCTGCTGCCCTTTCGCTCCTTAGATGGGGCTCTCGGGCCCTGGCCTCCCCTAGCTGTTGTGGCTGGTGAAGTGGGCGAACTTGGCTCCTTGGGGGCAGCCGTGTCAGTCCTCTCACGGCGGCCCTTTAGTTGCCGGGTCCTCTTGCCTGGGGGGGGGGCTGGCTCTCCCGTTGCTGCTGATTGAAGTGTCACTGCTGGCAAAGGGTGGACTCCAGAACCCATGCACCACAGTGACACTCGAAGCTGGGCTGGTGGTGGCTGAGGTGCTCTTGGGACTCTTTGCAGATGGAGGGGGTGGGTCAGTGGAGGGAAAGAGGTCAAGATTAGCGAGGAAAACTTTCTTAGGACCAAGGTAAAAGGTAGGAGAAGTGGTGGTGGGAGTGGAGGAAGAGGATGTGGTTGTAGGAGAGTCAGGTGTGCTGTCTTTGGGTGCAGGTGCTTGTGCTGGAGGCTGTCGTGAGGTGGATGGCTGTTGGGTGGGTGTCTGCCTGCGTTTGTATGTCTTGGAAGAGGGGGTGACAGACACAGTGGGAGAGGACACAGGGGACGTGTAAATGGTAGTGGGGGTGGTGACTGCACGTGTGCGGACTGGACTGGAGGGTGTGCTGGTGATGGAAGCACTGGCTGATGGTGGTGTGCATGCAGGTGTGAGTGTAGACGTCACAGGGAGGGAGGAGGGAGACGAGGAGGAGGGGGACACAGAGGTGGTAGTGACTGTTGGAATGTCTGCATCTGGGTGTTGCTTGCGTGAATGCTTGTGGGTTCTGTGGTGCTTGTGTCTGGATGAGCTGCCCTTGGGTGTTGAGGTGTGTGCAGGCTGGTCTGATGGTGTGGATGGGATAGGCTGAGGAACAGGAGACAGAGACAGGCTGGAGGCAGTCAGAAGAGGGAGGCTGGAAACAGGGACAATGGCTGCCGTCAGTGCTGAGGCCAGAGCATTGAACGATCGTTGATGGGCAGCCTGACCCGAATGAATGCCCTCCGGGTAGGCATTGCTCCGATGCACCTCCCTTTCTACCCCCTGGATGGCATTCAAAAGGGTAGTCTGCCCAACAATGAGTGTCCTGAGGAGGTCAATGACCTCCTCACTGAGGGCAGCAGGGGTAACAGGGGCAGGGGCTGAGGTGCCTGGGGCGAAGGAGACGCCCGCCTTCCTGGGCGAGCGGGCACGGAGCGTAGGCTGAGGGGCTGCTGGGAGGGCGGGGCTGGTGTGCTGGGTGGCGGCTGTACCTTTAGAGGCGGGGGGCCTGGATGTTGCCGCCACCGCTAGGGAGCTCCCATCCGAGGACGTGTCGCTGTCGCTGGTGTCACCACCGGTCCCCGTTGTGGTGCTCCCCTCGCCCTCCGGATCACTGGTGCCCTCGGTGTCTGTTCCTGGTCCCACCGGGGCCTTGTGACTTGCAGCTCCCTCGTGCTCCGATGCCAATTCTCCTCCGCCTGATGATGCTAATGCACACATGCACAAGAAGATGAAGAAGAAGGGTGGGGGGAGAAAAACGAAGACCAGGTTAAGTGCATGCAATGTCAACACCGTTGGCGGAGAGGACAGACACAGGAGCCTCATGCACTAAGCCGCGCATTCGGGGTACACTACTCAGTACTTCTGACTAGGACAACAGGTCTAGAGACGACAAAGGCGCACATGTGTGATGCTGGACCATCGATAGCTGTACTTGTCACCCTACAGAGGTGGGGGCCGGGAGCACAGGGCCATGCCTAAAGGAGAGGACTACACTACAGAAAGCGCCCTGGCCTAATGTCACCCACAACCCTCCTCCCCCACCCAGACGCCTCCACTGCGCAGAGAGATAGCAGAATGTGCTGATACTCACCCCCTTGTGTCTGCTGTGATGTCCTCAAGCGCCCATCCAAATCAGGGTAGGCCACTGCCAGGATCCGGGACATCAGGGGGGTCAGGGTACGACTGGCACCCCTCCTACGTTGGGAGGCCATCCCCAGCAGTGATTCGGCGGTCTTCCTGGTCCCGCGGCGGATGTCCTCCCACCTCTTGCGGCAGTGGGTGCCCCGTCTGACGTGGACCCCCAGGGCCCGGACGTCCTTGGCGATGGCACGCCAAATGTCCACTTTCTGATGGGCGCTGACCTTTTTGACATGTACAGGGTGGGAAGGAAAAATCATCAATTTTCTGCATGTTAGATGCGATTGGCCCCCCCTCCCCAACCTTGCCATATGGCACATGCTCTCATCTGTCGTGCGTTGCACTCCTCATTCGCCCCCCACCCCACCAACTTACATCCACCCCACTCCACACAGGCATAGCCCATTCAATGTGCACCCAGTGTATTTACCTGTTGGTCTGGAGGACCGTAGAGTAACGCATACTGGGGGAGGACCCCATCCACAAGTTTCTCCAACTCTTCTGTAGTGAAGGCAGGGGCCCTTTCCCCAGTCGCAGCAGCCATTGTCACTTCCAGACCGAGGTCACAGCAGCACTTGCAGTATAGGTCCTCTCCTGTGGATGATCAGGTCTCGAGTGATTAAGCAGATAGAAAATGGCGGTCACGCCCGCGGCGGTGCGTACCGCGGCAGTGCGTACCGCGACCGCCGGCGCACCTCGTCATTGGCTCCTGAAACCCATAGGCTTCAATGTTTGCCAATGCGGCTTCGTATAGCGGTCTTCGACCGCCACGGTGTGCCACGCCAGTGCATTGACCTCACATCCCATTGTCCCACTTCACAGGTCAGGCAGCCGCCATTTCAAGGGCCCACATGGCATAATTTGTACTGCGTCACACAGGCCTAGGCCTTGCATTGCCACACATACACGCCTTTCAATACATAGATAATCGTGTGCTATGCATGCAGTGGTGAACGTACCTGTGATTTGCTTGACTCTGTGCTCCATGCTGTCCTTCCTAGGCACCGTCCGCTGGGACTTGCGAGGAGAAGGATGAATCCTCGCGTGTACCGACCGCTGGTGGACCTGTCGACAATGGAAGAACGCCATATCATCCTACGATACCGACTTGACCGAGCCACTATACATGAACTGTGTGCCCAGCTGGAGCCAGCCCTGATGTCCCCCATCCGCCAACCCACAGGAATTCCCCCTCTAGTGCAGGTTCTGTCAGTCCTCCATTTTTTGACAAGTGGCTCATTCCAGACAACAGTGGCCATGTCATCTGGAATGTCTCAGCCTATGTTTTCAAAAATCTTGTCTAGAGTGTTGTCTGCCCTGACGAAACACATGCGGCGCTACATTGTATTCCTTGAGGAGGTTGATTTGGCCACTGTGAAGGGTGATTTTTATGCCCTTGGACATATCCCCAACATAATTGGTGCCATTGATGGGACCCATGTGGCTTTGGTACCACCAAAAGACGATGAGCAGGTGTACAGAAACAGGAAAAGTTACCATTCTATGAACGTCCAGGTGGTCTGTTTGGCTGACCAGTATATCTCCCATGTGAATGCCAAGTTCCCTGGGTCAGTGCATGACGCGTATGTGATGCGAAATAGCAGCATCCCTTATGTGATGGAACAGCTACAGAGACAACGTGTGTGGCTAATTGGTGACTCTGGTTACCCCAACCTGCCTTGGCTATTGACCCCAGTGAGGAATCCCCGGACCAGGGCAGAGGAACGGTACAATGAGGCCCATGGCCGAACTAGGAGGATCATTGAAAGAACCTTTGGCCTCCTGAAGGCCAGGTTTAGGTGCCTGCATATGACAGGGGGATCCCTGATGTACTCACCAAAGAAGGTGTGCCAGATCATCGTGGCCTGCTGTATGCTTCACAATCTGGCATTGCGACGTCAGGTGCCTTTCCTGCAGGAGGATGGTCCAGATGGTGGTGTTGAAGCAGCTGTGGAGCCTGCGGAGAGTGAAGAGGAGGAAGACGAAGAGGACGACCCAGACAACAGGGACAGAGTTATCCAACAGTATTTTCAGTAGCACACAGGTAGGAATCACCCACGCCATTTAACATTTACTGAAAGCCCCCTGCATCTTTACTTTGTGTATTTCCCCCCAGTTCTTTTAAACTGATGTTTGATTTTCCCTTCCCTTTTCAGTGCTGTATGACCCACTGCGTGACTTCTGCTTGGTTAGCCCATGGACTAATGCTTATTGACATCGGTATGTTGTCATCACATAAATAACAGAACATTATTGATCATTAATGTGTTATACATTTGTAAATAATACAGGCTGACTCCAGCATGATTTCAGTGCAATGAGTGATTTATTTTTAGTGCTAGATATTGGTACATGATATTAAAACGGTGATGGGTGAGGGTGGAGTTATGTCCATGGCAGAGTCCAGTTCTCAGTCGCACAGGTGCATTGTCCATATGCCTGTGGAAGGGTGGAGCAGGGGCAGTTCAAGGTTGGACAGGGTGACACTGTGGGACAGTGGAATGACATCCGGGGGGATATTAGGCTGGCGGGGGTCTTGGCATCCTACTCTGTCTTCCTTTGAGATCTCAGGTTCCTCTTGCGGGGTGGTTGTTCTTCAGCAGGAGGTGGGGTTCTGGTGGGCCGTCGTTCTGTGGGGGCCTCCTGACCACTAGCGCCGGCGGAGGTGGTAGGCTGTTCCTGGCTAGTGACAGGGGCCCTTTGTGGTGCCACATGGTCCCGCAATGTGGTTTCTAGACGGTTGAGGGCCTGGACTATTGTCCCCATAGCGGTAGCGATGTTCCTGAGTTCATTGCTGAACCCCATGTACCGTTCCTCCTGCTGTGCCTGGATCTCGGTGAACCTGGCCAGTACCGTCGCCATCATCTCCTGGGAGTGATGGTATGCTCCCATGATGGTGGTGAGGGCCTCTTGGAGAGTCGGTTCCCTGGGCCTGTCCTCCCCCCCCTGTCGCACAGCAGCCCTCCCAGTTGCCCTGTTTCCCCGGGCCTCTGTCCCCTGGACGGTGTGCCCACTACCACTGCCCCCAGGTCCCTGTTGTAGTTGGGGTGTTGGGTCAGCCTGGGTGCCCTGTAGTGGCGGACACACCGCTGATTGACGCGTCCGCGAGACAGAGGCATGGGCCCGCTGGGTGGGAGCTGTGCTTGTGTTCCCAGAGGGGGTTGGGTCTGCTGTGGCCTGTGTCTGTGTGTGGGGAACCGACTGTCCAGAGGTCCCCGATGGTCCGGGCTGGTCATCAGGTTCTAGGTCGACAGAGCTGCTGTCCTCGCTGGGGGCCTGTTCTGGGGGTGGGATGGACAAATCTGGACCCTCCGTGGCGGTGTGTTGGCGTTCGGGCCCTGCAGGGGTAAAGGAGTATGGTTATTGTTTCGGTGTGTGCCATGGCGTGCATTTTGAGTGCCCTTGGCCCCCAGTGCTGGCATTCCCTTGTGGGAGGTGTTGTGAGGGTGTTGGGGGGGGGTGTATGGGTATGTGCAATGGTCATGCTTTGGTGGTGGCTGTCTATGGTTTGTGTTGGCATTCAGGGGTTGGTGTTGTTTAGGGTGGGTTGTGCTGGTGAGACATTGGCAGGGAGGTTGTGTGCTGGGGGGTTGAGATTGGGGGTGAGGGGGGGGTTGGCATGCTGGTGGTTGGGGGGGGGGTGAAGTAGTTGAGATTCGACTTACCAGAGTCCATTCCTCCGTGCACTCCAGCGAGGCCATCAGGATGCAGGATGTTTACCACCTCTTGCTCCCATGCTGTGAATTGGGGTGGAGTGGGTGGGGGTCCGCCGCCAGTCTTCTGCACAGCGATGTTGTGTCGCGACACCATCAAGCGCACCTTCCCCCGTAGGTCGTTCCATCGCTTTCGGATATCTTCCCGATTTCTGGGATGCTGTCCCACAGCGTTGACCCTGTCTACGATCCTTTGCCATAGCTCAGCCTTCCTTGCTATAGTGGTGTGCTGCACCTGTGTGCCGAAGAGCTGGGGCTCAACCCTTATAATTTCCTCCACCATGACCCTGAGTTCTTGGTCCGAGAACCTGGGGTGTCTTTGGGGTGCCATGGGGTGGTGTGGATGAGGTGTGGGGTGGTGTTTGTGGTGATGTGCGTGGTGATATGTGGTGATGTGTGCGTAGATGTGGTGTGGGTGATGAAGTTGGGTTCCTGTGTGTGTTGGGGTTTTCTATTGCTGTGCTCGCTCTCTCTATCTCTATCTCTCTCGCCTTCTCTCCGATTTCCAACTAGTGGGGGTTTGTGGGTGATGTGGGTGTGTGTTTTATAGTTGATTGGATGTGTGGGAGTGTTGTTTGTATGTGTGTCAGGTGTGTGTATTTCAAATTGTCCAATGTGGCTGTGTTTTGGAGCTGTGTGTGTATTTTGACAGCGGCGGTGTGTACCGCCAATGGAATACCGCGGTTGAAAGACCGCCGCGTGGATTCGTGGGTCAGAATGGCATGGGCGTGTTTGTGTTGGCGTGACGGTGGAGGTTTGGTCATCTCCAGTTTTCCGCGGCCCGCTGATGAGGCGGCCTTCCTTGGATGTCGGATTGTTGGCGGTTTCACAGTTGGTGGTCAGAATGACCGTGGCGGTTTACCGCGGCCGCGGCAGTAGAATGGCGGACTTCTGACCGGCGGTAAGGGCCTTTTACCGCCGAGGTCAGAATGACCCCCTACATGTACAAGTTTCACATTAAAAGTGATTGACACAATGGAAGAATTGAAAACTTTGCAAAGCAATGTTGATAAGGAGGAAAAAAGGTCATAGCTTAAGATCAAGTGTGTCCAGAGACAGGACGAGCTATGGGTATCAGCAGAGGGTCAAATGGTTTTGCCAAACAGTTTGCTGTCACAAATGGCGAGGTACTATCATGGTCAGGCACACATTGGGAGGGATCCCATGGTTTGTTTGTTTAAAACTGATTGGTTTAACCCCAAGTTTAGACAAGCAGCAGAAGCAGTATGCCATCGCTGTGTTATTTGTCAGCAATTAAATGCGGGGAAAGGGACCGTGGTGAACTTGAGTCACATTGGAAGAGTAGGAGGTCCATTCAGCAGAATGCAATTGGATTTCATTGAAATGCCTGTGTGTGGAGGTTTGAAATACGTGTGGGTGATTGTGTTCATTTTTAGTCACTAGATTGAAGGGTACCCTTTCAAGAAGGAATGATTGCCTCACAGTAGCAAAGCTGTTGCTTAGGGAGTTGACACCACATTTCGGATTTCCGATCTCTTTAGAATCAGACAGGGGAATGCACTTCAATAACAAGGTGGTTAAACTTTTGTGTGAAGCACTGAACATTGAGCACAAGTTGCATTGTAGTTACTGCCCTGAAGCATCAGGACTAGTGGAGCAAATGAATGGTACTTTGAAATCGAGAATTGCAAAGATGTGTGCAGCTACGAATTTGAAATGGCCAGATGCATTGCCTTTGGTGTTGATGTCATTGAGAAATACACCTGACAGGAAGACAGGACTGTCGTCCCACGAGATTCTTATGAGCAGAGCAATGAGGTTGCCAGCAGTTCCAGCCAATGCACTTGTCAATATAACAGATGATATGGTGTTGGACTACTGCAAGGGTCTGGCTGATGTGGTTCACTCTTTCTCTCAGCAGGTGGAGGCCACCACACTGCCACCAATTCACGATCCTGGGCACAACCTGAGAGCCGGCGACTGGGTTGTTGTCCGAAAACTTGTTCCCAAGACATGTTTAGAGCCATGTTGGAGAGGACTACAACAGCTGTGAAGTGTGCAGGAATCCTGAACTGGATTCACGCAAGTCACGCAAAGAAAGTGGCATGTCCACTGGATCATGAGGAAGTGTTGTTGAGAGCACAAACAACTGCAAAGCAAGTCGCAGCACCTGAACCAGAAAAGGAACAAGGAGAACCTGAAATTGACCAAGAGCTTGTGGAAGATGGTTCTATCACCCCTGTAAGAGACAAAAGTTAAGAATTACAGGAAGATCCTGGAGAATCAATTGAGACGGATACAGCAGGAGAGCATAGCACAGCAGGGGTTCCCCCAGTAGTAGACAGATCTGAGAAACAAACAGAGCAAGTGCCAGACCAAGAAGGGATGGGAGTACAGTTGGATCGGAGCCAAGGTGATCTGACTCCTCCTGAGCCTGTTGCAAGTCCATCAAGAGAAAACACCATAGAAAAAGAGAAAGAGATGAGCCCAATCCTGAAGAAAATATTAACAGAGGGATTGAGAAAAGGAGATAATTGGTCTGAGTCACAAGTAGAGAAAAGGAAGGAAGTGGTTGTCGATAAAACAATAGAGAAAGAGGTAGATACCACGAGGAAAGAAGAATTAAGTGAAGGAGAGTCAAGTGGTGATCGAAAGTTGAATAGAAAGAAAATAGCAAGTCGAACATGCGCAGGTCCTGAATGGGAATATGCAACTACAAACGAATGGCAACACATGTTTATGTCTTTTTGTTTTGATAGGGAAGTTCTGAGTCAATATTTTGATGTAACCTGACAATGAGCAAGAGCTGAACTGTCGAAATTTACTCTTTAAGTAAAGAGACTTTCAAAGGTAACTGGAAAAGACATTCATGACCTGATTTGACATTTGAGACCCTGATGTGACAAGCTGCTAATCGATTTTGACAAGGAGGAGGGTTCCTGGATGTGAAACTGAACTACTGAAAGAAGAATTATCTATTTTTGACTTTTTTGCTGCACTTTTCTGAGTTACTTCTGCTTTCTAATTCTTTACAGATCATGGCTGAGTTCAATAACCAGGTTAGAGATGCTAAGCTCTGTAAATATATGAGCATTGGGTTGGCAATTATGTGTGGGGTTTTGTTTATAGTGTTGATTGTGGGAATGTCTGTTCTTGATGTGAAAGGAGCCAACCATACTTCTGCTTCTGAGACTACTACTGTAACGGCTTTGGAGAAGTGTAAGTTAGATGAGAAATGTTTGCATGATTATACTAATGCTCAAGGAGAACTTTCTTCTAACGTCTTCTCTCGCCTGTTGAGTGAGTATGTTGAGACAATGGATGCAAGGGATTGTCTTGTGTGTATGCAAATTCCATTGTCAGTTGAGGAAGGAGTTACGTACCATAGTCTTCCATTAACTTATGGGATAAGTTGTAGTCTGCTACTAACAAGGTTTTATGACCAGGAATATATTCAATATTTTTACTCAAATCATGATATTGTGTTTTCTTTTGTTCCTATTGTTAGGTATTTGAGTAGAATAGCTAAGGATCATGACATAGTATTGGTTAGAGGATTCTTTGAACTTACACTAATGTTTGGGACGGCTTATGCTCATAAAAATAATCTAACATGCTTTCTTACTGCTTTAGAGAAGAGCTTCTTAGGTCATACTGACGATAGGAGAAAAGCATTAAAAGAGAAATTAGAAAAAGGCTTAGAGAAAAGGACTCACAAAAATGATTATGCTTACACTGCAATTAAAGCACAAGGGCAATTAGCTTTAGATGCATTACTCATATGGAAGTTTTGTATATATAGGCCAAAATCACACACTGACACTTACTTTGGTGGTACGAGTGAATGTAGGCATGTGTTTTTGTTCCTGGGTAAATGGACATTTTTGCGGAATGGTCGGGACCCTGCGATTCATGGTATCTAATATATTTGTGAACTTAATGCTTATTACCATCTTCCAAGAGGATGGTATGGGACATGTTATTTGGGAATAGTGTTCCCAAAGATTTACCAGATAGAGGACTTGAAAAAGTCTCCGAAATTGACTGAATTACATCATAAGTAAAAACAACAAGTGATGGACGGAATGCTGAACATTGTCAAACACTCACCCCCAGTCACAGATCTGGGTTTAATCCATCGTTCTTTTGCTCACCATGCCACCCCAGTTTGGACCCAGCCATATCCAAATCAGTCTTGACCCTGTTCCTCATGGGAACAGTCCAGCCCGAACTGCCAAGCATCCTGGGACCGGTTTCGGGGTTTCACCCCTCATCAGCCAGGCTAGCTTGAATCCAGTGGCATGGGAAGCACGGGACCCACGTCTGGGCATACCCTTCCCACTTAGGGGTGACAAAGCAAAAACAACAAGTGATGGACGGAATGCTGAACATTGTCAAACACTCACCCCCAGTCACAGATCTGGGTTTAATCCATCGTTCTTTTGCTCACCATGCCACCCCAGTTTGGACCCAGCCATATGCAAATCAGTCTTGACCCTGTTCCTCATGGGAACAGTCCAGCCCGAACTGCCAAGCCAGGTCTTCACTGGACCGGAAACAAGCATCCTGGGACCGGTTTCGGGGTTTCACCCCTCATCAGCCAGGCTAGCTTGAATCCAGTGGCATGGGAAGCACGGGACCCACGTCTGGGCATACCCTTCCCACTTAGGGGTGACAAAGCAAAAACAACAAGTGATGGACGGAATGCTGAACATTGTCAAACACTCACCCCCAGTCACAGATCTGGGTTTAATCCATCGTTCTTTTGCTCACCATGCCACCCCAGTTTGGACCCAGCCATATGCAAATCAGTCTTGACCCTGTTCCTCATGGGAACAGTCCAGCCCGAACTGCCAAGCCAGGTCCTCACTGGACCAGAAACAAGCATCCTGGGACCGGTTTCGGGGTTTCACCCCTCATCAGCCAGGCTAGCTTGAATCCAGTGGCATGGGAAGCACGGGACCCACGTCTGGGCATACCCTTCCCACTTAGGGGTGACAAAGCAAAAACAACAAGTGATGGACGGAATGCTGAACATTGTCAAACACTCACCCCCAGTCACAGATCTGGGTTTAATCCATCGTTCTTTTGCTCACCATGCCACCCCAGTTTGGACCCAGCCATATGCAAATCAGTCTTGACCCTGTTCCTCATGGGAACAGTCCAGCCCGAACTGCCAAGCCAGGTCCTCACTGGACCGGAAACAAGCATCCTGGGACCGGTTTCGGGGTTTCACCCCTCATCAGCCAGGCTAGCTTGAATCCAGTGGCATGGGAAGCACGGGACCCACGTCTGGGCATACCCTTCCCACTTAGGGGTGACAAAGCAAAAACAACAAGTGATGGACGGAATGCTGAACATTGTCAAACACTCACCCCCAGTCACAGATCTGGGTTTAATCCATCGTTCTTTTGCTCACCATGCCACCCCAGTTTGGACCCAGCCATATCCAAATCAGTCTTGACCCTGTTCCTCATGGGAACAGTCCAGCCCGAACTGCCAAGCCAGGTCCTCACTGGACCGGAAACAAGCATCCTGGGACCGGTTTCGGGGTTTCACCCCTCATCAGCCAGGCTAGCTTGAATCCAGTGGCATGGGAAGCACGGGACCCACGTCTGGGCATACCCTTCCCACTTAGGGGTGACAAAGCAAAAACAACAAGTGATGGACGGAATGCTGAACATTGTCAAACACTCACCCCCAGTCACAGATCTGGGTTTAATCCATCGTTCTTTTGCTCACCATGCCACCCCAGTTTGGACCCAGCCATATGCAAATCAGTCTTGACCCTGTTCCTCATGGGAACAGTCCAGCCCGAACTGTCAAGCCAGGTCCTCACTGGACCGGAAACAAGCATCCTGGGACCGGTTTCGGGGTTTCACCCCTCATCAGCCAGGCTAGCTTGAATGGCATGGGCAGCAAAAAAACGATGGATTTAGGCCCAGATCACTGTACTGGGGGTGAATGTTTGACAATGTTCAGCATTCCGTCCATCACTTGTTGTTTTTGCTTTGTCGCCCTAAGTGGGAAGGGTATGCCCAGACGTGGGTCCCGTGCTTCCCATGCCACTGGATTCAAGCTAGCCTGGCTGATGAGGGGTGAAACCCCGAAACCGGTCCCAGGATGCTTGTTTCCAGTCCAGGGAAGACCTGGCCTAGCAGTTCGGGCTGGACTGTTCCCATGGGGAACAGGGTCAAGACTGATTTGCATATGGCTGGGTCCAAACTGGAATGGCATGGGCAGCAAAAAAACGATGGATTTAGGCCCAGATCACTGTACTGGGGGTGAATGTTTGACAATGTTCAGCATTCCGTCCATCACTTGTTGTTTTTGCTTACATCATAAGTGACAGAGGAGAGAATCCTCTACTGTGATAGTGGGAGATATATTTGGTGCAGTGATTCCTTCACTGGGAGCTATCCTGAACTCGATCAAGATACGAAAGTTGTCTACTATTGTGGATAACATGCTGACAAATTTTACAGGAGCAATACTCCTGATAGATACTGAATAGGCTGTGGATAGAGCTCTGACTCTTCAAAATCGTCTTGCTTTAGACATCCTTCTAGCGAAAGACGGCGGAGTCTGTAAAATGATTAACTCTAGGCATTGCTGTTCGTACATTCCAAACAATAGTAAGGAGATAAGAGACTTAGGGCCAGATTTATCATCACGGCCCTTTGCGATTCGGAAATAGCGATTTTTAAGAAATCGCTATTTCCGACTCGCAAAGTGCCACGTATTACATTTGAGATTCGGTAATAGCAATTTCTTAAAAATCGCAAATGCTATTACCGAATCGCAAATTGTGATACCGGCCCCATTCGCAGCTATGGGCCTGTTGGCCCATATCTGCAAATTTTTTGCATTTCCAAAATTGCGATTTCTGAACCAGAAACCGCAATTTTGGAAATTCAAAACCCCAGGGTGCAGGGGGGGTAAGGCCCCTCTGCTGCACCCCAAGTTTTTTGGGGGGGACATGTAAGGTGCACACATGCCAAAAGGGCATGTGTGCTTTACATGTACGATTTAAAAATGCATTTTAAATGCATTTTTAAATTTTGCACATGGTTACCACCAAGTTCAACTTGGTGGTAATTAGCGATTCCTAAATGGCAAAATCGCATTTAGGAATTGCTTCATACGTGTGCTAAGAAATCGCAAATAAGGAATCCTTATTTACGATTTCTAATTTAGAGAGTCGTAATTTGTGACTCTCTACACAGGGTCGTAATTTTAAGGAATCGCTATTTTAGCGATTCCTTAAAATTGCGTTCAGAATGTATTTCATACATTCTGAACTGGCATTTTGCATTCGCAAACGGACATTCGCACCGTTTGCGAATGCAAATTGCTTTCATACATCTGGCCCTTACTTATTAATGTGACTAAATCAAGTAGCGATTTGAAGGAACTGAAGGAACCAGGTGTTTGGGAAAAGGTAGGAAAAGCATTTGCTTCAGTGGGAAATTGGCTTAGTAATATTTGGAATGGGGTACTACTAAAAATCATACAAGGAATATTGATTGTATTTGCCTGCATATTAGGAATATGGGGATTATGTAAATTGTGTCAAAAGATTAAATTGAAAATGTCTAAAAATAATCAGAGGAGAGAGGAATGAAACAGAGAAATAATCTATAGGTAAGATTCAAGAAGAAGACAAAAATGCTGAGGAAATTGAAATATGAAACGATAGAAGGGAAAAGTAGTGTGATGACATATTTAGTCATCAGAGAAGGGATTGTTAACACATATGACTTAATAAGAAAATATTGATGAATGTTTATGTATTTTGAATAAACTAAATTGGTAGAAAATGATTAACGTAGAAAAATAATGTGCACATTTGAAATTGTGACCTCGGAGAATGGCCACTAGATTTCACAAATTTTACTAAATGAGTGATTAATATACATGAAATATTGAAAACCTATTAGATTTATGCAATACTATGTCATATTGAGAGTTATAACCTATGTTTTGCTATAATTGTAGGCCATAACTTAGCAAGTGTCTTGGCCTAGTCTTGCCAGGCCTCATGCAGGAGCTGAATTTCTTAACGCCTAATGGAAAATGCTGACAAAATGAAGTGACCGTGAACTGCTCATTGTTTTAATGAAATGCTTAACTAGCACTTCTGTGAGAACCGACGGACAGGAGATGATGTTTCTAGTAATGTAACTAATAATGTGTAACTTGCATGAGATGTACTTTTCCAGGACTCGTAAAATGAAGACCCTGACTGAAGAAGAAGATGCAACATTTTTGATAACTAACGAGCCAGATGATGAGGACATCGTAAAGCGGACCAATCAATGATATGTGAACTGTGAAATATTAGAATACATAGATTTGGACTAGTACAACTATTGGGTAGAGTTATAACTCGTGATTAATTGACCAATTGGAAATTGGGGGATAGTCTGGGTAACTTCGATATAACAACGTGACAGAGAGAAGAGAGTTCAGAGATTGATGCTAGGGGAGCGTGACTGCGAGATCGTAGAGGTGATTCGAGATTCTGTCATTGGGCTCAGACTCTCTGAGAGCCTGATGTGATGCTGATCGACTGATGACCTGAGGATGAAGACTGATTCTGCTGCTGACCCATACCGAGGATAGGTAAATATGACAATGTGACTGAATTATATTTTTGTGCCTTTTCTTTCTAGTTACCAACTGCACTGCAAAATAGTCTTTTTAGCTAGATGTTTTCCAAAATTCTTGTTCTCCAAATTGTTTTAGCATGAAGTCCCATATGCTGATGCTAATCTGGGTTAGATGAGGTTTCCTTACATGATATTGACAGACTACAGAGATAAGTGGTTGACGGACTAAATTGCTGAACTCCAGGACACAATTTGACGTATTGCTTTTGATTCATTTGTTGACTTATGCTAATGCTTTAGAATGTACTCTGATGCAAGTTCTGATTAGGTTATGTTTTTGGCACCTTCTAATAAATTAATGCCGGACTTTGATTGAATTGAATTGAGTTGAATTAATCTCATGACTAAGTCTTGTAACTAATAGGGAAAACAAATTAGTAGGAAACATATACCGAGTTGTGGTTATTCATGACTAAAAGTCATGGTGTGATGTTTATTGATTATTGATTATTGACTTGTCTAATCGTTATTGAATTTTGTGCATTGATTACTGAGAACATCGGTCATACCATAGCTAGGATACTCCATGCGAATCAAAAGGTTCATCAACCTATGCGCGTCCCCTTGTAAGTTTACTTATTAAGGACCAGGTGCGCTCACACCAGCAAACGCATTACAAGAAAATCTGACGTCAACCTGATTTACATCTAGCACTTACCACCCGATGTTGCTGGTATGGTAACATGCTGCTTTTTAGCTGTCACAAGTAATACTGTATTTAGGGCTGTCTGCAGAACATGCAACCTCCTTATCCTATTGCACATACAAAATGAATGAGGTGCCCGTGAAGCACTGACAATGAAGCAGTACATTTACACTGTGATGCAGGTCTTCAGGCATTTTCATTTATTATGACCCAGTGCTACATTATTCATTCATGTTGTTGTGCAAGGTCCTGCCCCTTTCTCCAAATGTCTTGCCCCTTAATGGCAAGAGCACACAAAACAGCATTACAGCAGAGGTGCCCTTCTCTCCCAGAACTGAGATTCCTACCCTCCAGTTCCTTCTATCAAACACTGCATCCCCTCGGTTCTGCTCAGGGCCAAATCTCCATGTTAACAGCCACCGAACCCTGCGAGCAGGCAGAGAAAGAAAACACAGAAAACTTTGCATATCTCACCCCTCCATGCTAGAACAATCACCAACTGAACTCTGTACTGACCGAGGGCGGTTCACTGCCTCTGACTGGCAAAACATTGGAACCTGTACACCGGGTAGTGCAGTGGCCAGTCTTCAAGCAGAGGTATTGGGGCACACTAAAGAAGTAAACAATCAGTTGCAGACTTCAAGTAAGCCTGGCTGAAAGGCAGTCCATCGCAGTGTGTAAGTAAGTGAAGTGAATGCATGGGACAGCAGAAAGGTGAAGCTAAAACAAACAATTCAAAATGCATCACAGAGAAGACATGATGCAAAAGCAAAGTCAAAGCTGAATACCAAGCAAGCAGTACAGTGGGCTGACTCATTATAGCACATACAAGCAGAAAATCCGATGGCCCCTCTAACCTTCACCTCTGACCTGTATTGTGTAGCCATTTTAGCACTTTAACCTAGATATATTCTATTCAGCTTCGTTTTTATTATTTTAATAATAACCACATATGCGGTCTTGTTTTATTTCTCTATCTTCACCTAGATCAGCACTGCGTTCTTAAACAAGAATTTTCTTTCACTCTGTGCTTTTCTCAAGGCTGCAGTAAGATAGGTTGCCGGCAAAAGTGGTACGCTTTGTTTGCAATGTTCACAGAAACATACACACTCTTATGTGGGGATTCTTTCTTGGAACATCATCTGTTTTATTATAAAAACACTACTTTGAACCATGTACGTTTTAGAGGGAGATTTGACCACGACTGTATGCTGATTGTTGAGTGCTTCGCTGCTGCTGCTTATGTAGACTACCGGCCTCTTGCTCAGGTATGAGGGATTATGTCTTCCAAGGGGAACCTGAAGGGCAGAATTAGAGCTTAATATGCTGTCCTCTAACATAGTTTAGGAAGGAACTAATCTTAAAAATCGTAGTGACCAAATGGTAGCGTTATTTTTGTGTTTTACTCTTCTTGTCACACTTTTAATCCTGTCATGCTTCATCATCTTAGTTATTGCAACACATGCCTTATTATCTAAGATACAGTTGCTTCAATAAAACCTTATTGAACTACACTCTGCCTCCGATTGTCCTTGCATACGTGAGAATAATGTAACTGAGAGAAATGGATGAGATCTGAGTGACCACGATTTCCCTGGGAAGTCATATGTGTCATGTGCCCCGTTGCCCAATCATCCCTGCTCCTGGGTGGAGATGAGGCACTGCTAGTTAGCCAGAACAAAACTCAGATTAGGCTGACAGGTGCCACCTGGTGTGGGACTCAGTCCCCCGCAATACAAGTGATTCTGCCACCTGAATCCAGTAGTCTCATTAGGATAATGAGAACCTATGTGACATGGTGCCGCCTACGTTTGGTCAGGCACTAATTTTCAGGACCTCCTGAGTATCTCTGTCTCACTACATGCAAAGGCACCATAGTACTATTTACGGAGACGTCCGTGATATTGAGGATTTTCCTCCTCAGCTAAGTAGGGAGTACCTAACTAAAGCTGTAGGTTGTTCAAGCTTGAATCCTAAAAACATAATCCCCATTTGGTGTGCTTATCACTGAACAAAATTTACCATCAATGGGTAGCAATTGCAGTTAATATGTGACCACCCCTTATTGCACATTTACTGGCACAAGGCCTAATGGCACAGGGGGTTCCAGTTACATTTGTTGTTGAGGCTCAACTAGCATATAGAACAGAAATGTTCTATTCTTGGGTCACATTTCCAGCAGCTGATGGGAACACAAATACATTTCACAACTATACACCTGCAAACATACCTGCACACTATAGAGCATATGCATATCTAGAAATAACTCTATCTTATCAAGAACATAATAATTAGCTTGATGGCACCCCACCACATACAATTCTACACATGAGGTCTTCTAAGTAATGATGGTCCTACCTGGCTTTTATTGGCCACATACGCATCGCACCCTGATGCAGCAACCTTGACGGTAGCTGAATTTCGTCGCTTATATACTGAGCTTATGGAAATATCCAGACGATTAGTACAGTTTGTAATGCAAACATTGAATACAATCTCAGCAGGTGCTGCCCCAGCGCAACCGCATGCAGTAACGCAGGCGTAATCCTGAAACTATAAATTCGATTATGTGTAAAGTACCCGCCAAATGATAAGAGATTCCATTTTGGTTAGCTCAAAAATAAATGCACTGGAAACAGTATTTCCCCATTTGGGACCTCAGGATAAGCATAGAATATTAACTATGTGATTGCCATGTGGGATGGTTCCCACAGTAGATAACTACAATACTTGGGGCACGGTATTTGCCACATTCTGTACTACAGCACACGGTACACCGACACCAATCTACCGGATGTGTTAAAACAGATTCAAGATGATTTCGGGGCTGCCCTGGCCCTAGACTAGGGGATGCAACTTACGGGCAATTTTGCCACTGTACCTTCCATTATACTGAGTAACCTTAGAGGGGAAGCAGTTGCACTAGCAGTGCGCATGCAGCTCCTGGACTTTCCTCCACAGGATCAAGAACGTGAGCTGCCAAAGATTATCACAGAGACCTACTCTAGTATTGGTCGAGATAGTCTGGGGACTACAGTTTCAGGGTATATCTAATAAAGATCCTATCAAGCAAGCTCCTGAGGGTTCTAAAAAACGCTGGGATAAAAAACAACAAACACCTAAAAAAGAAGGGAGAATCCATGCATACGGAGACCCCACAGAATAGATATAATCTCAGAAATAGAGATAATATAAAAACGCATGACAGATATCAATATACTGATACACGCCAATCTTGTTCCTTTCAGGACTCACCGGAAAAACGTACTGAGAGAGGTGGGCCTTCAGAAAGAAGAACTGAGAACGTGAAACCAAGACAGGAATCACAATGCTCTACAGATGTTTCTGTCAAGAAGAGAATCTTCCCCAATTTAAAAAGAAGAAAGTGGCAGCAGTTGCGATTTGTCATGCCACTCAAGAAGAGGGCTCTAGACAGCGCAGCAGAGGTCACAATACTTTGCTGGAATCTTCAAGGGCATCTGGAGGAGAAAGCAACTCATGACTTCTTACAATTTGAAACTGCGGACATGTGTGTCTCCACGCCTGTTAGGATGTACAAAGTTACGTTACAGTTAGAAGGAGACATTGAACTCATAATCAACACCATCTTTTGGGACTGCGTTGTAAACATTTATGATATTCTGCTGGTCAAAAGGGATTGGCCACCTGAATTTGTCCGTACTTGCCGATATGGGGAAGAGATGATTGAACCTTCTTTTGCGCATCTTGTTCCCAATTAACTTGCAGAATCCTACGCCATTGATTGGGCATTGGCGCAGGCACCCACGTTATATCGCAACCACGTTGGGTGGGATAGCGATTCCCCATATCATGTAATTCCAATTTAAAATCAACTCCAACCTCAACCCCAATACCCAATAAAACATGATGCTAAAGCACCTATGAGGGAAATCCTCATACAACTAGAGTACCAGGGCATAATCGAACCCTGTGTCTCACCAATGAATAATCCTTTATTCCCTGTAGCTAAACCGGGCCATTCATAGATACATTTAAACAGTCATACACGCACATAGAAAGCTAACACAGCACATCACTTATGAACATCATAGTGTGCAAAAAAAAAAAAAACAACACTGGATATTTCAAATGGTTTCTTCTGCCAAAATATAGCTCCTGAGAGTAGAGACTTAACAAGTTTCAGCACACTAGGCTCCCAGACTGTTCGCGGCTCGTGTAACTTCAATCTTGCACGAAATTGACCCCAAAGCATTGTCCTATGTAGATGACATCAACCTCACGGACAATGAATTTCTGCAACATCTAAGACGGGTAGCCTGCATTGTTGCGTGATTTGCCGAATTCGGCTATAAATTCCATTAAAATAAATAGCCTTCCTTAGCCTCCTGTGTCTGGGATACGAACTATCAAGTGAAGGAAAGAGCCTAACGCCACAATTCTTGGAAAAATGCGCACAGTTGCAACATCCAAATATCATTAAAAAAAAAACAGTCCCTATTGGGTTTCCTAAATTTTGGCAGAACTTACATTGCAGATTGCGCATTACGCATAAAAACCTTATGACTTAATACGTCCTGAATTTTCCAGTAAATTTTGGACAGTCACACACGCATTCTCAGAGCTTTGCAAACAGACATGCTTGCAGCACAATACTTACACACAAGGGACAATAAAAAACTTATGGTCATCAGAATAATTGCTGGTGCCATTGGTTTCACTTATGTAACATTCAATGAGGGTGGGACAGTCCCGATTGCACACAAATCACATCTGTACTCAACAGCAGAAAAATGTTTTTCTCCCACTGAGAAAATTCTCACTGCTGTTCATATGGCTGTCATTAAAGAAATACCACTTGCCTAGGGAAAATCCATTATTGTCGTATCTCCAATCCCAGCCCTTGAGGCTGTTATCAAAGCCAGAGTTCCAAACACTAGAGCACTGCATCCACGTTGGATCCAATCGGCAACGTCTTTGACAGCCAGTGATGTAGACTATATTTTTTACCCAAAATTACTGGTTAAAATGTTTCCGAATGTGCAAAAACATTAAAGTTGGACAAAACATCATAGTTTTTCCCTGCATACCACACGCAATCATTCAGAAAATTATGCATATTTTACGAAATACATTTTGTCAGATGTCTGCATGAAAATAGTACCGACTGGTATAACATACCTACAAAAATCAAGCAAGATAATATTTTAAGCAAAGAAAGTCCACGCATGACACACATTAAGTTCACATTTTCCACAAGATAGCTTATTCTGAAAATTATCTCTTGCCTCTAAAAATTACACAAAACACATAACCAGGAGAAAGATATAATTATTTGAAAAAGGCAAAAGGCAAAAAACGGAAAGTAAACTTGACTTGACTCACCTAAATGTTTGCCTAGGACTAATGCACATGATGTAGTACTTACACCTATCATTTATAGAAAGATTGACTTGCAGCAGATTGCTATGGCAAACTACGAACCTTATTGTACATGCATTTCTACAAAACTTAATTTGAGTACATAGTGTTTGATTCAGCCATTAAACCCTCATACACTATCACTATATATACTTTAATGGACACACTTCGTTTCAGAAGTAACTGACAAAAGTTGATGTGCTAAAACAGTGATTTTCTCAAAATAGTGTGTAGGTGATACAGAAAAAAATCTGACATTAAATTGCATGTTCACAGACATTGAGATTGAGGTCACGTTGGGTGAGATTATTAGAATGCTGTCTCTGCTCCTTCGTTCCTGTACTGCCACCTACTCTCAGTCAGCAGTTTACTTTGCATTCCAGATTTGGGGACTCAGTAATTACTGTAATCGTAGAACCCCAAACGGATGAAGCAAACAGAAAGTGAGGCTCATTTTTGGTGGCATTTCAAGTCAGGGTACCACCAGTGTACTGTTTGCATGCTGATCATCCTCTTCGTATAGCTGGAGAGCAGATGGCAATCGGAGATGTCTCTGATAGCTCTGAGGTGAGTGGCTGGTTTCTCTAAGAAGTAGCAGCATCAACCTGTGGTGTAAGGGAGGGTTGCATAGTCAGTGACACAGGCATCAAACAGAATGATGATTCATCCATCGGTTGTGAGATGTGAGGCCTGGTCATTTCATTCTCCACCCACAAGGACTCATGGTGACTCAACACGTCTAGGCAGCCCAACAGTAACTGCTTTTTGTTTCAGCAGCGGTTCATTGGTGTTCCTTGAGTTGTCATCACTGCTGCTGTTAATCTTGAAAGCTATAGTTGCTAAGAACATCTTGGTCTTTAACTGTGAGACTTTTCAGTTATACTATGTTTTTTGTCGTTTAATTTTCACCCTATTAACATAATTCCCTGGAGAATGTGCTTGCTACACTTTACACAGCACAGTACAGGGACCCTAGGTGTGCCTAAATGGTACACTCAGTATATTCCCCTTTTGTTGCTATGTGTATATAATTAAATGGACATGCTGTGATGTGAGTACATACATATGGGTGTATTGCTATGATATGCAATGTGCATTACTTTCAAATTTACTTGAGAGGAGATTAAAGAGCATTAGTAGCTTGACTGAATGTCAACGTTCTTTGCTTAGCTATTTGCTTATTAAAATGATAATTTGTGGATGTTCTTACCGGGGTCAGCATCCCGTTTTATGCTACCAATGCTTTCTGGCTGCATGATCAGCAATATTTTCAAATTCACGGGGTTAAACACCAGGGGTCTGTCTGCACTACCACTGTTTGCCTGTGCATGTTTTCCTCTTTGGTACATGAGTGATCGGAATCTGCACCACAAATCACTTGACCTCTTTCTGGTGCTGTCCTGTATGCATTGGACGCTGTCCACAGTACTTATCAACACAGATCACTGTACCACTGATCTAAGTAATTGCAGGCCTCAACATTGCTTCCACCATGACTTCAAGCTATATATCTGCACGAATCAAGCTTTCAAGTTTAGACATAGAGACATAGGTGTCTGCAGCATTGGCCATTCCTTTATGTTTCTTATTCTTCTTTAGGCGGAGGTGTCAATGCTTGCTTTGTCCCACAGGGAGATTTTCTGCCATGGTGGACAGACCATCAGGTCCTGGATGTTTCGCCACTCGAAATGTATGGTGAAATAGTTGGCCACCAGTGTGGAGATACGCTGGATCAGAGTCTGCCACGTCATCTTTGGCAGAGATGAGCCTCATGTGACTGCCTATTTGATCACTGGCGGTTCTGCCAATCTTAGCAGTCTTTCAATCTCTAGACAGAGTATTCCCATGGCAGACAGACCACTTATGTTGTGATCGTTTTTTGACCTCCAAAAACAGCAGACGGCCAGCTATCATGACAATGAAGATGTTAATAATGTTGTGGCAGTGGCATCGCAGCTCCTCTGCCAAATTGTAAATGAGAGCTTTAGTTTCTATTTGTTCTTCAGGTTTGTGCTGCGATTCATTTTTCTGCTCCAAAGCATCACACAATGTGTGGAGCCTACATTTGTTTTTAATGCATGGGAGGGCTTAATCCCCGAAGTCTTTGAACTGTAGGCTTGATTGAGTTTACCTAGAAATGGGTGTGATGCAATAAATACTGTGATAAACTAAGATGTAAAAAATACATTGAAGCTTTCTCTCAAATTATATTTTTTATATCAACTCTTTTAAGTGATTAATAAAAGTTTGTACCTTACATTGATTCTTGCATTGAATTGACCCCTCGATTCAGTTTATTTTGTCCTGGTACTATTTTACATGGATCATTAAAAAAAACGGTAATGTTTTGATCAAAATAAGTCATCAGGGAACTCACAAAACGTTCCTAAATCTCCTGTTAGGATAACAAATTTTTTTAACTGGTTAAAATTAGGAGTCGTGTGTCAGTTTGTAATTATGACATTTTCCATTCTCCCTTTGTCTAAAAAGCCACCCTTCAAGGATTCTGCAGCTGAGAGAATCATTGTCCCAGCTCTATTGTCCATGATCCATTTTAACCTGCATAACTCAGCCGTTCAGGTTGTAGCTATCACACAGTTAGTTTGCATGCTTGGTGGATTTGATCCGTGAATAAAATGTTCTGCTATCAAGTAAATCCGATAAGCGTGCATTTTGTATGCAAAATAAATTACTAGAAGGACATAAGGTATTGCAAATGTTAGCAATGCCCCATGGTTAAATCAATGGGTTTTCACATGTCTCAGAGCACCAGGTACAATAAGGTGGGGGGAACAAAGCACATGTGATTAAAGATTCCGGCAAGTAATACTGAAGTATTTTGACTAATTGAAATAAGAGTACAAGGAGGCAATCTGTAAAGGCACGTTAGTTACTCGGGTACTGCTGCACTCTAATAGTTTGACCGCAAGCAGGAATTACATTTTTAATAGAACAAAAAGGACTGATATGTTTTTATCCGTAAACTATAGTTTGACGTGTAAACCATACACCCGTGTGCTTGCTGTTAGAAGAAAACGGGAGGTCCCACAATCAAGCAAAGAGAAATGAGACACTGAGGCCTTCACTCCAAGTGCTCCGGGTTCCCCAAAGGGCTGGTAACAGAGTTACCAGATTCCTCAAGACTTAAATAGCCCTTAACCACATCACAGGCTGCTTGTCTAGGGAAATTATGAGCAAACATTAGGAAAAACAGCATTGATTCAAATTGTGGGTACCAAATCACTCTCTTAATTCCTCAAGACATGTTCATGATTTAATTCTAATACACATTATTTCCTTTCCCATAGTTAAAGGAACCTCGGTATCCTTTGCTCCATGAGTGTTAAATTAGCTTTCCCCCACCGGGGCACTTACTGACTTTGTGACGTAGAGCCTAACAGATGCCAACCATCAGTGTATTGTGGATAAAATTGTTCCATTAAGCACTTCTTTGCCAAAAAAAAGGATTTCTGTATTGTCTTAATTTCATTATTAGCAAAGTAAAAGTAAGAGCACATTCTAGCAAAGTAGCAAAGGGCATGGCTGTACGTCTTTGCAGAAAGATGCGTTGCCCTATTCTTGACTGTGCTGCATATTATGAATTTACAATGCACAGAAATATGAATGCAGTACATTGGCCAAATGAGGTCATCGTTAGCAAGGCATGGTGCCAGTGATAAATAAACCACGAAAGATATGATGTAAAACGAGGAAATAGGGTGTGATAAAGACGAACGGGTTTGACACAATAGTATTGAGACCGTGGGATTGAGTGGAAAGATTAACTGGGGAGCGATACTACTGGTTCTCCGTTTTCGTTCTTCACCGCGAGGAAATTGAATATTTACATGATATAACGTTGTGAGCATCATGTACTCTGATTCTTGGAATATGGCCAGTTTTAGAAAGACTATCCTGTAGATGTTGCATGCAGGCGAATGAATAGACATTGTTTTCTGCCCGAAGGCAAGGATCAGGTTTGCGAATAATCCTTTTTCTCTAGTGGACCAGTGAATTGTTCATTATCTGGTAAGATGAAAAGAATATGTTTTGCTGACATTTACACTTCTCAAACTGCAACCAAATCATCAGTGCAACTGTATCTTGTTAAGTTTCTCTTAAGCACACAATTGTTATATCCTCAAATGTCCTACCTTAACAGCAATCCACTGTAGTAGTTTTTCAGTAGCTTGAAAGACAAGCATTGCATTTAATTTACATTTAAATGCTGTTATTGTTCCATTACCTAGGTGATGGTTGCCTAACAGTTTCGCACACTTACTGAAGTTTTGAAAGGGTTTTTTATTTAACATTATGGATAGTGGAAAAACAAAATATTGTTTTGACACAATGTTCGTGTTACAACATTGAGACGTGATGTAATATGGTGTTGTTTGCACATAAGCTTAAGTAGGAGGCATTGAGTGAGATGGGCGAGGTTCGTCCACGTTCTCTACACATATTGCAGTAGTCTGGTAACCTCGAATAAGCACATGCTGTTGTAGAAAAGTGTGAGAATAGAAGCAGTTTAGGGGTGTAACACAGGTGCCTGTAGATCAAGGCGGTAACACAGGTCCCTGCAGCCCCTGTGGTGCAGGGCTGGGGCACCTCAGCCCATCAGTGGTGCCTTTTTAGCCCAGAGTCAATGAATATCTGGGACCCCTCATCTCATTCTGTAGGGAGGGGCACCCTCTTGCCTTACGCCACTACCTACCATTTTTAACACGTCTGTAGCATACAGCAGTCATACAATATGAACCAAGTGCTTACTGCTCTCTAGAATTTGAAGTGGTTGCTGATTATTGATAGAGGTGGAAGAGCTTATTTTGCAAGGGTTTATATCTTGGCAGTTTTACACAAAGCGAGTAGGGTGAATTTCCGTTCCACTGTTGTGAAATTTTACAATTGAAGTCCCTTCCCTTCGCCTGTTGTTAAAACAGTCGAGTGGATATAGCTTCTAACCAGAACCAACCCCCTCTCTGACGTTTCATCTTGCATGAGCGAGGTAGTAACCCAAATGTTCATCCCCTTTGAGGAACAAGTGTAGCATTGAGTTTGTCCTCCATAGGTCTGGTCTATTCGTGCAAGTTGGAAGAGCAGTTTATTAAGCTTAAACTGTGATTGCATATTCTTGATCTATTTTTTGTGAGTGAAACATAATTTTGCAAACAGACCTATGTACCTATGAATTAGTTCACAAAATCCTGAATCATAGTGGGTCGCAATATGACTTACCTCATCGGTGCTCATAAGGTAGGTTGCAATCTGCAACTAGCTAGGATTGGATGTCATCAGATGACATCAGATCATGATGTCTTATGCTCACACAGTGATGGTGAAGTTGGTTAAGGAGATGTGATTTTATTGCAAAGAAGCTAAAATCTTATTTTCAAGACTGTAGAAAACATGCAGGAGTGAGAACAGAAACACCTATTACTGTATATTATTCTTCAAAAACTTGTATTCTCCATTACTTTCCCACCCCTGGTTTTACCTAGACACACAGTAATGGTAATTTTGTGGCAGGGAAGTAACAGGGATTATAGAGGTCTTGATTGCTTGTTTGAGAAATTGGTTAATTGAATCTTACATTTCTTTACTTAATAGGTTTTTTTCAATTTAAAATATGTTATATCATTTTCAAGTAGTGTATAATATTGCAAGACACCATTCTTATCAATCGAACGTTCTTGTAAAGTAAGCCTCCGCATCAACTTTTTGTAAACCTTGTTAAAGTAAAAACAGAAGTGAGCTATTTGTTCTTGTAATTTGGACTCAATCCTTTACAATTGCAAGCACAGAACTTCTACTGCAACAGACTGCATCATTCTCAAATAAGTGGAAACTTTTACCATCTATAATTTCACGATTTTTTGCAGGACAGATTACACTCAACGCCATACAGAAGTGCCACTGATATTTTCTGAGTAAAATAGTGAGATTAACGCATCCGTTATTTTCGTAGACTTCGAGTAAAGCATCCATTCTTTTCCTAGACTTCATTATTTGGATTCCTTGATAATCTGTTAAAAACATTGTCACCCAGAAATCGATACTCTTTAATAGATAAAAGCCAATAAGCTATTTTGTTTCTTGCCACTTTCTCCTTTCGTGAAAATCATAACATTACTTTTTTAGGACATTAGTTTTCAGATCGTTCGCCGTCTTACATTTATTTAATGCACTTAACTTGCCCCGCAGTCCCTCTACAGTAAGTTCCCACATAATAATATCGTCATATATTATGATTCTGCATGGGTCCTCTCATCTCTACAAGATAGTCATCTACCGTCTGTTAAACTCTAGGATACACGCCGTGATATACCTAAAATGCATATGGCCAGCATATGGCCAGTGAGACTCTCTTCATCGGCTGTTGCAAAAGGAAGACACCCTTGTACTAGCATACATGTAATAGCATAGTCAGGCAACTACAACACAAAAATGTTTAAAGTCACATTTGAACAAAAAAGGCAAGCATTCTGGTCCCATATTGCCACCGCGACAAATATGTATGCACAATGAGGTGGTTGAAGGTGTTTGCAAGCACAGGTTTACTTACCACCAAAGACATGCATAAGAGCCAGTCAAAAATGTTTTGTGATCTGACCGAGGTTCGCAGAAGTATTTTAAAACTTCACAGAACCACTCAAAGAACGAAATGGTAATTTGTAAAATGCATAGTTCTGCAACATGTAAGGATCTCAGGACTTTTCATACTATTTTCGGTGTAGTGTCATATGCAGTGATGGTGATGAGTCAATGGAAAAGGGACAGTGCCAGGAATATATGAAAATGAAAAAAGAGGGCCCCTGAAAAGTAAGTCTATTGTCCATTGAAAAGGCATTCTTAATATCTTTTGTTCCAATTGATGAATTTGCATGGAACTTACATACAAAAAAAAATACATCTATGTTGGGTTCTGCATGGCTAGTTCAGTGCAGAACTTTCAAACGGAGGTCCATAAAATGGGGAAAAAGGGAATGTCCTAAAAGGGTCCCAAAAGTGACATTTCTCATTTTTCCCTCCCATAGGACGTTATGCTCCTCGATATAGAAAAAATGGCTGACTGGTATTACACTAAATTTGGCAAGTAAGTAGAACTTTACGCACCAAGGTACATTTGCTTGGTTAAACCAATGCAAGGACTACAAGAAATTAGTGTTTAAAAAGTGTTCCAGTCTGGGCATGAAGAGGTTACATTTTAGACATATTTTGACAGTTATTGAAGGTGTATTTTTTTATTTGCCTTTTACCTTAGCGTAGTTTGATGAAACTGCACAGAATGTGGCAGGTGCATGGCATGTTCAACTTACTCCTGATGTATTTAAATTAGTGCAGATTCGTCACTGGAGCACATTTAACAGGGGGATCAAAAAGTGTTCATATGCTAATACCTATTGTACCATTTGTGGAATCAACATACAATTTTTAAATAAGCATGTTTAGTTTTTTGTTTTGTCACGCACATTTACTTTCCAGTCGGAGCGAAAAAAGCTTGCGGACACTGTACTGCAATTACAAAGCTCTTACCAGAAGCCCGCACAGCCGGACAGAGGCCCCAGGCAAATAGAAAGGTTGCTCCAGTATGAGGCCTCTGCTAGGATTGGGTCTGCGCGTTTATCACAATTGATACCTCTGGCCAACTTGTATGTTGTTCGGTTGTGTTCTATGAGATTATATTATATACAGTATTGGACTTAATTCATCATTAGCTCTCAAGGTTTGATATTTACTTGAAGAAAGTACCTTGTTATTTATATCAATGACTATTGTAGATAATTCGCCTGACACATTTTCTCCTGTCACCGTCACTTTGATTCCACAACATCCAGCAACAATAGTCTAGAAGATACTGGGCCATTTTTACATTTTTCTCAACCATTAAGAGAAAGCAGTTCAAAAATAGACAAGTTAGTAAGCATGGGGTAGTAAATCAGCTGCTCTCAATCCGCTACGGAATCTGAGGGCTCAGCTCTAGACACTTTTCTGAGTACAGCAATGCACATAATCCCAAAAGAAATAGACCTGGTGGAGAGTGCTCGTCCTTTAATAATCTCCAGCTGCCAGAAGCCGAAGCAAGCCTTATTACAGGGAAGTACCTACTGAACCTGCATCCTGAGCTCAACAGAGTGACTATGGATCTGGATTCACCTTCCAGTTGTGACTGTGGCCTACAGGAGAAGCACAATAGAGTAGGTGGATAGGCCCATTAGTTCTCTGCTGTGCCCAATACTAAACCCAATAACCACATTGAGGACTTTAGTGTGGATCTGCCGAGGATGGATGTAGGAAAGAGGAGAGGAACATGTGTTGGGATGCTACATTTGCAATTTTTTTTTATTTTTATTTAGTCTTACCTAAGCCCTTTAGTGGAGTGCCTAGGCCACAGTGAGGTACAAATCTAAAGTTTAGGTGTTATTGCTATATGTAGCAACACAGAACCCCAAGGGGAGGGGAAGGAATCTCACACTCTCCTATTGTTCTTGCCTCATTTGTTGCTTAAGCTGACCATATGTCAGCTGAACTGGGCCCCAGTTCTTCCCTGGTTGGTCCCCACTCACAAGTCTTTGTCCTGTCATAAGCGACCCCCCCAATGTAGTTAGTGAGAGGATAAAGTTCTCACTAACTACATTTTGGAAAGGATCATATAGGAAATCAGCCTCAGGAGGATTGTGGGCCAATGGGGCTTTTAGGGTCAACAATCTGCCTTCCTCCTTGTCCCATTTGCATCTCCTTCCAAGCACCTGCCCCTATGTGGTGATCCTTGTTAACATGTCTGCCCTTTCCTATAACTAAGATGAATCAACATCTCAGCTTAAGAATGAAGTGTGTCACTGGCTTTTAAAGAACTCTGGGCCTGATTATGACCTTGACAGATGGAATACTCCATCACAAACATAATGGATATTCTTTACCCCATATTACAACTTCCACAGGATATAATGGGATCGTAATACAGTGGACAGGATATCTGTCACGTTTGAGGTGGAGTAACCCCACCCGCCAAGGTCGTATTCAGGCTCTCTTATTTTAATGTCATTGACCTTGATATCATCTTACTTGCTAGAAGAGGGTTTTTGGATTGGACCTCTCATCAAAGAATGCAAATCAAATTGCAGAGTGAATAGCTTCAAGTCTCATACACTGGCCCAGAAAACTCCATCTCATGACCGTTCCTGCCACTTAACTGGAGTTCAAGATCAAGTTCATGTACTACCCCATGGCTTCTTTTACAGACACATCCAAACCCCCAACGCTGCCTCAGCTTCAGGTACCAGCCCCCAAGCCATTTCTATCCTACCCAGTCCCATTGCCATTTCCAATATCCAATCTGAGTCAACTGGACTGACAAGTGCAGGAGACTAACCAGCCGAGCATCACATTAGGCCCATCTCAACACAGCTTAACCTTTCATTGTGTAAATCTAGCAGCAATGTTGTCAATGTAATTTTCCAGCATTGCTGAACATTGCATAGTGAAACTGCCCTGCTGGAATGTAGCTGGCTTAGACTCAAAAGTGTGGGATAAGGAATGGCTAAAATGTACTAACAAGTGTAATATCATTTTATTTCAAGAAATCTGGATTTAGGAGCATACTACCCATTATTGCCTGTCTTCCATTCCTTCTTCTTCAGCAGAATGAGAGGGGGTATCGTAACCCTGCTCAAGTTATCTCTGGGGTGTAAAGTCATTGTAGTCCAGTCCTGTTTCCACACCCAGGTATCCAGGTTTTCTGAGTAGTTTCGTCTAGAGATTAAATTTTTTTGCTTCAGCAGCGACTCTTAAGACTTTATCTTACTCTCCCTCTGTCACTAGGAATGTAAAACTACATAGATATCTGACTACTTATAATCAATGGAATCTAGATGATTTTTTTAATCAAACCTGCAATCCAGTTCCAACGTACTCTAGGTTTGGTTGTGGCCCCACAACTGATTATGGGCCTGATTTAGATCTCGGCGGTTGCACCGCCAATCCGCGTCGGCCGCGGACCTGAAAAGATCATCAAGTCACTGTCTTCCAACTGCTGTATTTAGATGTTTGCTGCAAAGCCGAAGACCTCCACGACAGAGTCCACTCTGTCACGCAAGCTGCATCCTGCACCTGATGTGGCAGACTCCAGTGTTGATGATTAGGCTCTCCATCCCGCAGAGCCTATTAAGATCACACAGTCATGCTAGTGGTGTTTCCGTTTCAGGACCTGTTCAGTATAGTACTACACTGTGGCCATTGGTTGTATTCTAGCAGCTCACACCTGTTGTACATTGGACAATTGTGAACACCTGAAAAAACACACTATAAAGCACACTCCATTTCAGACCACGATCCTTTGCCATTACACTACAGCAGACCATTTGGATGCAGGTATTGCCACACAAGAGGCAGTTTTTTTTCTGTGGTTCTCATCCTTTGTGTCTTTTGTTAATAATATCTTTGTGGACTATCCTTAATATTTTGAGGCACTAGTTTTTTTCCCGGAAATTATTCACTATGGCAGGGAGGGGAAATGCATGTTTCACAGAGGGAAAGCTGTCTGTCATGGTGGATGAAATCATTAGAGTACAGCCACAATTGTTTAGAGCACAAGAACAAAATACAACCATATCTGAGAAAGAGCAAATGTGGTTCAAAATAGTTGACAGAGTGAATACTGTATCTAACAATCTGCACACACAGGAGGAAATTAGGAAGAGGTGGAATGACCTGCGGGGTAGAGTTCATTCACTAGCCTCCAAGCATCATCTGGAGGCCCAGAGGACTGATGGTGGTTCTTCCAGCCCCCATTACCACTCTTTCCCTAGGAGGAGATGTTCTTACAGATCCTATATCCTGAAGGCTTTACTGGAATCCCTGGTGGAGAGGAGTCAGGTAAGTTGCTCGTAGGAATGTCACTACAATCACAAATTGAGTCCTGCCCTTAGGTTAGATGTTTATAGTGATTCAACACCTGTAGCAGAATAGATATTACTAAACTTGACTACACAAATATCTTGTTTCATACCAATTACTAGCATCATGGTTGTATCTCTCTCTTTAACAATGTGCAATATGTGTAGTCAGATTGTGTAGTGTTCCCCATGGATCATCACTTGCATCTCCTCAGTCCCTTGCTTTCTATCACTGTATGTTGTTGCTCTCCCAAAAGTCGGTTAAAAAACTCTATCCGTTTGCACAGGACGGTATAGTGTATGTATATGTTGTACATGTGTGTTTATCTCCACTATAGTCTTTGAAAAAGATCTGTGTAACTCATGTTTTAAGCAAGTATTTTCTATGGTGTCAACAGGTGACTGCAACTACTCTGATTCGATATTTTTTAATCTGAAAAACAATAGTGCAATGTAAAGTTTCTCCACCTTCCTTTACTTCCATATGTGGACACTTCACAAACACTTGTGCGTTTGACAGTCACCATGTGATGCTATGGATTAATATGTCACTTGTATATCTCAAGCATGTTTTCACCGCCTCATAGCTACATTGACATGATGCAAATGTTCACACAACTCATAGTCTTTTGAATCAAAGATTTCCAACAATGTGATGTGGCATGCTGAACAGAAGTAGTAGCCACACACACTTTATTTAGCACTGTCCATCTATTGAGCAATGACAGTTTCAATTTTAAGTTGAACCACAGTGATTCTAATGTTTTGTAGCCTGCTAGGCCTTGGAATGGTCCAGTACTCTAATATACTTACCACTGTTTTGGGTTGAATGTCTGCTACATGTAACGTACAATTCTGAAATAGCACTTTTGCATTTCAGTACATCTCTACAACATCTGAGCTGTAGGTTTCATTTTTTTTTAAATTAGCCTGCATGTGTAAAGCAATGAAAATCAGACAAAGGCCTAATCAGTCTATCACTCTGTTTCTACATTTTTATGTTGGCCCATTTGTAGATAAAGAGACACAAAATGCACAAACAAGATATTAATGACACATTTTCTGCATCCTTCTTAGGGCAAACCTCCTGGGCCAGTGGCCACTGTCTGCCACCCAAGACATTCCCACTCCAGAAAAGGAGCAAGCCCTCAGTGAGGATTCCACTGTTTCAAGTCCAGATGAGCTTGAGCCAACTAGTCCATCTGGTCTGCGTGGCCAGACAGCTCCATGTAGTCACACTCGGCCACACCTACACCTCCCACCCCAGCCGCAACACCATCTCAGCATGAGGATACCGCCACCTCCTGTATCGAGGAGATACACACTGTTAGATATGTGGTATTTGGTTGGCAGTCAGGTTACCCCCTGTCAAAGCAAGGACCCTCACTCTAGTCAGGGTAAGTCACACACAATCCAAATTATCCTGTGCCCACCGCCTGGTAGTTTGGCACTGAGCAGTCAGGCTTAACTTAGGAGGCAATGTGTAAAATATTTGTGCAATAAAGCATACAATAACACAATATAGCACCACAAAAATACACCACACAGTGTTTAGAAAAATATAGAATATTTATCTGAATATTTGCAGGTCAAAACAATAAAAGATGCAATAAGAAATTGTAGAGATATCACTGGAAAGTGAAATTAAGTGTCTTAAGTTTTTAAAAAGCAAACAAAGTCTCTTTCAAGCACAAAGTACCTGGCTGGAGTGTAAAATCTCTGCAAAGGGCCGCAGAGGAGGTGATGCGTGGAAAAATGGTGTGTGCGTCGGTTTCGCCCCTTCACACACAGCCTTGCTTTGTCATTTTTCATGCGGGGAAGACGTTGCGTCGATTTCCGGCACGCGGATGGGTCTCCTCCTTGGGTCGCGGGGTTTTCAGATGACCGGGGGTCTGTGTGTGGAATCCTGGGCTTGTTGACCAGCTGCGAGTCGTTCCGGTGGGCGATGCGTGGAATTTTCTTCCTCACGGCAGGCGCTGGGGCGATATCCCCTCTGGAAGTCGGACGGCGTTGTCCAGGCGGGCCGTGCGTCGAAGTTCCGGTCGCACCGCAGGCGCCGCGTCGATCATTTCCTCGCGAAGTCGAGCGGCGTCTTTCCGGTTACCGTGCGGTGAATTTTTCACAGCGGAACAAGCTGTGCGTCAAATTTTTCACCGCACAAGGAGTCCAGTTGCAAGAGAGAAGTCTTTTTGGTCCTGAGACTTCAGGGAACAGGAGGCAAGCTCTATCCAAGCCCTTGGAGAGCACTTCTGCAGCAAAGCATGAGAGCAGCAAGACAGCAGGGCAACAGCAAGGTAGCAGTCCTTTGTAGAAAGCAGTCAGGTGAGTCCTTTAGGCAGCCAGGCAGTTCTTCTTGTCAGGGTGCAGGTTCTGGTTCAGGTTTCTTCTCCAGGAAGTGTCTGAGGTGGCCCTGTTTTATACCCAAATGTGCCTTTGAAGTGGGGGAGACTTCAAAGAGTGGCTTAGAGGTGCACCAGGTCCCCTTTCAGTTCAAACCTGTCTGCCAGGGTCTCAGTAGGGGGTGTGGCAGTCCTTTGTGTGAGAGCAGGCCCTCCACCCTCCCAGCCCAGGAAGACCCATTCAAAATGCAGATGTATGCAAGTGAGGCTGAGTACCCTGTGTTTGGGGTGTGTCTGAGTAAATGCACAAGGAGCTGTCAACTAAACCCAGCCAGACGTGGATTGTAAGGCACAGAAAGATTTAAGTGCAGAGAAATTTCCACTTGCTAAAAGTGGCATTTCTAAAATAGTAACATTAAATCCAACTTCACCAGTCAGCAGGATTTTGTATTACCATTCTGGCCATACTAAATATGACCTTACTACTCCTTTCAGATCAGCAGCTACCACTTCAACAATATATGAGGGCAGCCCCAATGCTAGCCTATGAAGGGAGCAGGCCTCACAGTAGTGTAAAAACGAAATTAGGAGTTTTACACTACCAGGACATGTAAACTACACAGGTACATGTCCTGCCTTTTACCCACACAGCACCCTGCCCTAGGGGTTACCTAGGGCACACCTTAGGGGTGACTTATATGTGGAGAAAGGGGAGTTTTAGGCTTGGCAAGTACTTTTTAATGCCAAGTCAAAGTGCCAGTGAAACCACACACACAGGCCTTGCAATGGCAGGCCTGAGACAAGGTTAAGGGGCTACTAAAGTGGGTGTCACAACCAGTGCTGCAGGCCCACTTGTAGCATTCAATCTACAGGCCCTGGGCACATACAGTGTACCTTACTAGGGACTTATAGGTAAATTAAATAGTCCAATTGGGTATGATCCAATGTTATCAGGTTTAAAGGGAGAGAGCATATGCACTTTAGCACTGGTTAGCAGTCAAAAAACCAGCAAAAATGATGTCAGAAAAAGAGAAGGAAGAAGGCAAAAAGTCTAGGGATAACCCTGCAGAAGGGCCATTTCCAACACACACCAATTCTGGGCATCCCAGTCCCGGCCACTTTTGAGCCAACACCACCTCAGGTTATGCCAGGAGCCAGTGGGATGGGGCACAGGGCAGTAGGGGTAGGGGACATGGGAGGGAATATGTGGGCCAGCAAAGTGAGGCCACTGACATCTTTGCCAGCCAGACCATCACTGACCAAGTCTTGGGAGCGGTACAGCAGTCCCAAGACATGATGGGCCTGGTTGTAACTGAGCTCCGGAATATCAAGGCAGTGTAGAGGGAGCTCATGTTGGAAATACGCAACCACAATGAAAATATGAGCTCCCTGACTGGAGTGCTTTGTGACATCTATCACCATGTGAGCAAGACTTTCTCCATTCAATCTTCCCCATCGGTGTTCCCTGTAATCTAGCCCAAGTACATCACTGCTAGCCACAGACAGCAATGCCCTGCCACATGAGGAGGCTACTCCTCCCACCTCAGTCCCGGACCTGTGCCCCCACGGCCTCCTTTGGAGGGGACCATCATTTGAACCACTGGGAGAGGATGGCAAGACCACCGCCTCATTAGACACAACTCCTAATTTCCTCCAATGTGTGTCTACCATTCACACTGTGGACTATATCAGGGGCACATTTACCTTTTCTGAGGACAGTTGTTATTTGTACATTGGTCTCCAAACTGGTTTGGCTGTACTACCATACTTTGATCCACCATGATAGACTTTTTTGTTAATTTTCTCATTTTTTTATTCATCTTTCTGTTCTTTTGTATCATGCAAATAAATGATATGGACACAAAATACAAGACTCTTGTTGGATTTATTGTGGCATTTAAAATGTCAGGTATGTCTTCCACCTTCATGTTGTCAAATCATTGAACATTTATTTGCAAATGAAACTTAGAAATGACAAAGAGGTAATATGTTACCCTTTTCATTTAAACAAAACAAAAACAATTCATAATGCATTAGGAACATAAATATGTAGCTAACAAGTCCTTGAAGAAATCAGAGTTGAATTTCACAAACCATGCATATACCCAATAGGCTGTGCCATTCAGGGGTGGATGCTCCACGACCTTGATACCATGGAAGAAAGGGAAAATTGCATGGGATCAAATTAAATGGGCAAACTATCATTGATGATTGTTGGGGTCATACATCCCGTCCTCACAATAGGACTCCTAGAGCAATAACACCAATTGACAACATCATGGCAGTAACAAAACTTGAGGTCACATGACCATTACAGGACACCGTGGCAGTATATGGTGCAATGACACAACCACCATTCAGTGGTGTGCTAACAAAAAGTTCTATCAACTATTAGGAGACACTTCAACAGCTACATTCATTGAACACAAATTGAAGATTTAGCCAATGTGAAGGAAGAACAGTATGCTAGGGCTTGACATACACATGTAAGCAAGTTAAGTGGCAAATATTGCTTTGAATGGCACCATCTCAGACAACAGGTCTGATACAATCTCCTGAACATCCATTCTATCAGACTGCAAGTTGTCTCTGTAAAATATCTGTCCATTCCATGTGGGTGTCTGTCCCAGGATCAACATATGTTCACTTTGTACTTTCCAGCAGCAACATATCACTGCAAATGTTACAACTTTAACATGTACGAATGAAGATGACATGGTGAAGGACCCGGAAATAGAATAACATATTAGATTTGACTCAAATGACATGTTAGGAGGACACACATACTTAACACAGCAAAGTCAATCTGTGTCAATAAGGACGGTAGTCAATGTAGGGAAACTCTGATCCACTAATGGCTTTGCCTTGGATTTTCCTATACTGACCATTCCTACCAAAATACCATTGCAGACTGGTATGCTCCCTATGTCACAAGTTGTTCTGACATTGAATGTTACAATTTGTAAAGGTAAACTTACACTCAGGTGAAGAAGTAGTCAATCACATCTTGACGTAGGTCAACTCCTTCTTCACCTCTGTCATCTTCATTGGGTACTTGAACATCCTCAACTGATGGCTCTTCACAGTCTCCCTCCTCTGTGATTATAGAGATGTTTCGTCACAGGGCGATGTTGTGGAGCATGCAGCAGTTAACCTTGATTTGGCACACCTTATTGGGTGAGTAGAGAAAGGCTCCACCGGTCTTGTCTAGGCACCTATCCTGGCCTTCAGGAGCCCGAAAGCTGGCTCCCCTGGCCCTGTGTTCTTCCATGGGTCTCATTGAAGCAAACTTCCCCTGGCATTGTTGGATTCCTCAGCAGTGCCAATAACCATGGTTGTTTGGGATATGCTGAGGCCCGTATTTATACTTTTTGACGCTAAACTGCGCTAACGCAGTTTAGCGTCAAAAAGTTTAGCGCCGGCTAACGCCATTCTGAAGCGCCATGCGGGCGCCGTATTTATTGAATGGCGTTAGCCGGCGCTAGCAGACCGGCGCTGCCTGGTGTGCGTGGAAAAAAACCACGTACACCAGGCAGCGCCGGCGTTGGGGAAAATGGCGTTAGGGCGTCTTAAAAATGGTGCAAGTCAGGTTGACGCTAAAAAATCGCCTCCACCCGATTTGCGCCATTTTTAACGACGCCCAGACGCCATTTACATGACTCCTGTCTTAGTAAAGACAGGAGTCATGCCCCCTTGCCCCCTTGCCCAATGGCCATGCCCAGGGGACTTATGTCCCCTGGGCATGGTCATTGGGCATTGAGGCATGTAGGGGGGCACAAATCAGGCCCCCCTATGCCAAAAAAAAATATAAAAAAAATAAAAATTTATACTTACCTGAACTTACCTGAATGTCCCTGGGATGGGTCCCTCCATCCTTGGGTGTCCTCCTGGGGTGGGCAAGGGTGGCAGGGGGGGTCCCTGGGGGCATGGGAGGGCAGCTGTGGGCTCATTTTGAGCCCACAGGTCCCTTAACGCCTGCCCTGACCCAGGCGTTAAAAAGAGGCGCAAATGCGGGGTTTTTTGCCCCGCCTACTCCCGGGCGTGATTTTTGCCCGGGAGTATAAATACGACGCATTTGTGTCGCAGTCATTTTTTTGGACGGGAACGCCTACCTTGCATCTCATTAACGCAAGGAAGGCGTTCACGCAAAAAAATGACGCTCTTTCCTCATACTTTGGCGCTAGACGCGTCTAACGCCAAAGTATAAATATGGCGTTAGTTTTGCATCGAATTTGCGTCGAAAAAAACTACGCTAATTCGGTGCAAACGGAGTATAAATATGCCCCTGAGTGTCTTACATGGAAGCAACATATCAATAGATTAATACCATATCACCCTATTGTCCCTTCCTAAACTAGGATTCAGGGAAAAGATCCTCAAGTCCTATTGTACTTACCAAAAAGCCAAGCCCTCTCTGGTCTGAGTTATGATATTTCCGGGGGTATGATGCTGTTCCGTAGTGCAAATGAATCATGTGTTGACCCAGGAAAGCGGGCACACAAACTTGAGATGTAAAAATCTATTAAACAGACAACTTGAACATTGATGGAATGGAAGTTCTTTTGATTGTGGTAGATCTGTTCCTTGCTTGTGGTAGCACCAACGCAATATGCATGCCATCTTTTGCTCCACCTACAAGTGGTAGTCCATCCAAAGTATAAAATTACCCCTTTGCAGTGACCAAATCCTGTTGAGGTGGGAACTGGATGTAGCTGTTGATGTGTCTCTTCAAGGAAGCAAGATCTTCTTGTAGCACACCACTGATTGTTGGCTGGGACATGCCCCCAAATACTGGCATAGTGTATTGAAAAGAGCCAGTTACCGGAAAATGAAGTACTGCTTTGAGTTTCACTATTGGTGTTAATGCTGTTGTATTCCGACTGTGAGGCAGGAGATCAAGCTCCAACTGCTGACACAAATCTAGGAAAGTTTGACTTTTTAGCCAAAATGTTTTTATTACATTCCTTTCCTCCATTGTGGCAAAGTCTAGAAAGGGGCTGTCATCTATTCATGGCTGGGTTCAAAGGTCTGCATGCATGGAAAACTCTTAAGTCTTGATAACATTAAGAATGCATGTAATACATGTACAAACATTGTTATCAAATGTTTGGAACTTCAAATCTAATTTTTTCATTATCTTTCATATTTGTTTAATTATGTGCAGTTAATACATTTGAAATGTATTACTTGCACATTATTTATTTTTTTTTTTTTTTCAAAATACTGTCAGCGGATGTATTACTTCCCCTGTGGCACCATCGATGTCAAACACAGTTCACATTCTATTGTGTTATATCTTGACAAACACAATGTTTTTTGTATCTGACATTTATGAATACACTAGCCTTCATTGTTAGTGCTGGTGATGCACTAACAATTAAAAAATGCACAGCTTCACACCCTAAAATGGCGGATGCCTGACCATGCTGTCAGGACATTGGCTACCCGACAGGTGTCGGCGGAAGTTGACCGTGTAGTAGGTGGTACCCTCCACAGCGGTTCCTGCCATAGGCCAACGTGCGTGATGGCTGCGCACAAAAGACAATGGTTGTGTCTATCTTTTTCATGGTTTGCATCCGCTGTGTACTTTTATGTGACATACTGAAAAAAGCTCACTTTCCTCCTTACACTGAAGCCAACAAGACCTCCTTGTTTTTTTGCTACTGTTACTGACCTCTGGGAGCAATGATGCTGGACAAAGCAGGTGACAGGGTCCCTACCTTCAGCACATAGAAGCTGGAATTCCTTCCCTGGGAAGTCCTGTTCCTGTACAGCCAGCTCTAAGGGACCCTAGAGGAAGATGTAAATGTCTGATTGGGAAATGTTTGACAAACATGTTTCTTTTTTGTCCACAGCCTAATTTGTCTCTTTAATTTATGAGTGAAGAATTGTTGTTGGAGTGGAGTGAAATGAATGGTTCTGCAGGTGACAGAATGTTTTGCCACTGTTAGAAATGTCTGTGCATGGAAATGTAAAGTCATCTAAAAGAAGAAGCTATAATATATGTCCATGTAACTTCCAATTCCAGTTTCATCAGACAAACTGCAGGTCCCTTACTACCAGTGACCAGTATACACTGTACCAATAGTATGAGTGACAACATACAGCCAATATAAAAAGGATAGTGATGTTAAGTGGAAAAAAATGTTTTAAAGTAGTTGGGTTGTTTGATGCTGTCCTGTTAAGTGGGATTACAGCCCATATTGTGGAATAGGGTGCTCTTTGCGGTTTCATTCATGTCAATGTGCCACATGAAGGGTAACTTATTTCCTGTGCTGCAAGTTCAAATGCCACAGGCTCTCAATCATTCAAACAAGTAGGTCCCATACCTACACACACACTTGTTCATAAATCAACCAAATCCCCTCGCTTGCTGACACATAGCTGTCCTTCCATACTGTCCTTAGTCACTGTGGCCCATATTTATACTTTTTGATGCAAAACTGCACCAACGCAGTTTTGCGTAAAAACTATTACCGCCGGCAAACGCCATTTCTTTGCGCTGTGCGGGTGTCAAATTTATACTTTGACACACGGTGGCGCAAACTACAGGTGTGAGTCATTTTTTTTTACTCAAACCAATGCATTACATCTTAAAGGAAAACGACATTAACGCGGCGAAAATGACTGTGAGCCGGTTTACGACATCGCAAACCGGATTTGTGACATTTTTTGACACGATTGCATCAAAAAGCGGCGCAAACACAGCAAAATGTGCATAGGAGAGCCAAAGTGGATCCCAGATGCTTGCACAGACCCCAGGAAGATGACAACAGACCAGGAACCAGCCAGGGGGACCTACACAAGGCCCAGGACAGGGAGAAGAAGAAAAGAAAGTGTTGCTTCAGTGCAGAGGAGCAGGAAATTCTGGTGAAAGAGGTGATAGAACAGCAGCACCAACTGTTTGTCACCTCAAAGTTGCCAATCAGTAAGAGAGAGGCAATATGGCAACAAATTATTGACAAGATTAACAGTGTGGCAGAAGTACGGAGAACAGTCATCGAGTGCAAGAAACGCTGGCATGACTGCAAGCGCAGGACCAAGGAAAAGATGGCCAGGAACAGGAAGGCAGCACTGCCGACTGAAGGTGGGAGTCCAGCCCCGCAGGAGGCCCTGGACCACATGGAGGAGATGGTCCCAGCCGTCATCCCTGAGGAGATTGTCACAGGGATACAAGGACAGGACAGCGCAGATTACCAGGAGACAACACACATGCAGGGTAAGTCGCATGGGGAATTAAAATGCACAAGTGTTAACTGTAAGCGGGGGTGGACATACCTACTACACAATGCATGTAAGTCATGATTTTCACGGAGTGGCATGGGTAAAGGTGCACAGCACGGGGGTATGGCCCGTTCAGAGGAAACCTGGGGCACAATACTACACTACACCAACAACCTTTGCATGGGGGTATGCTGCCATGCCAAGGATGTTGCAAAGGTAAAGCCAGGCCAGGAGGGCAGGGTACAATGTAAAACTGGCAGCCCGTCACACGTCAGCCAGTATTCTCCCTACATAAACTAGGGCCCAATTAACAACCGCTGGCCATATCTGCAAGTGGAATGTAACATTGACAACAGTTGCCACTACCACCACTGCTCTGTGTGCAGGTCAAGTAGCTAATGGCAGTAACGTCCCCATAGATCAAACACACCCAAATTAGAGGGTTCAGGATGACAACGTTATCAATCCCCTGAAATCAATACAAATGTTCCAATCCTGTCAAATGTGATTGTCCAATGTCGCTACAAACATTAGCCATTGTCATAAACATTAGGAGGTACACAGTACTAATGCTATACCCATGCTGCATATGTCAGGGTCCACCCTGTCCCTGGGTCACAATAGCTCCAATGACACCATGGAACATCCCAAATGTCATACTGCTCAGACAACAGCATGGAGGGGAAGGACACATGTAACTGGTTACAGAAATACACTCGCACACTCAGAGGAGGAAATGGAATACTGCTAGGACAATCAGTGCAATCCAATGTACCACACATTCCCCAACATCAGCAGTACACATTACCAATGCTGACATCCATTACGTGCCATAACAGTGCTATACATAGTATATGCTAGATCTCAACAACATATAGGTGGATGTGAAAGATCAGAGACTGGGGCAGTTCCAGATTGCTAAGTGTGGTACTAGTGCCATCAGAACACCCACAGCCAGTGAAAGGCCTCACCATGAGAATGGAAGTAGACGGAGGGTTAAGTAGGACAAGAAGGTGGCAATTCACAGTTTGGCCTGAACCAACACCTAGAGGATATGATGCTGACAAGTCCACAAACTGCCCACAATACATGTGACATGCAGGTGGGGCATAGGCCTGGGAGAATGCTATTATTAAAGACAGGAACAATGGACAGGAACCAAGATCACAATGTGAAAACAATCGGAAGGCAGGCATGTCACATTACAAATCCCACAACAAAGACACACTAATTGTACCATATCTCATTGCAGAGGACAATGGCTCTCCTGGGGATATGCCAGTCTAGGACTACCCTGATGACATGGATGATGAGCTGACAAACATCAGCCAGCAGACCCTCCAAGATGCCCTTGGAACCCTCCAGACCCCACCTTCAGTCACAAGGAGGAGCACAGAACTAGCAGCCATCACAGAGGAAGCACCCACCACCCCAATTGCACAACCTGCCAGCTCCAACACAGCTGAGGACTCTGACGACCCTGGCACCAGCTTTGAGCGAACTGTAGTTGGAGTACAGCGGGAGCTGGCCAAGGAGGTGCGGGTGGGGATGCAAAATATGGCAGGCAGCCTAGAGGGGATGCGTTTGTGCATGATGTCAACTGAAGAACAGGCAGCAGCTATGCAAGGGCGAACAACAATCTTGCAGGAACTTGAAAAAAGGTTGAAGGAAATCAGCACAGCTATAATAGAGTTGACCCAACACCTACAACAACAATCCTGTCAACGCATACACAAATGCAATATTGAACCCCTCAGGGCCGACCTGGCTGCCTACCACCGTGATGTAGCTGCTATTCTTAAGAACCAGCTCCTCCTTGCTGCAGTACTGCCCTTAAGAGCCCCACAGTTGGCAGCTACCGGGATGTCTGACTCCACGTCTTCAAACACTGAGGTGTGTGTTGCCCCTTTACAACAACCACCACCAAGGGCAGAGGAAACATCACACACATCAGAAGATGAAGATGTGGAACAGATCACCTTCACCCGTAAGAGTACCGGGTAGCACTAGTCCGTGCCACATGGCCACCTATTACCAAGGTCCTGTGCTTTGTAACATGCCAGTCTTACAACAACTGTACTCAAGCACTGTTCTTCTAGCCACTGTTTATCTTGTCACCCAGCCCTGTGATTGTCTCTCACTACCTCATTGGCAAATCCTGTCCCTCTGCACTGTCTGACACTTCACCCCAGCATGTACAATGACATGTCCTTTTGCACTTGTGTAGGATCACTATGGAAGATGTCGCACTAATGGACTCACAATCATGGACAATGTACATATAGCACTACAGCACTTGTAAATAAAAAGCACATACACAACAACTTTGTCTCTGTGTAATGTGACACATCATCCGTGATGGCCATCAGTGATGTTTACCTCAGGTCAATGAATATTGATTGTCAATACACCTGACATGAATGAATCATGGCTGATAACTATGCACAGTGGTCTGGATTGTACCATCATCTGCCCTTCCTGAGTGTTATTTCAGAGAAAAATAGAAACTATACACCATAATGCCATGTTGGACAGAATAACGCTTCCTTAAGGGATGTCTAAGCCAGAAAATAGTGCCTTCAATTTTTTCTGTGAGTCAAAACTTACGTATGTGACATTTGCCCCATTTTTAGCTAACACACACCATACAGCACGAATGGATATGTATGAGTTTCCATAGAAATAAGTCACTGGCCTGAACATTGTAACAAATGATAGGTGTGAGTTATGTATACCATACTGCATGAGAGCATACTTCCACCCACCTTATAAGGATTTGCTTGGACATCAGGCTGCAGGCAGACTTAACACAGTGTCCTCAATACCAAATCTGGTAGCAAAGTATGTGACATTGAAAACATACATCACAAAATAACCACACTTTGGGATCCATAGTAACCGTGAGTGGTGGGTGCAATGGATGGCCGAATGTTAGCTAAGTAGCTTTGGTGTAGCTGCCAATGTAACAGCTCCGTTGGGATATGGTTGCAGCATGGAACACAAAAGCTAATACCAAAGAGGCACTGTTCACTCAGGCCAAGGACCTGTTCTACAAGTATTTGACACATAATGTAAAGGGTTACCTAGATATTTATTAAACAGTAAAAACAGAAGCTAAAACCAGGGGAAGCACCTTACCTAACCTAAACTACTCTAACTACACATTAGCCACAACTGTCCCTAACTAACCTAAACTAAACTTACTTATCACATTTAACAAAACTAACCATCAACCCCTCACCCCCCTTATAAGACAGGACACATGGAGGGCAACATATACTAACCTAAACACATACTCTCTTATACTAAACAAATATATATATATATATATATATATATATATATACATATATATATATATATTTTTTTTTTTTTTTAACACCAAAACCCAACATCTTCCACCAGCCACCCACCCACACACATAATAAAAAACAGTTGTAAAAAGTATGATACCCCCACCCACTACTACTAACTAAACTAACAGCCTATACTAACCTAACACTAACCCTTCTAAACCCACTAATTTAAAGAACCAGGAAAGAGGAGGGAGGGAAAGGAATCATGGCTGAGTAGAAGGTCTACAAGTTGGCCCTCCGCAGGGTCTTTTTGATGGCATGCACCCTCCAATTCACTTGTGCCACCTCCTGCTGCAGCCCGGTCATTTTACGCAACACATGGTCCAAGTTCTGTTGCATCTGGTTAAAAGCTGCAGGTTCTATGACTGCAGCAGGGGTGGTCTGGGTGCCAGTGGAGGAAGTATGGGCCCTTTTCGGTGCCATGTCTGTAGGAGGAGTTGCAGGTGGTGCTGTGACAGGTCCTGGAGCTGTGGATGTTGATGGTCCAGCAAATGTCCCTGCTAATGTTGGTGCCACCTGGGTGGTAGTGGTGGTGGTGGTACTGGTGGCTGTGATGGACACAGAAGGGCCCCCTTGGGCAAATGCCCTCCACACTCCAGAGGCTCTTTCATGGCGATAACGCCTTGCCATGTTGCGGAACCCAGACTCCACATCCAGAATGTGGCGGTAACGCATTGCCCTGCGCTGAAACTTTCGAATCTGGATGGGAGTCATACTGGCAGCTGTTCAGACAAATAGAAAACCAAACATTAGGTACTTCATTGTGTGAAATGGCTGAAGAAGTAAATCATACAATACATCTAATGTACCTGAAACAGCCCATATCATCATACAGATCACTGATTGTCCCTGAGGCAGTACATGCCAAGCCAGCCTACACATGTCCTATCATCAAACAGCAAATCAAAACCCTAAAAGATGGGTAACAACTGGATTGACTTTGGCATCATTGTTCAGCCATTTGTCAGGTAAAAACCATGCTGCAAATCCTCCACCACTGACAGGCCAACAAGAGAGACATGCAAAGCCACTTTCCGTGAGGACTGCAATACCAGTCACCCAGATATTATGACTAAGACCAATTTTAAGACACACAGGTACAATGTACAGAGGGCCAGGGACTGTTCTTAGCCCTCAATTTGTATCATTTTTTTCCTTTGATGTGCCACAGCTAGGGTAGGTTGCACCAATCATAGAGATATGAACCCGTGTGCATACCTTTTGCCATCCATCCCTAATTTAAATGTGGCACTACAAACTCCAAATATCAGTCTAAGATGTTACCTGAGGTCAGCTATAACTTGTTACCTATGTGTCAGAATCCAGTTCGGATATATATCCGAAAAAATTGAGGGGCACATTATTTCTTGAAAATATCTGGATTTCAAACATATGTTTCCTGATACAGTCACAGACCAGGCATGAAACACATGTTAGAGCCACATTGGCATCATCAATTGACGTGAAGCCAGCACTAATTTACAGGCTCCTGTTGTGTTTTGAAAGTTATTCTAGCTGTTGCGTCAACAAATGACGGTAATGTGTAGGAAATATTGCATACCTCACAGGCAACTGTGGCCCATATTTATACATTTTTTGCACCACGTTTGTGCTGCTTTTTGACACAAAGGCGGTGCAAACTTACAAAATACAATTGTATTTTGTAAGTTTGCGCCGCTCTTGCTTCAAAACATGTCGCAATTGCAGTGCTAACAAAGTAGAGATATGGCCCTGTATGTTTAACTAGCATTCCACATGTTCAAAAACATTGCCTACAGCATATGAACAAATCAGCTACTGTCACTACAGAGCATTTAAACGTGCACATTATTCTGATTTGTACTCACCAGCAGGGCCACCAATCACAATGCCCAGGTGGTCCAGCAGGTCTTGCTCCCTGGCAACAAGGTCAGCCCAGCGGTGCTTCAGCTGGTGGTCATTGCGCGGTGTGTTGTAGATTCTCTGGAGATGGTACAACACCTTTGCCCACCGGAGCCTCCTTGCCTCTGTGTGGTAGCCTTGTATCACACGACCACCTACCTCTATTATTAAGGGTAGGAAGTGGCATACCAGCCAAATAGACCCACCCAGCTCCTCCTCTCCCATCTTACCAAGACGAGGCCTACCCAACATGCTTGCACACAAAAAAAGGGAATAAAGGGGTACAGAGTAAAATAGAGGGAAAATAGGACAGGGAAATGAAAAATAACTAAGAACACAGCCCAAATATACCCAAACTACCACTACCCACAACAGATCCCCAACACAAAAAAGACAAATGTTGACACCACAAATAACCAATAAAACACCACAGACAGTTATGAAACCCAAAAATATAATTTAACGACCACACTGGAGACAAATTCACAAAATGCACAGAGAGGCAAGTCAAAACACAGCCACACAGTTAGGAAATATCACAGACTGCAAAGCGAAAGTGAAAGTACACCCACTGTACCAATTCTGTAAACAGGATATCCTATTACATCACTTCCTTCCTCAAATGCGGTTGGTTTTTATTTTTATGTGTCAAAATATTATGACGCTGACAGTCTGTGCGTCATTTGTTTTTCAGCACATGCTTAGAAACAACCCTGCATCCATATTTGGGAATATGTTTCATACTTAACGAATTTCAGGGGGTACAGTGTGGGAATTACCGCTCAGGGCCAATGGATGTTTCATGGCAATGTACGTCATGTTTCAACCCATATGCGTCATTTTTTTATGCATATGCGTCTTTTTTTACGCTTATGCGTCAACATTTCTGTCTTTAACTGTGTTTGGGTCATTTCTCATTTGTAATAGTACATGACAGTTGTGACAATACAGATATAGGTTTCATTGCTCCCACATTGGGCATTACGGTTTATGGGCACATGTGACAGATCATACTACTGCGGACCATAATCCTATACTTGTACCGGATTTGCACTCTTCACTGACGCAATTGATGGCCAAACGTGTGGGATACAATTAGGTATTACCCAGTTTGGGCATGTTTTGCGTCAAGAGAGGATAGCAAGGCGACCCAACTCAATACAGTAACTCAATGCCTATGGGTCAATGTGTGTGATTTGGCTACTACTATTGTTGTTGTCCCACTGTGTGACCATCACAAGATGCATTTTTGCAAATCTGCTTGTATGCATGTGGAACCAATGTGTCCAACCCTCAGATGCTATTCAGTGTGGAAATGAGAGAGGACGTGTGTTAGTCATATACGTAGCAACAACTGCTTTGTACACTTCCTAGGTTTTTTGGAACATAAGCACCACCAATGACAAAGCATGCACAGGATAGATAGCAGACGGTTGTTCATGGCAATGTTCCAAAACCTAGCCATCACATGTCCTGGAATGTTGGATACAACTTCCTAGGCACTTGTTTGTTTACCCACCATGAGTCAGGCATGGGATAATGCTATGTGGGTACCGTCTTTGTGACACTGAGTCCCAAATATAATACACAATTGTAATGTTACGCCACAGTTGGAGTCATATAAATGAGCCATGTCTCTCCTGTGGCAGTGGAGGACCAGCAGACCAAACAGCATGTGTTCACATATTTCCAGTGGTAAAATGCACAGAGGTGTCTGGTTCATGTGTGTGGGCCAATGTTTCGCCTGTATCATTATTGGGGTCTATGTTGTCACAGTTACGTGCAGGTCTAATCATGAGTCTGTGGAGCCATGTCCTGTATCTATAAAGTATCCTTCACAGATCAATAGAAGGAAAGCCAATGAGGAATTGAGAACACACATGGGGATAGTCCAGCTCTGTCACTGAAGAAGTGTTATGAGTCTGACAACAGGGCAACCTTGGTGTGCTGACAAAGTTAATGTCCCAGGATTCTTATACCGGTAGGTGTCCTCACATTTGTACACAGGTTGGCCTCTAAAATTCCCACTGCATCTGGGAACATCAGTACCTCTGTGCTGATTAATCTCACAGCTATTCACCATGCAAGCCCCCTCAATATGTTGGAGCAATGTGAATCAGCGTGTGAACTGTCAGGGTCCTAACATGTGTAGACATTGCATGCACATTATCTTACATTGTTTGTTGTGCTGGAGGCACCATACCCAATCCATGCATACAGCCATGGTACACTGTCAATATTTGTCACTCATGCATACATGAAACCCAGACAAGGGATAGGCCATGATTCAGCTATTTGGAGACAAGTTCCCCCCCATGGTACGATAAATAAACTGATTATGCTATACAGTGTATTTGAGTATGCATTGTAGACCCACCTGACACAATACCCCAGGAGGAAAGTGAGGGTTGGGAAAGCAACTATGATACAAATGTCTCCACAATGAACCTTCAGGGTAACGCAAAGACAGGAACCAGTCTGGCTAACAGGATGCAGGATCAATCAGGATCCAAACATTTAACAAGGTAAATACTCAGTGGTCAGACTGAGACTGGTCAAAGGTGGAACAACACTGTGGAAACTGAAAACTGTGTTTCTCCTGTGTGTTGGAACGTAACACATTAACCTAAGGGCTGTGTTACACAGCTGATTTTTCCGGCAATGTATAACAGTGTTATAGATAAAATGGCAGCTTCTATGCTGTTCCAGGCAGCTGCAAGGGCAGTGCATGTTAAAATGGCTGGTCTCCATGGAGGTGCTCACGGGTGTGTGCAGCATCAGTCTCTCACAAGTCCTGTAGGTGAGATTCAAGTTCAAAGGGCCAACAGTACCTTTCACAAGGGAAGCAATGTACAGGTGATTACACGTCCTACAGACTACAAGGCAGTGCATTATTTAACCTGACGTCCATGCAGACAGAAGTACAATGACAATGACATACCATACTAAAGAGGGAAGCACACTGGAATAACATTGTGAGTCTGGGTGTAGGTAGAGGAGGAATTTTCTGGGGGCACAAATTCTCATTCCAGGGACCTCTGAACAAGGGTGGGCTGAGGCAGGGAACATGGGTGTGGCTGGACTTAGGACATGGGCTGCCATGTGCAGGGGATGTCATGTGAGCAATCTAGTCATACATGGGGCACTTGTGCCATCAATTTGCTGCTTATATGGGAATCTTGTCACACATAGTCCTTGCAAAGATAGGTGATGTAAGACTTACTGCTGTCAAGGGTCTGGTCATACCTTCTTGTCACCCATGCAATAGCACATCCACTGCCTCATGTATGAGGCATTTTTTTCCCTTATTGACTGATGGTGTCTTAGTTGTGTGCCATATGCTGCGATGAACCATGTTGCCAACATGTATGTGTGAAATAGGTGTGGTCCTCTGCTATTGCCCTTCAAATGTGAAATGTAAAGGATATAAGTCATTTACAGTGTGTGTGAATGTGGCTGTACATTCATACGCATCTAAATAGATTTGGATTTTTCTGTGTCCTAATCTGTATTTCAGCAATGCTTCATGAGGCTACACTCTGATTCTGAAAGTAAGAGATAATGTTTTGCAAAAATGATTATCCAGACCATAATATAGTGATTGAATAGGTGTTTATTGACATATGGTAAGACAGTGGTGATGGATGAGTAGAGTTAAAAGAAATTTTGTACAATATGTTGTCTCCGACGCAATCCTGCAGCTGTGTTTGGATGGTCCCCCTCATGTTGATGGACAGCATCCTCCTCTTCCTCCTCTTCAGGCATTTGTGGGTCGAGTTCCTATAGGGGAATGTTCTTTCTTACACATATGTTGTGCAGGATGGCACAGGTCAAAATTATTTTGCACACCATTTCTGGTGAGTATAGGAGGCTGCCTCCGGTGATGTCAAGGCACCTGAATCTTGACTTCAGGATGCCAAACGTCCTCTTGAATATGGTGTGTGTCTACCTATGTGCCTCATTATAGGCACGCTCTGCTGCAGTGCTTGGGTTTGCAAATGGGGTCATGATCCATGGCTGGATCCCATACCCCTGATCAGCTGAAAGAGAAAATGAGTGAGAACATGTTGATGTACCTTGCACCATAATTATCACTTTGCATGGCAGTTGTTCTCTTGTGTTGTTTGTGACTCATCAGTTTTTGTGTTATTGTGTGGAATGCTAGGCTTCTGGGATGTACCATAAGCATTGGGTTGTTTCCTTATCTGAACGGGTGTTAGGCTGTTGACTGGATGCCAGCAGTATTTTTGTTGAGTTGCAGTATAGTGTGTACTCCCTTGCATTGTGTCATGTGAAATAAGTGTCCCTGTGTCTTAACTGGGGGTGACACGATACTTCCATACACAGAATCAATTCCACAGTAGTGGTAACACGGTTGCATCTATATACCCTGGACATCCCATCCAATTTCACATGTGCAATAGAATTATTTAACCATCAGTGAGACCCTTAGATTTGGCAAGGTGACAATGTGCAACACATCTCCATACGTTGTCAGCACTGATGTGTTAACAATTGACTATGCACTAATTTCACATGTGTGACAAGTTCACTGCAGACCTATTTCTCTGCCCTATCCAAGTTGACTCAGGTTGTAACGTGTACCTATACTACTGAACATGTTCTAGTTCAGATGGCTAACTTGGTTGTGAGGTTGTCATTTTGAGTTTCAAAAGGTCCATATGCCTGTACATCTGTTGTGTGTGTGTTAATTTGTCGCAATGCGTATGTGTGGGAATGTGCACTTTCAATATTGTCCCATCAAGATGTGTTCTTCGCACAGTCCACTTGCTTATTGGTAGTGGGCAATGTGAGAGCAGGAGTGATGTGAGATATTGGTACAGCCTCAATGATTGCATGTGACCTTCATTGTAGTCATCATCATGCTATGTGTGTCATGGTGTTTGACCTGCAGCAAAACACATTACACAGCCCTTACACAGCAGGTATTGGTTGGAAGGGTATTTGATGGAGTGTTATTGATGTGATATTGAAAGATTAATCTTCAAAATTGTACTGCCAGTTGGGCCATGTCTATGTCATTGTGTTGTTTTAAATTGTCCCCTTGTGTCTGTGGAGTGGCATCTGTTGTTATTTGGAACTGTCATTTGTCCCTAGGTGTGTATCCCATTGGGTGAGGATATCAAACATGCCTAGCGGTGTCACAACCTCATTGTCTTCCTTTCCACGTGTTGATGTCGTGGTGTATGTGTTGTGTGTCCTAGAGGGTTGCTGTGTAGTGTGTATGTAATTGGGTTTCTGTACTTACCAACAAGTAGACCATTTCCATATCGTCCATCCTGGAAGTGTTGATTGATGGTGCAGTGACGGAAGATGAATGAATCATGTACACTCCCAGGATACTTTGCCACAATGTTGGTGATCAAACCCCGGTGATCAACAATGGCCTGCACATTGATGGAGTGTGTGTGCTTCCTGTTGCGGTATAGATGTTCGGTTGCAGCAGGTGGCACAAGGCGTACATGTGTGCAGTCAATGGCACCAAGGACGTGTGGGAAGCCATTAATTTGGTAAAACCCCTGTTTTGTCTCCTGCTGCTTCAGCTGTCTGTTGGGGAAGCTGATGTGGCGGGGTATGAGGGAGATGATAGCATCCAGTACCTTGGGTAGGAAGGCAGAGAATGATGGTTGAGAGATCCCAGCAACCAGGGCACCAGTGGTTTGAAAGGAGCCACTTGCCAACATGTGGAGTACAGCTAGCAGCTTGGTTTCTGGTGGAATGGTACGGGGTGTCTGCAAGCTAGGTGCCAACTGTGGCTCAATGTTGTGCAGCAGCTGCTGAATGGCTTGCCAGTTGAGCCTGTACCTCTGAATGATGTCTTGTTGGCAGAGTCCCAGAAGGGTTGTCCTGGTGCGGAATATCCTCTCCTGCCTTCTGCGTTGCCTTTGGGGTCCCTGCTGGTGTTGTGGAAGCTGCTGTTGTTGGTCCTGTGCTCTGCGTCTTCGTGCATGCTAGATGAAAAGCACCTCCATGTCTTCCTTTTGGAGCTCTGCTGTTGCTTCTGTGTGTTTTCATAAAGTACAGGTGTGTTTGCCCCATTTTAACGCCTGCTCTGACCCAGGAGTTATTTTTTTATGCAAATCGGGCTGTGGGTCATTTTCCGCCTCCGCCTCCCAGCCGTGCGGGATTTTTGCATGGTAGCATAAATAAGGCGCACGGGTGTTTAAGTCATTTTTTGGACGGGAACGCCTACCTTGCATGTCATTAACGCAAGGGGGTTTCCCGCATCCAGAAAATGATGCACACAGCGGAATTTTGGCGTTCGCGGGCTCGGGCGTCAAAGTTTAAATATGGTGCGCGGTTTGCACCAATTGTGCGTCAAAATTTTTGACGCACATTTGGCGCAAACAGAGTATAAATATGGCCCTGTATGTGATGCAAACTATGGGTTCTGAATCTTAGGAGTTTAGGCCTGAAACAATATAGCTGTCTGTGGGGTTATGTGCAATGATTTTACAGGTTGCTTAGCCTGTCGTAGCTCACAATAATTGTGTGTAATTAGGAGTGGGTCGCACAACAGGAACTGTTTCATAGCCCTAGTCTTGATGATATTTTGGGCCTCATGTGGTAACATGAGGGGATAGACAGTGTTGAGGGTGCTCAAACGAACACTGCAAATCAGTATTTCCTAAAAACCTCTAAATGTTCTAGGAAAAGATGGAGTTACTGTTTGGTGAATGAATGTGAGCGATGTTACAAAATTGTGTCACAGCACTACAGAGAAAACAAATCATTCAAAACTTTTCTTCTTGTTCTTTTCTATCATCCATACAGGTCAACTCCCATCAAAAGTGGGAAATAGGAAGGCCATCACCAAGAAGGTGCAGACCCAGAGGGTCCATAAACGGTACCGTCTGCATTGTCAGAAGAGGTGGGAGATGCTGTGATGCTTGACGTGCACGTCTACAGAATGCCAGCTCGGGCACTCCTCCGAACGATCCAAGCAGGTGTGCAGCACCCTGACCCCTCTAATGGCCTGCATCCTTGAGGTGGCCTTCCTGGAGATTTATGGGCAGTTGAGGGCCCAACAGCAGCATCAAAGGTGTGTGTATTATCTGTAGCTCTTTTTGTTGTTTAACCTTTTTAATTTCCAGCAATGTTGTATGGCGTTGATATGACGGTTGACACCCATCCAAACCACATGAGGATTTCTGGAGGTGTAAGTTAATCAGACACTGTCTGATGCTATATCTGGTGTATTGCTTTGTGCTGAAGATTGCCACTAGATTCCTCATCACAAGCCAAGTACTGTTTTGATTAAACACATGGCTGCATGCAAACAAAGGTGTACTTGCATTTTCTCTATGTCATGATGGACAGTTGGACCAAACATGCACTATTCAATGATTTGGTCAGGTGGGATGCTCCATCACCAAATTGAGTAGGTCATGTAGTCCCTGTTACTGGTGACATGGCAAACTGCACACTTATGATTCAGTTGATGTATCAGACTTGACATTGGTAAGTTGATGCTATGACTCAATGATAATGAGCATCTGATCCAAAAGGACTGGGAACATGTATACAATGGCATCATTCTTAATCTGGAACATATTTAAAACCTGTTTGTACAGCCAATTTATTTTCTGTTTATGTGGACAGAAGCAGGTTGGCATGACGCCTTAGTCCTTCATAAATGTGAAGTAAGTAACTGTGTGTAAAACAAAGTGAAATTTTATGCCAAACTGTATTATTTGCCACAGACAGGAATGTGTCCACATTGGTGAGGATGTTACATGTCTCTCCAAAAACATTTGGGGGCATATTAATACTCTGTTTGCGCCGGAATTGCGTCGTTTTTTTTTACGCAATTCCGACGCAAAAGTAACTCCATATATATACTTTGGCGTTAGATGCGTCTAGCGCCAAAGTCCATGGAGTTTGCGTCATTTTTTAGCGTGGACAACTATTTTGCGTTAATGATATGCAAGGTAGGCGTTCCCGTCTAAAAAATTGACTCCGAGGCATGTGCGCCGTATTTACACTCCCGGGCAAAATTCACGCCCGGGAGTGGGCGGGTCAAAAAAATGACGTACGCCCGCTTTTGCGCCGTTTTTTAGCGCCTGGTCAGGGCAGGCGTTAAGGGACCTGTGGGCTCGGAAGGAGCCCAGAGGTGCCCTCCCAAGCCCCCAGGGACACCCCCTGCCACCCTTGCCCACCCCAGGAGGACACCCAAGGCTGGAGGGACCCATCCCAGGGACATTAAGGTAAGTTCAGGTAAGCTTTTTTTTTTTTTTTTGTGGCATAGGGTGTCCTGATTTGTGCCCCTCTACATGCCACTATGCCCAATGACCATGCCCAGGGGACAGAAGTCCCCTGGGCATGGCCATTGGGCAAGGGGGCATGACTCCTGTCTTTGCTAAGACAGGAGTCATTTCTATGGGGGTTGGGAGTCGAAAAAAATGGCGCAAATCGGGTTGAGGCGAAAAATTTGCCTCAGCCTGACTTGCCCCATTTTTTGGCGCCCAAGCTCCATTTTCCCCTACGCCGGCGCTGCCTGGTGTACGTCGTTTTTTTCCACGCACACCAGGCAGTGCCGGCGGCTAACTCCGGCTAACGTCATTGAATAAATACGGCACCCGCATGGTGCTTCAGAATGGCGTTAGCCGGCGCTAATTTTTTTGACGCAAAACTGCGTTAGCGCAGTTTTGCGTCAAAAAGTATAAATATGGCCTTTGGTGTCCTTAGTTCGGTGCAGATGAGAAAAAAAATTATGGTGAGAAATGTGATACTTAAAGGGAAATTTGTGGATGGAAGGTTACATCACATAGATGTTGGATTCCATATAGAGAAGTCAATTTCAAGCCCAACTCATTGATCTTTTGGATATGGGAATATATTTTAGCTCTGTACTGCAGTGGGTTAGAAATGTCATGAAGCATATGTGTTTACTCATGCTGTTGAAGCCCTTTGTCATGGAGGGGACTGCACGTGGATAAGAGACAAAGGCATACATGATATAGGATGTATTTGTACAAATACCCTCAAACTGTTGTATCTGTCATTTCAGCATTGTCTGGGCAAGGCAAAAGTGAAAGCGGCCATGTTGGCAGGGAAGAAGCTGGCCACTGTGGCTCATGTGTGGACACCACAGACACTGAGGGAGCCAGTGGCACAGAGGTTGAGGGGACTGGAACAGAGGCCACAAGTGATTCTACATCTTCTTTGGAGGCCTCCAATGAAGACCAGTCCCTAGTGGAGGCGGACCCTGGAGTAACATTTACACCTGTGTCATCACCTGCCACCTACGTTTCTATCTTCACCCTCCATCTTGCTCCCCCCAATTTGCTGTAGCCGCCCGCCTAAAAGGGTTGTCATCACCTTTGCTGCAGGCACCTTCCCTCTGCCCCGGAACCCCAAACTGCATTCAATCAGGAGGCTGTTGATCTTTTAAGGACAATCGCTGTAGGCCAGACCAAATTACTGCATGACATCCAGGGGCTGGATGGCCAGAATACCCAGATTCTGGCTCACCTGGATGGCATTTATGGTGCCCTGTCTTGCCTACAGTGGTCATTCTGGGGTCTAGCCTCCTCTTTGAGTGCAGCCTCCCACCTACTCCAACCTCGTTCCCAGTCTCCCACCCCTTCCCAATCTCAGATCTCTCTATCCAGCCCTATCCCAAGTACACTCAAACATTTTCACACACCCACTGCAATGACCACAGCCACCACATCCCCACACCTACATAGCAAAAAACACAGATACACACATGCAGATACCACAGCCATCACAAACATATCCACAGTTCGCACACTCACCACAACACGCACACAAACACACACGCCCACCACCAGCACACCTGCAGACACCACACCCACCAAAACACAGACATCCACACATGCCACCTGCACACCCACAGTCAGCCCACCCACCACTACACCAACACCCACACACACCAGGAACACAACCACAGGCACCACAACACCACCTACCCCCTACAACAGACACATACACACATACTGAACCATTTGAACCATTTATTTATTTGTTATTAGCCTATCCGGCCATAACAATAATCACACAATAAATATCAATCCATCACACTCGGTAAAAATCACATTAATAAAACATCTCAGTAGAAAAGGAAACTGTGCTTAAGTTATTGATTTAACATGTGCCAAAATGTATCCGATTTACCCTACATTATCATAAAACATAGGCCCGTATTTATACTCCGTTTGCGCCGAATTTGCGTTGTTTTTTTCTACGCAAATTCGGCGCAAAACTAACGCCATATTTATACTTTGGCGTTAGACGCGTCTAGCGCCAAAGTATGAAGAAAGAGCGTAATTTTTTTGCGTGAACGCCTTCCTTGCGTTAATGAGATGCAAGGAAGGCGTTCCCGTCTAAAAAAATGACGGCGACGCAAATGCGTCGTATTTATACTCCCGGGCAAAAATCACGCCCGGGAGGTGGCGGGTCAAAAAAACCCGCATTTGCGCCTGAATTTAACGCCTGGGTCAGGGTAGGCGTTAAGGGATCTGTGGGCTCAGAATGAGCCCACAGTTGCCCTCCCCTGCCCCCAGGGACATCCCCTGCCACCCCTGCCCACCCCAGGAGGACACCCAAGGATGGAGGGACCCATCCCAGTGAAGTACAGGTAAGTTCAGGTAAGTATAATTTTTTTTATTTTTTTATTTTTTTTGTGGCATAGGGGGGCCTTATTTGTGCCCCCCTACATGCCACTATGCCCAATGACCATGCCCAGGGGACACAAGTCCCCTGGGCATGGCCATTGGGCAAGGGGGCATGACTCCTGTCTTTACTAAGACAGGAGTCATGAAATGGCGTCTGGGCGTCGAAAAAATGGCGCAAATCGGGTTAAGACGATTTTTTAGCGTCAACCTGACTTGCGCCATTTTAAGACGCCCTAACGTCATTTTTTCCCAACGCCGGCGCTGCCTGGTCTACGTGGTTTTTTTCCACGCACACCAGGCAGCGCCGGTCTGATTGCGCCGTCTAACGCCATTCCATAAATACGGCGCCCGCATGGCGCTTCAGAATGGCGTTAGACGGCGCAAAATTTTTTGACGCTAAACTGCGTTAGCGCAGTTTAGCGTCAAAAAGTATAAATATGGGCCATAATATATAACCATAATTTACATAAAAACTTAACTTATTCTAAAAAACGTTATAAATCTAATATTTAAATATCTTGTTCTGGCACAAATCATTTGGGACCTTGCAGTGTCTGCCAAACGTTTAATGGAAGCCCGAGGCCTAACCCAGTTTTACACCACCCTGCACCGATTTCCCAAGCTGGATAGCTATGGGATGACATAAGCGATTATGCCTGTGCCAACTGTGGGTGCATTGATGAACGTAACTTCCATGCTTCCAAGATATAAGTTGAAACCTTTGTCACGATGTGTTTCTCGTCTGATCGCATACATAACACTTCCGCCTCCTTGCACTTCCTAACTCCGTAAGATCTGAAAAGTGGGCGTAAATACAATTTGCGGAGTTTGAGCGTAAAGTGACATAATAAAAGGAAGTGGGAAAGTGTTTCTGGGCCACCATGAAGACATGGACAACATTCTAATCTACCCAGAGGAACGGGTTGCCATCTGTTTACCACCGCCGTCACAGGTAGTGTGCCCATACGGAATTTAAAATAGAGAACCCTTTTTTCCTCCGGAAAAATATTGTCTATGAATATTGCTGGTTTAAGTTCTTGGTTAAACAAAATGTGGCGCTTAAATAAAGGGCTAGGTGACTCACACATAATCTCAGTCTTTTGCTCCCAATATGACTTTTTTATGACAGCTAAACTAGGCCTTCTGATTTTTTCTGGATGGAGCCAGAGGTCTCCCTGGCCGATAGCAGTCAGGGTAGTTGAGATATGTTTGAACCAGGGCAATTTCCGATGGCTTTGTAGCTTCATGATGTCCTTAAGTACGTCTCTATGTGGTTTAAGTTCCTCTTTTGACCAAACACGGATCCAGTATCTTACTGGAGCCAGAGCAATGTAGTCCTCAACCTTTCTCATTTGAAGATCGTGGCCCATATTTATACTTTTTGACGCTAAACTGCGCTAACGCAGTTTAGCGTCAAAAAGTTTTGCGCCGTCTAACGCCATTCTGAAGCGCCATGCGGGCGCCGTATTTATGGAATGGCGTTAGACGGCGCAATCAAACCGGCGCTGCCTGGTTTGCGTGGGAAAAAACCACGTAGACCAGACAGCGCCGGCGTAGGGGGAAAATGGCGCATGGGCGTCTTAAAATGGGGCAAGTCAGGTTACGTCGAAAAAATCGTCTTAACCCGACTTGCGCCATTTTTTAACGACGCCCATCCCCCATCAACATGACTCCTATCATTGTAAAGATAGGAGTCATGCCCCCTTGCCCAATGGCCATGCCCAGGGGACTTCTGTCCCCTGGGCATGGTCATTGGGCATAGTGGCATGTAGGGGGGCACAAATAAGGCCCCCCTATGCCACCAAAACAAAATATAAAAAAATAAAAAATTATACTTACCTGAACTTACCTGAATGTCCCTGGGGTGGGTCCCTCCATCCTTGGGGGTCCTCCTGGGGTGGGCAAGGGTGGCAGGGGGGGTCCCTGGGGGCATGGGAGGGCACCTGTGGGCTCATTTTGAGCCCACAGGCCCCTTAACGCCTGCCCTGAGCAGGCGTTAAAAAGTGGCGCAAATGCGCCGTTTTTAGCCACGCCAACTCCCGGGCGTCTCTTTTGCCCGGGAGTATAAATACCACGTAAAGGCCTGGGAGTCATTTTTTAGACGGGAACGCCTCCCTTGCATATCATTAACGCAAGGAAGGGGTTCACGCTAAAAAATGACGCACATTCCGGGAACTTTGGCGCTATTCGCCTCTAACGCCATAGTATAAATATGGCGTTAGTTGGCGTTAGTTTTGCGTCGAAATTGCGTCAAAAAAAACGACGCAATTTCGGCGCAAACGGAGTATAAATATGGCCCCAAGTCTTATTGCATTCATTGGTGTAGCATTGCCTAAGCAAAGTAATCGGCGTAAAAATTTATTCTCGGTTACTTGTATTGATGGCGTCTTTCTGAATCCCCAGATCTCTGCGCTGTAAAGTGCTGCAGCTCTTGCTTTTGTTTTATATGCAAGCAGTGCAGAACTCACAGAATGGTTGCCTGTAGCTTTTGCAAATCTGAGTACTGCTCCAGCTTGTTGGGCCAAGGAAATACTACTTTTATAGATTTGTGGTTTCCATGTCTGTTTTTCGTCTAATCTGCAACCCAGGAAATCATAAGTAGCCACTCGGGCCAAAGGCTTGTTGTTTGCCCTAAAAGTCGATTGCATCGTCTGTTTTTGGTTAAGAATCATAAACTTTGTTTTCCCCTTGTTGATTACCATGCTCCTTGAGGTACAAAATGATTCGAAACCCCTGAGTAGTCGATGCATTGCTATCTCCGTTCTTGCTAGTAGTACAGCGTCATCAGCAAAGAGCAGGATAGGTATGCTTTCATTGGCTAGTTTTGGCACATCCAGATTTAATTCCCTCAGGACTTGACTTACTTCATTTATATAACAATTAAATGAGGTTGGGGCCAAAACACAGCCTTGTTTTACACCTCGCTCGATTGGAATTTCTGCCGTATAATCATTTCTCGTAGTGTATCTGACCCTGGCAGTATTTCCTGTATGCAATAGAATTAACAGCCTTAAAATTTTTCCTTGTATGCCCATTTCCGACAATAATTGCCATAGAGTTTGGCGATTTACGCTGTCAAAGGCTGTTTGAAGATCCACAAAGACCAGATATAATGGACAATCTTTAAGGGTGGCATATTTAGCGCAGATCATGTTTAGCTTAAAAAGTTGATCTGTTGTACTTTGGCCTCTCCTAAAACCAGCTTGGTGTGTTGATATTAGATCTCCATCCTCTAACCATTGGTCTAGGCGCGACTGAATCATTTTGGCAAAAATCTTTCCAACACTATCAAGCAGTGAAATAGGCCTGTAATTGCTCACCATATCCCGAGGCCCTTTTTTGTGAATTGGAACAATTATTGATTTCTTCCAAGAGGTAGGGATTACCTCGTGGTGCCAAACACTGTTAAATAGACGGGCTAGAGCAGGTAACCATAACGCTAGCTGGTTACGGTAAGCGTCTAAAGGAATGCCGTCTGGGCCTGCGGCCTTATGCGGCTTTTGGAGGAGGATAACTTGTTTAATCTCTTTCTCACTGAATTCCGGTATTAGCTCCATTACACATGGAATGGCATAGGCTACCTGCATGGAATTTGTGCTGGGGAATTCGTTAGGGACTAATTCATTCTGGGTTTCATTTGCTAATCTAGCAAGCCAATTTGAAGATACTGCATAAGTCTTTTGAGGTGGAAATACCTTAGTTGGTCTTTGATTTCTGCCTACCAGCCCTTGAGTGAGAGTGTTTGAGTTATTGGTGCTCCCGGATGCCGTCTTGGCCACTTCCTGGTACAAGGCGGTAAAATGCTTTACCCAAAGTTGTGGGTTGATATTCAGTTCTAGATTTTTCGAAGGACCTTCGCATCCCCACCTGACTATCTCCCAAAACTTTTTGCAGTTCCCTGCCGATATTGCCTGCAGTAGAATTTTCCAGAGTTTATGTGGGAATATCTTCCTTTTGTATCTCAGTAATTTTTTGTACTGTTGCCTGCATTCATGAAAATATTGCTCATTGAAGTCGTTCAAATGCCGGTTCTTTAGTGCTTGTGATAAGGTCTTTTTTAGCTTCAAACACTCTTCATCGAACCAGCCCTCCATCATTTTAGGATTAATTTGAAGATGCTTGGTCTTTTCCTTTTTTGTTTGTACTAGCAAATTCTTAAAATTATGCAGGAGGGGTGAGGCTTCGTTAACTGGTAGGTTTAAAAACGTGCTAAGTGATAGCAACCAGGTTTGACTAGGTGCACTCATATAAGGTTCGTCCTCATTTGACCTTAATATGTTTTTCCTGTTTGGTCTCATGGTTATTGTTAAGCTATTTCCATTGAATGGAGACTCAGCCTTCCCTGGGCTCATGTCCGGATGGACTATCTCCATTAGCAGTGGGTCGTGATCACTCTCAATCCTGTCCCTTATTTCCATATCGATGACATAATGCCAGGCTTCGATGTTTATTGCCATGTAGTCGATTATACTTTGCCTTTTTCCAGTTCGAAAGGTAGATTTAAAAGTTCTATCTGAATTTGTTCTTCCATTTAATGTGCGGATTCCTCCTTCTATTAATGCTTCAAAGATTAGTTCTCCTTTCTTGGAGTCTTTACAACGTTGGGTGAGAGGCGTTGGAATATTCCAAGCATGGTCCTCCTCTACTACTTGTTCATCCCAGAGGATAGAATGAGGTTTAGTGTTGAAATCACCGCATATCAGTAGAACTGTTTTACAAGGCTGAGGAGAGCGGTTGTTCGTGTGACCTAGTGCTGGGTTCCTCCAACCCTTAGTTCTTTTGTTTAGGATATGTTCCTTAAGGAGCCGCACACCTGGCATGACTTGAACCCGGCTGATAGGAGGGAAATACACGTTTACTATTTCGAGTGACCACTCCTCATATTTTACTGCAAGCGTCTGGATTTCCTTGCTTAATACAGCATGAGTTACTACGGAGTTTCCCAGTAGTGAAGTTCTGATCCAAATGATCAGACCTCCCGATGGTCTTCCTTTTTTTTGCTTGATAGCGGGTGAGTGGAAAGTGGAGAACCCATCTAGGTCAATAGCATGAATAGACCAAGTTTCTTGGAAACAGCTGATGTCTTGTTTTTTAATGAATTCAACCCAGTCCTTATCTTCCATTTTGTTTTTTAGGCCTGCAATGTTCCAGCTTAGAATTTTTAATCTGGGACTAGTTTTATCTTTTGTGTTCAAGCCGTCCATTTTTTGCTACAAGCTTCTAGATGGTTGCTCTTCTCGATTCTGTGACTGTGGAGGATTGCCCCTGCTGTTTCTAGGGGAATTAGCCAACAGGCAGAACCTCATATTACTCAGATTTATTCGTTCAGGGAGTTGTTGTTTGGAGCTAATTGCTCCCTGGAGTATCGAACCAGGATTGCCTTTTACCTTTTGCCTACCCAACATGTTTTGGTTTGAAGCTTTTTCGAGAAATATTGTTGGATATGGTTCCTTTTGTGGAATAGCAATGGATATTCCCCAGGTCTTCATCATGTTAGAACATTTTACGATCTGTTCTGCTATCCAAGGTGAGGCCCAAACTGTTTCGGTTGATTCCCCGTTCTCTAATTCTTTTTTTGGTATGAATCTTACTGAGAGGAGGTCTTTAGATGTTGCATTCTGTACGGCTGGCAGGGAGTTGACCAATTGTAGGATGTTAGACCTGTTCAGGATGTCGTGACTTCCTCTTGAAGAGTACTCAGGGATAAACGTGATCATGGCTTCAAGCTCTTTAGTTATTTCAGTGCAGATCTCAGTATGCCCACCACCTCCCTGCGACCGTCTTCCTTGGAGTTCATTATCTTCATTTTGTCTGTCATGAGTGGTAACAGCCCGACTAGTCAATGATCGTTCTACCTGGCATTTTTCCCTCCCAAGTTGCAACTCTTTGTATCTATGTTCTTCATTAGGTTGCCTTTTTGGAAGCCAGTTATCTCTTTTTCCTTTGGTTTCCAGGTCCAGTGCTGGGCGCGGTAGAGCAAGCGAATCAGTGATCCACCCAGGATGGTTACTGAGATTGTAATTTCCCGGGCTAACCTGAGGGCAATATTTTACCTTTGTCCGGGGTGCAGGAACCGGGGCTATTGTGTTGTCCACGCACATGGTTGTTCTTATACTTTGTTTGCTTCCTATGTGCTTTGGGGTCTCTGCCCTTCTGCTTTCACCTATGCTGTTATCTTGTTCTACCCCCTCAGTAATGGAGTTTGGAGGCTGCTGGCATTTTCCATGGAGATCTCCTACTATGTTTGAGTAATGTACCTGGGCTGAGTGTTCTATTTTTATAGCTGAGAGGTACTTATCGATGCCAGTACTTGATTTTGTTGTTTCTGGGCTCCCCTTGGGTTGTCCATTGGCTAGGGGGTCGTTTGCCTCATTTGCCTCGGTTGTCCCCTGATTTGTTCCAGGATCTTTTTCAGACCACCTTCCTTTATCTAAGTCATGCCCAGATGCTTGGTGTCCCCTGGGGCCAGTGGGTATGCGATTTATATGGGAATGGTGAGTGCAACTTTTGTCGCATAGTAAACCAGGATTTTTATTTATAAAATTAATGACTTTGTCAGTAGGTTTCTCAAGACTCTCAGACTTAATGCTTTCATCTCTTTGCTGCTGCTGGGCAGTCTCATCACATGTGTTCCTGATTTCTCCTATTGGGCTTATCTGTTGTAGCATGTTTAAAACCTTTTTTGCTGGTGCTTTTTTATTTCCTCTAGCTTTCTTCCCTGTATTTTTCCATCTGCCTATTGGTTGAGGCCTTTTACTCGGGGTCCTTTTTTCTACTATATTTGGGGCTTTGGTTCCAAGTTCAGGACTTCCGTTGGTTCTCTCCATCTTGTCTGTCTGATTTTTTGCATCTGGGCAATTCTCTCGTCCTGGGCCAGGGTGCCTTTCTCTTTCTTCTCTGTCTGTTGGCCTTTCAGTTAATCTAGATTCTGTTTTTCCTGACTTGTAATTGCACACCTGTGTGCTTTTGAGGCTATGTTTGCAATCTTCGATTATGTCTTTGATTACTTTCGGGACTTCCAGTAATTTTTCCAGCAGTGGTCCACAGGCTTGTCTGTCCGTCTTGTCCATCTTGTCAGCCGCTGCCTGGTGCAACAGGTTTTCCCTTATTACGCCCTCTACTAGGGCCATCCTGTAATCTATAGATTGTATTGAGGTTGTAAATTGTTTAATCAGCTCAAGTTGGTCGTCAAATTTTTGAGACTGGGCCATAATCGTTGTTGCAATTGAGCCCAGTGTTGTACATATAACTTTCATGATGCTAAGAATTGGTTGATCTAATGAAGGGTCATCTCTGTTTCCCCAATTTTGCCCACTTTGCTCGTTGGTTATCTGGCCTCCTAGGTTATTATCTTCCTCTCCTCTGTGGCCTTTTATTATGCTACCTTCCGGAAAGTTTAGATCTTCTGATGTTATACTGTTTAGTTGGGGATCTATATTGCCAATAACGGAGTTGTCAGGCGAGGACAGCTCCAGACTGAAGGTACTACTATTGAGACTGCCCAGCATTAAATTAGTTAAATTAGTTTTTACAATTTGGCTTTCGCAGTGAGGCTGTGGCGCTGATAGTTTATGGGTCTGTTTGGATGGTAATTGATCTATTTCCGGACCCATTGTATTCTGGAGTGCTATAAACTCTGCTTGGGCACATCGTGGAGGAAATGTTAATGAGAGATTCCCGGAGTTTGATAGTCCCATTTGGGGTTCAGGATAAAGTGATTCGTTGCTTTTCCTTTGCTCTCCCGAAAAATTGCCCCACTTTGGGAAGTTATTTGACTCCACTTCGCCATCCCCAAGGGGGTTATTCATTGGACAGGATAGTCGCGATAAGCCAGCCAGTTGCTGCTGGAATAGGCGAGTGTCCTGGAGCCCGGTCTCTGATAGCTCCAGTTCACCCCCCCCCACATTGCTGCCACCCTTTTCCCCCGATGGCTGTAATGGGAGATCACTGGCTTTGGAACTTTGCATTTGCAGCTGTTCGGGGTTTAAGTTCACTTGGTTATAGTAGTTGGTAATAGTGTTTATTTTTAATCTAGTTTTCCTTACTCCCGTGATTCCACCCGGGCCCGGGTACATCGGTGTATACTGTTGTCTCCTACACAGAGGACTTGCAAGGCCCCCCACAGTTTCCCCTGCGCACAGTAATGCACACCCCACGTCATCGGAGACAATATGGGCTGGCAGCCGAGGCGCTGACACCGCTTCTGGTGTCCCACCCAACACTTCTCCAGGCTCGCGTTCGCTTTCGTCGCCAGGAATCCCGATTTGGACACCCTCTGCTGTGTCCTCTCCTAGATTTATGAACCCCCCCTGGGGTAACTGGACGATTCTGGGGTCCTGGTCCTGGTCAAACCCCAGACCTTGTGAACTATTGAGTTCCTGTTCTGATTTTTGGAATTTTTGGAATTTCACTGGGTGAACGAGCACCTCGTTGGCCTCCCTGGCCTTCTTTGTTTTTCCTCTTGTCCCAACCATCTTCGAGGGCTTCTCCGTTCACCGTTCGCTCCCCACCCACTTGGCTCCTTAGTTCCTTACTAGCTTCCTTCCTTACTTAGGTGGTCATTCTGACCCTGGCGGTCTTTGACCGCCAGGGCGGAGGACCGCGGGAGCACCGCCGACAGGCCGGCGGTGCTCCAATGGGGATTCCGACCGCGGCGGTAAAGCCGCGGTCGGACCGGCACCACTGGCGGGGTCCCGCCAGTGTACCGCCGCCCCATTGAATCCTCCGCGGCGGCACAGCTTGCTGCACCGCCGCGGGGATTCCGACCCCCCCTACCGCCATCCAGATCCCGGCGGTCGGACCGCCGAGATCCGGATGGCGGTAGGGGGGGTCGCGGGGCCCCTGGGGGCCCCTGCAGTGCCCATGCCACTGGCATGGGCATTGCAGGGGCCCCCGTAAGAGGGCCCCTACATGTATTTCACTGTCTGCTGTGCAGACAGTGAAATACGCGACGGGTGCAACTGCACCCGTCGCACAGCTTCCACTCCGCCGGCTCGATTCCGAGCCGGCTTCATCGTGGAAGCCTCTTTCCCGCTGGGCTGGCTGGCGGTCTGAAGGCGACCGCCCGCCAGCCCAGCGGGAAAGTCAGAATTACCGCCGCGGTCTTTCGACCGCGGAACGGTAACCTGACGGCGGGACTTTGGCGGGCGGCCTCCGCCGCCCGCCAAGGTCAGAATGAGGGCCTTAGTCTTTAGGATAGACCACCAGCCGGACCACCAACAACATCCACCAACAACAACGCCAGGTCCAAGGCCAAGGCTAAAGCTGGGGCTAGAGCCGAGGCTGGATGGGGCTGGGTGGGGCTAGGTGAGACGACGCGACTGAGCACCAGGGGCCGGAGCCGAGAGTAGAGACGGAGGGAGGATCAAGTGGCCAAGAAGTGTCCCATACGACAGGATCTGAACAGGGATCCCCCCCCCAAAAAACAGCCAGACCAGCTGCTCTCCTGGTCTGCTCACCTGGTCCGGGCTGCGTCTGCAGGGGGTCCACAGGGGAGGCAGAAGACTCCCTCAGGCTCCCTGTGGCTCCTTGTGGCTCCTTGTGGCTCCTTTCTGGCTCCTCGCACCCCAATCCGCGCCAAGACCACGACGCTGGAAAGGAGCCCTCACCCTCGGCCGAAATACTGCCGAAATACTGCCGAAATACTGCCGAAATGCTGCCGGGAGCACACACCGTCCGAGGTCGCCAGCAGCAGCGGCAGCGGTGGTACGTTCACGGCTCACCCCCCGCGGCGAATCCAAGACGCGAGCCACCCGGCACCTGCGTCGTCGTCCTCCGTCGTTCTGTACACACTCCACTACAGTTCCACAAGCTTGTTAACTGAACACAAATGCCCACACTCACACACCCAAGTAACAATCAGGAAAAATCACAAATCAAAAACATACAGGACATACACCAGACCCTCAGGTATCCATACCTTCAGCAGACACATACACAACAGACACAGCCACTCCCTCTGCCTCTCAACCCGAACTCCCTGCCAACAACCCTACCCATTTTCCAATTAAGAACTTACATTTTGCCCTGGCCCTGACCCCCTCCAAATCCAAAATCATCCCTCTCAAATGTCTTTCCAGCCCTTCCATCTTCCACCCCACCCCTCCTAAATGTAAACCCCACCCAAATGTAAATCCACCCCTCCCAAACATCTTTCCACCACTTCCAAATCCCAAACCACCCCTTCCAAATCCTAACCCACTCCTACCAAAGCCAAACACACCCCTTCCCAACCCAAACACACCCCTCCCAAACCCAAGTGCCCTCATCCAGCGACATCTGCCTGCTCTCTGACGCATAGATGCCCTTCCAGATGTGATTTATTTTGGCAGTGACATTAGGAGGCAAGGTGTCGGCAGGCACCCACACTGTGGACTACAGGACTAGTGCCTACTTTTCTCATGTACAGTTTTTTAAATTTGTTTATGAGAGAATAATCTCATTTTTATAAAACATTTTTATTCGGAGAGTACCTTTGTCCTAGCATTATTTAATGAATGTTATTCATTGTTTGCTGAAAATGTAACTTTTGCTAATGTGTATGCCATGCACTTACTCTCATTTGTGACAGTGACCAGCACAGTTTAGGGATTTTAGTTATGTTTTTCATATTGCATACATTAGTGTTGTACATTTGTGATGGACATGTTTATTTTGGTACAAGTATTCATGTTTTACTAGACACTTACACCAAAATTATATGTTTCTGATATTGTGACTGGAGAATGCATGTGTGTTCATTTTGACATGATGTGCCAATGATATACACATATGCATTGCGCAGGGAACCTAGCACTTTGCAGGTAAGTGGCATCTAATGTTTGTGATATATTGCACCCACCAAGGGGACATGTGACTTTCATGCATCCCTGCCATTTTGCAGTTTAGAGGTATGTGTATACCCACTTGTAGCATGTTGTAGTGGAATTGCTACATTATCATGGGATTATTTTGTTTCTATTTGGTATACTGTTTTAATTAGTACTTTTGATTTTATTGGGGAATTATTGCACAAACCTATGCGATCACATTTCTCTTTGTGATTGCTGGCTCTTTTTGTGCAGGTGTCCATTGCCATGAAGACAGTTCGTGCCAAACTGGTGAGTGCTATTTATATTTTGAGGTCTGCTCTCATACATTTTCTAAGCACAACATTGCACATCATTATGGTGTTGTTTCCCAAAAATATTTACACATGCATGAGTCCTGTGCTACTGCAAGCAACTATTCCAAGAACAAGAGGTATGACCGTGACATGCCTTGTGTTCTGGGGCAACAGGGATGATTTCCATCTTAGCTTAGGCCCAGGAGCAACAGCAGGACTGGTATGACTGGGTTCATGGTGGCAGGAAATGTGGAAAGCATAAAAAAGATTAGTTTCATCCTTTTATTCTTCCCAATCTGCCAACTCAGAGGTCGAGGTTTAGCCACCACAGTTGCATCGGCGGGAATTCACATCGTGATTGGCTCAGCAGGGAAAAGGGCTGGCATCACGCCACCATCCGCTTTAGCCAATGGCACCATCAATGCGGGTGGAGATTCTTAGCAGTGACGGCAGATTATCGGCGGTCTTTCGTCTGTGCTGCCAGTAACATCTAAATAGGGCGGGTGGACCGCCATGACAGCATACGGGTTTTGAGATGGAAAAGCGATGGCGGGACCATTACCATCAAGATCTAAATCAGGCCCTATATCTTTTTAACTAGTCAAATTTCATCTTAGTCTGAGGACACACAGGCAGCGTATTCAACAAACATAACCATAATTTTATTTATTGACTCAACCATTCATCCCAACAAGAAACCCCAACATGTGTCAACAGCCACACAGAGCTTATGATGTAACTTTTTTAACAACCTCATGAGGGCAAACATTTGCAAAGTAAAGCAATGCTTGGCGTGTGATAACAATTATAAGGAATCTATCACTGAATGCGCCAGGCCTATTTGGAGATCCCCGCTGGGCCGCAACACGGGAGCCGGCTCCAAATGGAGCCGGCGGTGTTGCAGCTGTGCGACGGGTACAGTTGCATCCGTTGTGCTTGGCAGACAGTGAAAAGCTGCATGGGGCCGTGGCAGGGGCCCCTGCACTGCCCATGCCACTGGCATGGGCAGTGCAGGGGCCCCCAGAGGCCCGGTGACTCCCCTTTCCACCAGCCTTTTCATGGCGGTTCAAACCGCCATGAAAAGGCTGGCGGGAGGGGGATTCGTAATCCCCTGGGCAGCGCTGCCCTGGGGGATTTAAACCGCCGGGACTAAAGTGGCGGGAAGCTGCCGGTCCCGGCAGTGCGACCGCGGCGCTTCCGCTGCGGATGTAATTCCCCAGGAAGCACCGCCAGCCTGTTAGCGGTGCTTCCGTCAAAACAGCCCTGGCGGTCAAAGACCGCCAGGGTTGTAAGGACCCCCATAATCTGGAATTCTGGGCCCCTGTTATCACCAACACCATTAGTTTTGCTTGCAATGTGAAAATTCCTTCTTCATGGCACATGGCTGTAACTATTAAAAAACTTTTTAAAAGGGTGCT